>NW_026948783.1:934323-1245764 GCF_035770615.1 Melospiza melodia melodia
AGTGTTTCGAAATGAAAACATTCAGCTCACCAGAGGACAGGGCCAGCCTGAACTGACTGTCCTGGTTACTTTTGTGTGGGAGCAATCCTTGGATATATGGGATTTTGGAGGCCAAATTCTAATTTTGGCCATGGTCCCTGGACAAGAAGGTCGGTTCTTTTTGATAGGACTGAAGGAACAGAGCCCCTCTGTTTCAGGCGCAGATGAGAGGTGACCACCAGAGGCCAAGGCCAGCCAGAGCTGGCAGGTTTTGTTTCGCAAGATACCCTTGCATAGAGGAAATTTTTTAGGGAGAGTACCAATTTTGGCAATGGGCATCTGAAAAGTCAGACAGGTTTTTTCCACAGCATGAAAAGCACGGAGCCTCAGTGCTCCAGGAGCTGATGAGAGACAGCCCTTGACTTCCTAAGATCAGCCAGAGCTGTCACGTAGCCACTGGGTGACCAAAGCAGCCAGACCTGTTCCATGTTCCCTGAGTTCCATGGGGCCCCACAGTGTCCCAACGGTCCCTTGCTTCCAGGTGGTCCTTGGGGATGTGGTTTTGAGGTGATGATGGTGCTGCCAGGGTGCCGGTGGCACTGGGTGAGCGTCAGGGTCTCTTCTCACCTCAATGACTCTGGGATTCCCTGCTGAGCACTCTGGCACCAATCATGTCTCATGCGTGCTGTTTGGGGCTGGCCTCAGCAGTGACTGTGGGGATGGGCAGTGGCAGCCCATCTGCCGCAAGATCTGCCAGCCTTTGGGCCCTGCCTTCTCCTTCAGACAGCTCCAGGATGCTGACTTCATGCCAGCTGTCATCCTCCTCCTCCTCCTCCCACAGCAAGGGAGTGGGCCCGAAGCTGAAGATGCTGTTACCTTCACAGCAGTCCTGTGGCAGGTCTTTGCTGCTGCTGTCTTCCTCCATGGAATCATCTCGGAGTTCTCTGAGCTCTGGTTCACTGCAGTCTTCCCAGCTGCAGAGATCTTGGGAGCTGCTGAACTCTCCTTGGGACAGTTCTGGCTCTGCCTCACCTTGGCACTCTTGGCAAAGCTCAGTCTGGCTGTAGGATTCCCAGTCTTCATCATTGCCAGCTGACGGTGCTCTTCTTACTCTTCTTCTCCGCCAGCACTGAGCCCTGCTCTGCCTCTTCCAGCTGCTCCCTGGGGCTTTTGGCTCCGAGTGGGCTGGGTGAGGGGCTGGCCAGGCAGCAGGGGCTTTCTGGACAGGCACTGGGCTCTGTGTCCCTGCTGATGGCACCTCCTCCCTGGGGACAGGAGAATGTGCCTGCTTCTCCTGCCTGTTCACACTTCCTTCCCCTCATTGGCTCAGCTTTGGCTCAGTCCCCTCCTTTTCCATTGGGGGCAGCTCCTGGACTGTTGCCCTTTGTTGCCACTGGCGGGGCTGTTGCTGTGCCCCATCTCCCCACAGCACCCTCACAGCCACCTTCCACTGCTGCAACTCGTGGGCACTCCTTGCTCTGCGTGGGGACGCTTCCTTGGCTGCCATTGCTGGCACCGACTGGGACAATTCACAGCTTGTTGCCTTTTCTCTTAGACCAAGCTCTCGAGCCCCAACATCTGGCCCCTTGTCATCTCTGTCAGGTTTCTTCTCTTCCTCCTCCTCCTCAGTGTCTGACCATGGCCAGGCTGAGGCACCCACTGCCCCCACCAAGTGCCCGCTGAGGGCCTGGTCTTGCCCCTAGCTGGGCAGGGGGCTGGGTGACTGGAAGGAGTTGAGCTTTCTCTTGCTCTCTTCCATGTCGGAGCTCCTGTAGCATAGACAGATCCCAGAAGCTGCTTCCTTCTACGAGAGTAGCTCTCACGAGACTGGGCACTCCAGGGCTCTGTGCTCCTTATATACACTCTCAGTCATGATGGGGCTCTCTGATGTCACAATGGTCTCTGGACACCACCATGCCCTACATCATCAAGGGCCCTGCGTCACAAAGGGCCACACCCAGCCTCCCTTCAGCAGCTGAGCCCACTGGAAGCTGCATGGAGAAGCCCCTGGCCTTGGGCACTTGCAGCCCTTGCTGTGCCCAGGTCCTTCCCGCAGTCTCACAGTGCACCCACTGTATCACTGTTATGAATATGAACGAGGCCAAACTTTCTCTGGAGAAAGAGGTTCTCGTTTATTAAAATACCTGCAAGGAATGGAGTACCCAGGATTAGCCCAAGCACCCACACAGCGAGTCAAAACCAGAACAGTCCACTACAGCCAAATGCACTGGGCTCTCTCCAGAAAACAAGTATCCAAACAGAAGAACGCCGACAATACCAATCTTCCCCCATTTATAGCCTCCTTTGAGTCCAGGATTGGTCCATTTTGGATCCGCATGGTGATTGGTCTATTTCCAGGCTTTTCATTGGCCTTTAGCGCCATTCATTCTGGACCAATCTTTTCTGCAGGGCTTCAAATGATTGGTCAGATCTTCCATCCAATCGCTCTTTAACCTCGCCTTGCCCCACTAGACTGCCCTTTCAGCAAACCCTGGACCCTTCTCCTAGAACATTCTAATAACCCCCCCAACCTCTTAACATAATGCAATTAAAATAACATAATAATATAATGTAATTCAACTATACCTTAATTTAACAAAGCTTTTCCTTATAACACAAGCAGGCGGTTTAACACAAGCAACTATTTCACTGAGCTTAATTAACAAAGACATAAAAACTATATCTTTAGAACAAAGTTACTTTAACATCACACATTTAAAATCCCTTTTAATATTTGCAAAAACCCAATATTATAATATTTATCTATAACAGGGTGAAGGAGCCCTGTCCCAGGCTCTGGCCCTGGGGGACACAGGGACACTGCCAGGGCATCCCTGTTCCCCTGTGCCACCCCCAGGGCCCCAGCCCCCCATCCCCATGTAAGGCTCTGGGGCTGATCTCGTGGAACATCCTCTGGGGGAGGCTGCGGGACTGGAGGCAGGGGGACCCAGGGGGACAGGGGACCCCGCTGTGCACGAGCAGGCTTGGACTTCTCTGGGGGGAACTGTAAGGGGGGCCGGGGCAGAGTGACCTCCCCAGTGACCTCACGCAGGCCCCGTGATGTCACAAAGCCCCTGTGATGTCCCACAGCCCCTGTGATGTCACACAATCCCTGTGATGTCAAAGAGTCCCTGTGACCTCATACAACCGCCGTGATATCACACTGCCATCTGTGATGTCACACTGCCATCTGTGATGTCACACAGCCCCTGTGATGTTACACAGCTGCTCTGTGATGTCACAGGCCACCTGTGATGTCACACAGCCCCTGTGATGTCACACAACCACTCTCTTGTGTCACATAACCTTGATATGAGCTCATTCATCTGCTGTGTGATTTCACAGAGCAGCTTTGTGATGGACACAGTCACCCAGTGATGTCACAGCCTTCTCTGTGACATTACACAGCTGCTCTGTGATATCATACTCTATGTCACAACCCACACTTTGATGTCACAGAACCACCTTCTATGATGTCACAGTTAGCTCTGTGATGTCATAGCCCCCTCAGTTCTGTCCCACAGCCCCTTGCTGACATCCCAGCTGTTCTGTGCCTCTATGACACAGCCACAGAGGTGCTGCTGTGACACAGCCCCTTCGGGGCAATCCCACAGCCCCTGCCAGTGCTGAGCCCCTGTCAGCTCTGTCTGTGCCCTGCTGGTGTCCCTGAGGGGCCCTGGCAGTGCCCCAGCCCTGCTGGGCTGTGCACAGGAGCTGCTCCTGGCCAGAGCTGTCTCTCTGCAGCGCTGCCCTTGCCAGGAGCTGCCTCTGGGCCAGGAGCCCGGCCCAGCTCAGCAGCACAGACACAGCACAGGGACTTTAATGAGCCTCTGGGGCTTTGCTGCTCTTTGCATCAGACTCAGTCCTCAGAGTGTGCTCAAAAAACCTTCTCAGGGACTCAAAAAGAGGGTGAAACACTGAAGTTTCTCATACTTTAAATAGATCCATCTGAGGGACAGGACTGAGAAAACGTCCCCAGGTTCCAGGTAGAGCAGAACACTGGTGGCAGTGATGACAGCTGGGGACGAGCGAGGGAAAGGTGTCTCTGCTGCTGAGCAAACCTGCGCCTCTGTCCCTGCAGGCTGTTGGTATTTCCGGCTGCTCCACGTGGCTGGGCCCTTCCTTTACTGACAGCTCTGCCTCCTGCCTGCCTCTGCCTGCCCACACAGAGCCTTGGGCTGCTCCAGGCTCCTGCTGGGGACGTGCTGCATCACAGCCCTGCCCTGCCAGGGAAATTCCTTTCTGCTGGTGTTCAGTCTGAACCTCCCAAGCTGCATTTGGTGCTATTAGGTCTTCTTCTGGCTTATTCCTACTATGAAGAAAAGCTCCAGCCTCTCTGAAACCACCCATCCATTCCTCCCAGGCCATTCCCTTTCAGTCCTCAGTCTCTACACCACTGACCTCAGAGGCTGCAGACTCTCCCTGCTGGTTTTGTGATGAGGCCTCCAAACCCCATTCTGGGAGATTTTTGAGTCCTCTCCAAGGTCTGTGAAAAGGGGAAAATAGCATTTGAAGTTATTTTCTCCTAAATCCTACAGTGACAGAAAATGGGTCAGTATCTTTAAACTGAATGGGGACAAATTAACATTTGTTAGAAGGAGGAAATATTTTACAATTAAGAAAGTGGCAGGAAACTGCAGCTGTTTTTCCAGAGAAATGGATTCCCCATCCCTGGAATTGTCCAAGAGAAGGGGCTTTGTGCAACCTTGCCCATTGAAACCCGCTCATCCCCAGTGACAGAATTCCTGCATTGTGGGTTCTCTGATGTGCTGGGTGCCCTCACAATGCTTCTGGCCAGAATGTCTGCTGAGGGCAGCCAGGCTGCTGCAGGGGCAGTGACCTCACAGCCATCACCATGGCAGCCCTGTCCCGTGGGCCTGGCTCTGCCCTTTCCTCTGCCCTTGCCTTGGCTCTGCTGCCATGTAGAGTTTTGTCATTAATATCTTGTCCCCAAGGTGCTGGGGCCAATGGCTTCCCAGTCAGGCTCCTGGGGCAGAAGTGGCTTTTCAGAGCCCAGCCAGGAATGAGCCCTGAGGCAGCAGCTCTGCAGTGGTGGCCACCAGGCTGGGCTGCCAAGTGAGGCTTCTGGCCATGGCCTGCAAGCAGCTGCTGCTGCCAAGGTGCCTTTGGTGCCTCAGGCTCTCCCTGGCACAGCTCCCAGCATGGCACTCTGCCCTTGTGCCCGAGCCCTTCCCTGTGCTGGGGCTGGCCTGGGGCTTTTCCTGCAGCGGGACCTGCCCCGCTGATGGCACAGGAAAGGCAGTTCCTGCTGGAGCAGGAGGCTCTGCCTGCAATGGGCTCCAACAACTCCAGACAGGTCCTGTTTGCAAAGCCCCCAGTGGGAAATGAAGGAGGGGTGTCACAAACCAGCCTGACTCCTCCATCTCAAAGTTCAACATCCTCAGAGGGAGCTGAAGCTGTGGCAGAGCTGGAAAAATCCCCAGAGAAAGGAACAACCAAGTGACACCACTGAGAGCTTCTGCAGAGCTGCTGAGCTGGCCCAGCCTGGGCACATCTGACTGACAGGGCAGCACCTCAGACGAGAAAAGCCCCATCCCAAATTTTAATGGCAGCATCTCCTGACATTTCCCTTCTTGAGGGGTGTGGGGATTCCTCCCAGCGGTGGGGACACCCTCAAGGTCACTGTTCCAGGCTGAGCCAAAGGGAATTGCCCATGGTCATTTGTCTAGGGGAGTGACATCAATCTCTGCTTAATTACAGGTTTTGCTTAATACAGTTGCTTTGAAATAATTTCCTAGTGCTCTGTATAATATATTTTACGTCTCTTACATCCTGGCATAAATATTTCTGATTAAGGCAATTTTGTCTAATCATTGCCATAATAGAGAATGCATATTTATATAAATATATCTGCCCATGACAGGAACCCTGTGAGTGTCTGGGACATCCCGGCTCTTTGGCAGCCTGGGGACACCTGGGATGTCACCATGGAGCCCCCATGAGTGCCTGTGACAGATCGGTGCCTTTGCAGCCCAAGGTGCCCTGGGATGCCAGCATGGAATGGCTGTGACTGCCTCTGACCACACGGCTCCTTACCATCCCCAGAAAGCCCTGGGAGGTCTCCATGGAGCCCCTGTCTCTGCCTATGACATTGCAGCTCTGGAACAGCCTGGAGACTCTTGGAAAGTCCCCATGGAACCCCTCTGAGGGCCTGTGGCAAATCTGATCCTTAGCAGGCAACCATCACCAGGCCTCTGTTGCTATGGTCAGTTTCCATGGCAGCTCCATGGATACCCCATGCCATAGGTGGTTGCCATGGACACCAGCTCAGGCCTGCAGCCTGAGCCTGTTGCCATGGCAACCATTTGCAGCCCCCATCCCCAGGCTCATGGGATCCCAGAACCACAGAACTGGCTGAGCTGGGAGGGACCCATCAGGATCCTCCAGTCCAACTGCTGGCCCTGCACAGGACACCCCAACAATGCCAGCCTGGGCCTGGCAGCACTGTCCAAACGCTGCTGCAGCTCAGAGAGCCCCTGGAGCTGGGACCCTTCCCTGGGGAGCCTGGGCAGGGCCTCAGCAGCCTCTGGGCAAAAACCTTTTCCTGACATCCAACCTGAGCCTGCCCTGACTCAGCTGCAGCCGTTCCCTCCACTCCTGTCCCTGGGCACCAGAGGGAAGAGGTTCCCACAGCCCCAGCCAGGGACCCGCTTCCAAGGCTGTTGCCATGGCCACCAGGGCTGCCACCAGCTGGGATGCTCGGTTTCCACGGGCCGGGGTTCAGGAATGGGATACTCCAATTTCCTGCTCCTGCTAAAACGGCGCTGCCCTCGCTGCCCTCCCGCCTCCCATGGAAAGCACAAAAGGCAAAGATCCCAGGCTGGGATAAGAACAATTTATTGGGACAACAATGAGATAAGGAACAAACAGGAACAGAAATTATATTGATAACAGAAGGGATAAATGAAACAGTTTACTGGGAAAACTTAGACATCAACAACAGGCTCTTCCTGGCCACAATTTCCCCTGTCTGGAAAGGACACCCTTCTCCTCAGGGAGAGAGAGAGAGTCCCTTTCCTGCCCCTGGCAATGTTCTGAGGTGCGAGTGAATGTAATGACATGGCCATGGCCAGACCCTCATGTTCTTCTGTCCCACATCATGTCTTTGGCAAGGGCAGGAAAAGGGACAGGTGTCTTTCCAGCATAGACCACAGGGAAACTGGATAACCAGGGTTCTTCCCAATGTGGGTTCTCCCATGGGGGATGAAGCTAGAGTGGTGGATAAAGCTGTTCCTGCATTTTTGGCATTTGCAGGGCTTCCCTTACTGGTGGCTCCGTTGGTGTCTGGTCAAGTGAGAGCTACTGGTGAAGCTTTTCTCACACTGGGGACACTCGTAGGGCCTCTCCCCTGTGTGGATGCGTAGGTGGGTGATGAGGGTGGAGTTGTGCTTGAAACCCTTCCCACAGTCGGGGCAGTGGAAGGGCCTCTCATCTGTGTGAATCCGCTCATGCAGGAGGAGATGGGAGCTTGTCTGAAACCTCTTCCCACATGTGGTGCACTGGTAGGGCCTCTCCCCAGTGTGGATGCGCCGGTGCTTGATGAGGTTGGAGTTGTGCTTGAAGCCCTTCCCGCACTCAGGGCAGAGGAAGGGCCTCTCTTCGGTGTGAATCCGCTGGTGCTGGAGGAGATTGGAGCTGCTCTGAAACCTCTTCTGACACTGGGGACACTCGTAGGGCCTCTCTCCAGTGTGGAGACGTTGGTGGGTCACAAGGTTGGATCTGTAGCTGAAGCCCTTCCCACACTCCCCACACTCGTAGGGCCATTCCCCAGTGTGGATCATCTGGTGGCTGATCAGGTGGGAGCTCCACCTAAATTTTTTCCCACACTGCTAGCACTTGTGGGGCTTCTCCCCATCATGAAGCTTCATGAAGCTTTTTATGGACCACCAGCTCTGAACTCTGGCTGAAGGTCTGCCCACCTTCCTCGCTCAGGGTGGCTCTTTCTTCTTCAGAGCACCCTGGGCTGGGTTTGGAGCCCCTCCTCATGGGGGATTCCTGAGGTTTTTCTTCCCTGTTGGATTCCTGTGTGCTAGAATCGCTCAAAACGGTCTCTTTCACAAGGTTCTGCCATGCAGATTTTTCCACCCTGGTCTCCATCCTCAGTTCCTTCCCTGAGGAAGGAAGGACAAGGAGAGGATGGGATTTGGCTCCATGCCAGAGGGAAGGGGAAGGAGATCCCTCCAGTACATCCCTGGCAGGACAGGGCTGGCAGCAGAGTTGTCCTGCAGCTGGGGCCTGTGCTGGGCTGGGAGATGGAGCAGGAGAGAGGGGGGAAATAGGAACTGACTTCCTCCTCACCTATCTGGGTGTCCCGGGGCTCCTTCCTCTTCCTCACAGCCTCCTTCTCCATCCAATCAAGGTTTGGGAATGAGAAATCCTGGTTTGGGAAGAAAACAAAGGGTGCGCACATTGTCTTTTGTACTGGTTTGAAGGCAAACCTAGGGAAGGGTCTTAACCAGAATTACAATTTAAAAGAAAACTAAGATCAAGGCAATGATACAGAAACACTGCCTTAAACTGACAGAGTCAGGATATAACCTGACACCCTGTTGGTCAGGGCGGTGGCAGCTGTCCCAGTAAATGGTGACTGCAGTCCTGTTGGAGAGATGAAGGTGATTCTGTCGAAGCAGTGATCGTGCAGAAGGGTCTGGTCTTCCTTTGGAGGTCCAGTGGTGGTTATGGAGCTCTTGTCCTCTGGCAATCTAGTAGGCACACTGCTCCTGGTGTGGCAAGTCTCAGCTTATATCCAGGTAGGAATGCTTGGATCCTCCCCCTGGGCGGAGCATCCCACAATGGGATGATGGAATTTTATCAGTCCTACAGTGACACTCAATGGCCCATTCACAGAAGATATCTCCCCTGGAGGGTGTTATCAGGGCTGAGTCATGGAAGAGATAAAGAACACTGCCCCACCTGTTTATAGCAGTTGCTGAAGGTGGGAATTGAAAACATGCATTTGGTTACATCTTGCATTGCAATCTGAAGCAGTGGGGTAATCCCTGCTCAGGGGGTGAACACCACCCCCCTTACCCAAACTGGCTCAGCTGTAAAACCCCCACCCTGGGAAGGCCACAGACACAGGGGACAATGTCACACTTGCCCTGCTCCAGGGGAGGGCTCTTTTTCCTGTCATTCCCTTCCTGTCCCCCTTTTTCTATCCCATTTACTGTTCAATAAAATTCATTTTGGGTTTGGTCTCATTATCACCTTAATTGGGGCAGAGCAATCTAACACTTTTCTTAACCAGACTCACCAGACTGTGAAATTATTTTGGCACAGTGAGTTTAGGCACTGTTCTCTGACCCCAAGTGCCTTTGACAACACCATGGTTCCCTCCTCTGAGGAGGTTGTGGTTCTCTCTGGAGGAACTCTTTGAAACTGGGCTGCAGCTTACTCTGAGTGACTTATGGGAGAACCAATGAGGTAAATTGCCTTTGTGGGCCCAGAGTGTAAAGAAAATATTTTGTTGTCCTTCTATTACAGCAACCTGATGAAGGTCTTCAGGGTGAGAGAAGTGGACGAGAATCTTGGTTCATGATCAGAAGGCTGGATTTATTGATATATGATATATAATACATTATAACTATACTAAAAGGAATAAAGAGAAAAGTTGCAGAGGCTTGCTAAGCAAGGAATAGAAAGAAAAGAATGAATAGCAAAGTTCTGTGTCCAGCAGAAAGCAAGGACCAACTCTCCCGTGAGTGGTCAGCAAATCCAAACACTCACAGAAGACCAATCACAGATGCTCCTGTTACATTCCACATCAGCAGATAATTATTGTTTGCATTTTCCTTCTGGGGCCTCAGCTTCCCAGAAAGGACAAATCCTTAAAGAGAGGATTTTATGAAAAAATGTCTGCGACATCCTTCCTTGAAATGTTTTTTAAAATCACAGGAGGAAAGGGAGTAAATGATACCAGCAAGACTTACAAGGTTCATTCACCCCATGGTGAGGAACATAAGGCTGTTTAAAGTCCTACAAGAAGCTCAGCTCAAGTAGCTAAATTCCCAAATAACTCCTGAATTCCCAGGCTTGAGTGCTTTGCAAAATGTGAGAATCATTTTTCTCTTCATCCCTGTCGCCTTTGTGACAGCTACAAAGAGTTTCCTTTCCTTTTTATGATATCTGTATTGGGCTGAATCCACACTTTTATCAGAATGTGCTAGCAGCTGAGCTGGAGCTGTGCAGGAACCAGTGGAACTTGGAATGGTCAAAAATTGCTTGTACAGTCAGTTTATTATTGTTTGGGATTTGTTTGCATTTTCATCACATCTGACTTGTGGGAAAATCAAATATTCATCAAAGTGATTTATGCAGAGTCAAATTTGATTTCTGCGAAATTATTTTGTCCAGTGCCCAGGGGATGCTCAAGGGGTCTCTTTGCCTCTCGCCCTGGGGGATGCTTGGCAGGGGTTTGGGGGGCTTGTCCCTGTCCCTGTCACCCCAGGCCATTCCCCCAGGAGTGTCCCTATCCCTGTCACCTCAGGCCATTCCCCAGGGGGTCTCCATCATTTTCATCCAGGGAATGCCTGGGGGGTCTCCCTCCCTCTCATACCCTGTGCCAGGGGGTGCTCAGGGCAGTCTCTGTCCCTCTCAGCCTGGGGGATGCTCGGGGCAGTCTCTGTCCCCTCACCCTGGGGGATGCTCAGGGGGTCTCCATCCCTCTGGCCTCAGGCAATGCCTGTGCAGGGCTAGGGACCAGGGGCTCTGTGTCCCTCTCACTGCTGAGGGTGCTCGGGGCTGGGGGGCTCTCCGACCTTCTCACACCTGGGGAGGCCGGGGGGGTCTCTGTCCCTCTCAGCCCTGCTGTGACCCCACCCAAACATCATCGGGCTCAGAGGGACAGAGACACCCCCAAACCCCCAGAAGGGCTGAACCTGGGATTTGGTTTGGGGCTGAGGATTTAGGAAGGGGCTGGAATTGGGGCTGGGTTGGAGTTGGGGCTGAGATTTGGATTAGAGCTGGGATTGGGGTTAAGGCTGGACATGGGATTGGCTTTAGTATTACCGCGCCTGAGTGGGCACGGCTGGTGATAGAGAGACGGTGAATCTTGTATCTTGATCAGAAGGCTTATTTATTAAGATATTATATATAATACATTATGACTATACTAAATAGAATATAGAGAGAGGTTTGCAGAGCTGCTAGCTAAGCTAAGAATAGATAGAAAGAATCCCAAACAAAGTTGTGTCCAGGGACTCAGTCCCCTAGCTTGCACTGGTGATTGGCCCTTAATTATAAACATAGAAAATGAGCCAATCAAGGTGAATCCTATTGCATTCCACAGCAGCTGATAACAATTGTTTACGTTCCCTTCTGAGGCCTCTGCCTTCCAGAAGACACAGAAATCTGAATGAAAGGATTTCTGTGTAAAAATGTCTGCGACACTTTAGGGCTGGGGTTGGGATTGGATCTTGGGATAGACGAGTCTGGCACTGGGATGAGATTAAATACAGAACTGTGAGTGTGTCTAAACATGGAGTGAGATTGAGACCAGGATCAGGGTCAGGTTTGGGACTGAGCTCACCCAGGGCAGGACAGAGGGGATGTCACTCCAGGATGTCCCTGGCATCATCCCAGCCCTCCTCAGACACCTCCAAACATGGGGAGCAGCTGGGTGCCCCAAGATCCAGGTGCTCCCACGCTGCCCCTCAGTACCAGGCAAGCATTCCCTGAGGGCAGCCCTGACTGTGACCCTAGGGGCTCTGGGATCAGCCCTCACATCCCTGTGGGAGCAGCAGCAGACAGAATGAGAGATTCCCTCCCCCATTTTTCCTGTGGAAGAGTGAAGCCCAGCTGCCCTTTTCTTCTGGTGCCTCCTCCTCTCCTCAGCTGAGGATGTCAAACTCCCCAGGAGCAGGAAAATCACCATTCCCTGTTTCCTTGTGGCTGCAGCCTGGAACATCCACCCAGAATGAAGGACTTTCTGACAGCCCTGCTGAATGACACTGGCAAGAGGTTTGTGAGAAGGGGAAGAAATTGTATTTCGATAGTAAATAAAAGGTGCAAAATTATTCCTTTCTGTTATATTACTTTTCAGTCAGTTCTGGTCTGTTTTCAGAGTGCCACCTTCTCAGCTGACTGTCTTTGTTCCCTCCTTTCTCTCCTGCCTCTCTTTCCCTGCTCTGTTTCTCTCTCAGTGTCTCCCTTGACCCAGGGCAGCTCACACCAAACACCGTGCCCGGATTGAATTCCCAATTCAGGAGATGCAACAACCATGGGGGAAGTTATGAAGGCTCGCAGGTAAATGCCACTGTAAGATCTTGCTCCACTTTTGGCTCCTTCTTGACAGCTTTGCCCTCAAGGGCAGGAATATCTTTTCATAGCTGAGAACTGGAATTCCAGACCCTGGCAGTGTGTGCCGTGGATCCCAGAGGGGCATTCCCGAGGCTCCCAGGGTGCTGCTCCTGCCGTGCCTCCCAAGGGGAGAAGATCCAGCAGCTCTGTGGGCTCCCAGAGCACACAGCAAAGGTGGCTTTGAAGGACATTTTCCAGGGACTGGGGTGGGAAGGGACCCTGTCCATGGATTACGACCCCGCGAGGGAGAGACGCCTCTGCCCCAGTGAAGAAGCGAATGAGAGCGTGGGAAAGCAACCGACGATTATTGAACGTGGACTGAACGGAACAAGAAATGTGGAAGAGAAAGGGAGAGAAAGAAATCGGGAAGACGTCTCAAAGAGAGAAAGAAAAAGGAAAGAGGTCTCAGAGAACGGAAAGAAATGGGAAAAGGCTCCCGCCCGGCCTCCGCAGCTCCCAGGAACACCCGCAGGGCGTAGCGTCTTTTACAATTCCAGCCAATCAGAGGACGCGGTAAACAATTTCCAGCCAACCAGAGCTTTTCTCGCCGATGACTCACCGGTTGCCAGGCGGAGCCGCAGAGCCCGGCGGCCCCGGAGCGGAATTTGGGGCTCGGGCCGGGGGGACGGATCCGCCCCGGGGGGGTCCCCGAGCCCCTGCCCAGCCCTGGGGCCGATCGGGGGCTCCCCCAGCCAGCAGCCGGTGCTGCGGGGCCGCGGGGCAGAGCGGTGGGAAAGGGGGGTCCGGGCTGGCAGCGGAGGAAATGCGGGAGGAAGAGGAGGGAGAGGAGGAGCGGGAGCGGGAGAATCGCGGCGCTCGCAGCGCCCGCACGCCGAGCCTGCAGCACCCCCTGCCCCGGGAGCATCGCCCCCAGCCCCGAGCCGCAGGGGAGGGCGGAGGCCGAGCTCGCCCCGGCTCCAGCCAGGGGTCTCAGGGAGGATTTTTTGGAGAGTGTTCGGAGCCGGCAGATCCCGGACTCGAGCCCCGGGTATCCCCGGGCTCCCCAAGAGGAGCTTTTTCGGGGGGAGAGGAGCCGCGATCGCCCCTCGGGAGGGTCCCGGGGGGGCCACGTGGGGATGGCCCGGTACCGACGGGGCGGGACATTGGTTTGGGGATCCCCGTGAGAGCCGGGGCTGTGGAACGGGGGACCCCCGGGGCGGGGAGAGGGGAAGGGGCGATACCGGAGCTGGGGGACCCCCGGCAGCCCGGAGATGAGGCGGGGACGGGACCCCCTGACCCTGACAGGGACGTGTCCTGGGGTGACTTCATGATGCTCGTACCCCATCGGTCTGTTTAGCCCAGAAATGAGTTCTGCACCTTTAAGGCTGATTCTGAGAGAGAAGGGGAGGAGGAAGAAGCTGCTGTTTGTTTTCATACACTGCACTCACTCGTCCACATTCCAGCTGCTGGATGGACAGACAGCAGGACAGAGCTGTCCTTTGCTTTTAGTTAGTTTTTAGCTCGCTGAGGCAGAGAAGTTCCCTGGTGTGAAGGTCCGCCCAAAATGAATGGAAGACGAATGATTTTTTGGTGCAAAAATAACCAACAAAGGTACAGGGGTTTTGCAGTAACAAATCAATAAAATGCAATTTTATTGATGATAACCACAGCTGAATATGCTTTTGGTTAGGGAATCTGGGGAAGAGAAGGGTAGGACAAGGGAAAAAGGGAGGAAAGAAGGTTAGGCAAGGGGTATAGCTACCAAAACGTGATATCTTCGGGGTCCCGCCACCGAAACTCACGGGTGCACGCTTTGGGGAGATCTCAGAGGACAGTCGAAACTGAACCCCAAATATACTATTCTTGGTTGGGGGAAGGGTGGCCGAAATTAGGTTTCCATGCAGGGAATAAAATAGGAGGAGGGGGGGAGGTTATTCCATTGTTTTCATGGCTGAATGCTCACAGGTACGTTTACTCTGGGCAGGTTTTCCCCCCTCCCCGAGTTGGGAGGGGGTACAGTCCCAGTCTCTGGAAGGAGGTTGCCAGGGGGGTGCCATGGGGGTGCCAATAGGGTGCCAGGGGGGTTCTTGGTTCCTTGATGAGGGGATTCGCATCTCTGTTGGTCCGTCACGGTGGCTGAAGACAGGCAAGGTCTTCTCTTGGAGGGGGGAGCCACCCCAGAGCTCAGTCCAGCCAGCTCAGGAGTTTGGAAGAAAGTCCAGTTCAATTGTCCAGAAAAGGGCAGCATGCCCCTTCCAGTACAGCATGGCGTGTTCTGCAAACATCACTTGTGAACACAGTAGATAAGCAGGAGACTTTCTTTCCCAACTGGCTCAACAGTTTTTAACCTTTTGGTGGTGTTTTTCTCATGACAATTGTGAGGCAAAAATGAAGGATTTTTGGATGGACTTCCACACAACCCCGTGACTCACTATTGTCTTGAGGAATCTTCATCAGCAGAGCTCTAGAGTGTCGTTGATAAATCTTCGAAACTCATTGCACATCGGTAGCATAACCCCGGAAAAGTTGGGATGACAGAAAAGAGGGCATAAAAGGGAAGAGAAGGAAAAGAAAGAGAGAGGGGAAAGGGAACCAATAAACATAAACATAATTAATATTAATCAGCATGACAATTTCACACGTGGATTTTTTAAATAAAAATTTCAAAAAATGATTAATTTTCCCAATTTCAAAAATTATTAATTATAACAATTTCAAAAATATTACTTAAAGCAATATAATTTGTTTAACAATTTCAAAATTATTAAAACAAATCACAAATAATCAAAGCAACAAGCAAATCATAGTATAATCATTGTATTTTAAAATTATTTTCTAAAAATTAAAGGAACTTTCTGTAAATCATGCTTGATAATTAAGAAATTGTTCTAAAGCACATATGCTTGATTCATAATTGTTTTGTGTCAAGTGTTTTGGGGACATTTATTGTATAGAGTACATCAGCTAAGCCGTGTGCATTGACTACAGTTGACAGTCTGTTATGCTTTTTTATCATGTTCCAATTCAGAATGAATAGGGCTGCTGACAAGATAAAGCCAAGTGTAACTAGAATCAAAAGAACAGCAATTGGATGGCACACACTGTTCAGAACACCTGTGGCAGTAGGTGACTACCCAAAGAGAGTATCCCACCACCTATGCTCAGCATCCTGCTTTACCCTCTCCATAACCCGGTGTATTTGTCTCACGTTGTGATGAACAGTCACCAGGGTCTTCTGTCTGCTCTCCTTGATTTTCTCGAGGATGTCAACCAGGTCCTGATGGAGCAGCAGTTGTCTCACGAGGGTGAGGTTCATTCCAATAGGAGTGGGCATCAGCTTTGGGATCAGTGTGTAGTTGGATTGCAGTAGGTGGTGAGAAGTAACTAGAGCTTAGTAAGAGAAATCGCATCCTACTATCTTAGTAAAGTTACAAGCACAAAAGTTTGAATGATTCTTTGTATCTACCACAACATCTTCTACAAAAACAGAATCACATGTCGTTCTAAAGCATGCACAGCCATTGCCTATGTATATAAGAGCTGTCTGGGTATCCTCATGTGGACGAATCTCAACATGACAGATGTTCTGCTCTGTGTCCAAACAGATATCCTGAGCTACAATTGCATTGCTTTCACAGATAAACCCTTGCTGTTCTCGGACAACACAAGTTTCCAGATTAACAGTTTGCCATTTGTCATCGACCTGACGGGCCCATCCCCTATGTTCAGTAGGATAGAGAACAGCTCCGTCATGGTTTAATCCTAATGCAATAATAGGGAAGACCAAATGTACAGAGGCATTGCGTATGGTTAAAACAAAAGCAGTGGCTGTGTTTGAAATGGGATCATAGGTAAAGTTCACCAGGTTCCACCAGGATTGGAATTCTCTTTCAAATTCAGTGGCACTGTCCCAGATTATTTTCTGAATTTCTGTGGGGAAGGTCCCTTCCTCGCCCTCTCTTATAATTGCAGCAGAGACTGATTGCATCCACAATTGTGCCTGGATACAGCTGAGGGCTAAGGAAACATTGTTCTGTGTAGCACTAAGTGCATCAATTAGCAATTTGTGATCATTCACATTCACTCTTTCCCAATTTGGCAAAATGTTTGACGGCAGCCACTGCTGCGTCCCCAAGGCTGACAGAGATGACCTCAGTGGTTGCTGCAATCTGGTCAGGTCTCTAGTTGTAGCAGCCAATTTGTTCATTAGTACTTCAGAATCAATGCTATTCAGAATTCCCAGTCCTGTACCCACAACACCGGTCACATCCCTTGGTGTTCTAGTTTTAAAGGAGCTTCATTTCCGAAGCCAAGTGGTCCAGCCTTCAAAAGAAGTTTGCAGGAACGGAGAACAGGCTGGTTCAATATCTGAAACATTGTTCTGCATTAGCAATTTGACCTGTTTGAGAGACCATGCCGGATTGAACAATATTTGTTGTTGGCCAGTTTTCCTGATCACATAAGGTCCAATCTCGAAAATTATCGGGATGAGTATGACCAGTGGTATGGGTGAAGTGTTGACAGTGGTAACAGTGGTTTCAGCATTAATTACAAATTTAAAAGAAAGGTCTTGAGTATCCTTGGCCCAGAGACAAATTACCTCTATAGTGCCGGTTAATGTGAAGCTGTGCCAGCAATCCCGTACACTTGGGTGTGTGCAGATTTGCTTCTGTTCGTTTTCCCGATCTGTGGAAGCACTGATTGACATTGCTTTGCTGTAATTAGACCCATTAACCATTCGACACCCAACACGAATTAGTTCACCCACTATTCCTTGAACCTGCCAGGTTCTGCGTCTTTCCCATTCTTGTCTGGTGTACAACTTATCTTCATGTGTAACTACTGTTAGCAAGTTCAGACCCGTGACATCTCCCATAGATCCGGTGGATCGCAGGAAGGCTTGAGACCAGGGCCACTCAAAGGGGTTCCCTGTTGCCTCTGCCAATTGTGGTGTGACATTAGAAAAAAGGTTCACACTTTGGGTCTGAGAGAGTGTAATTACAGCACTCGGTGTGGGTTTTGGTACAGTGTTTATCTTGAATGTGTAAACCAAGCCTCTCAGTCCTAATGGACTAGCAGTGTCATTCTCCCAATGACATGTCACATAAGTGGGTTTGATCAAAGCAAAACTGTACCAGCAATCAAGTGATTCATCATTACAATCTCTCGTAATTGCAATATTGGTGGTTTTGGCACTAGAAACATAACTACCAACATGTTCCTGGCGGCAACACAGAGTAAGGGGACTTTCTATTTTGGAACACCCCCGTTTCTTTGTGGGACACAATTTTGCTGAGGGGATGTCCAGATGATTCCTTCCACCTGCTTCCATAAAATTTCCAGCAATTATGATGGAGGTGGCCTTTTCATGGAGGTTTCCTTCCACCTTTCTGCATGTTACCATAATTGACTCACCAACCGTTCCCGTCAGGGTTCTCATCAACTCGTTCTGGTCCCACCTCCACTCATTCGGGCGGTACACCTTGGAGTCATGCTGCACTAGGGTTGCCAGGCTCAGGTAACAGCCCTTGGGATAGGTTCCAAGAACATTGGTGTGCTGAACAATGGCTTCAAGCCACAGCTGCTCACCAGGGGGTTGTCCTTGAAATTGCGGTAAAATGCAGAAAAGTATTAGCAAGGTTATCATGTTTTCAGACGATTCTCATGTCCCTCGGGGTTCACCTGTAAAAGCAAGAACAACAAAAAATCCTGCCACTGAGAGGCAGAAAGGAGTTTAAAATGAAGGGATTATCCAGCGTGTGTGTATGCGGTGCTCTTTTCCAAGAGCGTCAGAGGCTACCCATGCATATTTATTCAGAGGGGTTTTCAGCACAGATGGTACCTCGCCCACCGTGGGGAGGTCCATTAAGACAGGTTGTCCAGGGTAATCTGATGGATTGTTTGCATTGTCAGGACCTTCCAGTGAAGGGATGATGCTTGGAGGTGTGGGGTAAAAAGCAGTGACTTTGGGGCAGCCATTCACCCCCCACCTGCTATTTACCCCTTTAACAGCCTCCCACAGCTGACAGTCCCAGCTTGCTTTCTGGGGCTTAAGGAACCGCTTTAAAAGGCCATTTGTCCTTTCCACGATCCCGTTAGCCTGAGGGTAGTACGGAGTATGAGAAGTCCACCTTATGCCTTCGGCTCTGGCCCAATCCTGAACCACCTTGGCAGTGAAGTGAGACCCATTGTCAGACTGAATTTCTTGCGGCTTTGGAAAAGTTCCAAACCACCCCTGCAAGGCTTTAACTGTATTGTCACCTGTGGCCCTTTTAAAAGCATCAGCTTGTACCAACCCAGATACAATTTCCACTCCTACTAACACAAAATGTTTACCTCCTGATTTCTTAAAAGGACCAATATAATCTACCTGTCATGCATCCCACAAGCCTTTACCTTTCCTTAAATGCAGAGGGTCATCCTCTAAGGGATGCCTTTCCAGTCGCTTGCGGCACTGTTCGCAGGCCGATATGCATGTTTTACATATTTCCCTGGTGACTGGCCAGCCGCGGGCATGTGCTTCCTGATACAGATCTTTGGCACCTGTGTGCTGCCTTTTTGCATGTAACCATTCTAACAGTTGATTCCAATCCTCTGAAATAGTTTCTTTTTTCAGAGGGCTAAGCCTTGCTAGTTCATCAACTCTGTTGTTACATTCACCTGCTTGATTCCCATCAGTTTGATGAGAAGCTACCCAACCGACCAGAAAGTTTCCTTTACTGGTGATTTCTAGGACTTCTTTCCATTTATCTTTCTGCCACACTGGGATTCTGTTAACTTCCCAGCCATTCAGTTGCCAGAAAGGGAGCCACTCAGTGCAGCCTTTGTATACCGCATATCACAGAATCACAGAATCACAGAAATTCAAGGCTGGAAGAGACCTGTAAGATCATCAAGTCCAACCCATGTTCTAACAATTCAACTAGATCATGGCAGCAAGTGCCACATCCAGTCTTTTTTTGAACTCTTCGAGGGATGATGACTCCACCACCTCACTGGGTAGATGATTCCAGTATCTGACCACTCTTTCTGTAAAATACTTCCTTCTTAATTCTAACTTGCATCTCCCTTGATGCAGCTTGAGACTGTGTCCTCTTGTTCTATCTGTTGTCGCCCGGAGAAAGAGACTGACCCCCAGCTCACCACAGCCACCCTTCAGGAAGTTGTAGAGGGTGATAAGGTCACCCCTTAGTCTCCTTTTCTCCAGGCTAAACAACCCCAGCTCCCTCAGTCGTTCTTCATATGGCTTGTGCTCCAAGCCCCTCACCAGCCTCGTTGCTCTCCTCTGGACACGCTCAAGCAACTCAACGTCCCTCCTAAAGTGAGTGGCCCAGAACTGGATGCAATACTCCAGGTGAGGCCTCACCAGTGCCGAGTACAGAATCAGTATAGATGTAAACAGGAGAAGTGTTTTGTGCCTCACGCTGGAAGACACTCCAGAGGGCTATGAGTTCTCCTACCTGAGCGCTGCCCTCCCCTTCTGTGATAATCTTTTCACCAGATGAAATATGTAAGGCAGCGGCCTTATATTTCCATATTTTTCCTTCCCGCTTTGAGGAAGCATCTGCAAACCAACAGTTTGCTGCTATTTCAGGTGAGAATGGTGGTGCTATTTTTATTACAGAAGCAGGTTTGTCTTGGCTACTATCCAGGCTCTCAGTGTCTTGTATTGCCAAGAATTTTGCAGTATCTTCTGTGACAGAAAAGGTATTGCAGTAATACTCTATTTGAACATACCATTTCCTGACTGACGACTTTTGAGCTATGCCATCAGGTGGAGGGGTCCCGTTTGTGACAGCTTTAATCACCTTGAAGGGACGTCTCAAGATGATAGCTTGCTGCCGTGTGATTTTCTCTACTTCAATGAGAGCTAAGCTAACAACAAACAATCCCTTTTCCCAAGTAGTGTATCTTTTCTCAGCATCCTTAAAACCACAGGAAAAGAAGCTGACAGGCCTTGTTGGACCCTCAGGACCTCGCTGCCAGATGTGTATTGATAGCCCTGAGGAGGCAAATCCCCATTCCGCTTGGAAAGGGTCTTTAGGGTGAATGGGCCCCAATGCCTGATGTACAGTGGCTTCAAAAATCAATAATTGGAGTGCTTCCTCCTGAGAAGGAGTCCAATCCCATTTGATTCCTTTTCTCAGTAAATTGTAAAGGGGCCTAGCAATGATTGAAATATCTGGGATGTGTTTCCTCCAGAATACTAACAGTCCTAAGGCTTGCTGGAGGTCTTTTTTGTTTTCAGGCATTTTCATCTGCTCTAGAGAAGTGAAAGTGTCAGGTGGGATGCATGTGCTGCCAGATCACCACCAAATTCCCAGGAATTTTACTTCCTGAGAAGGCCTTTGAATTTTCTCTGAGGGAATCTTTAAATCAAGGCTCTCTAGATGAGAGATTATGTTCTGCTGGAGATCCCCCACCCCTTTAATTTCTTCTCCTCCTACCAAAATGTCATCAATGTATTGGTACAAAGCTACAGTGTCAGGTTTAGGTATTTTTTCTAATTCCTTAGCTAAAGCATGGTGTGCTAGTGTTGGAGAGTGTTTGTATCCCTGAGGGAGTCTAGTGAATGTGTACTATTGTCCCATGTTGCATCCATGTGAATGCAAAGCGATCCATGTCCTCGGGCTGTATAGGTATCGTGAAGAACATGTCTTTGACATCTATGGTTGCCATGACTGTGTGAGCTTTTTCTTGTATTGATGTTATTGATTCAGCTATATTTGGCACTGCTGCAGTCAGAGGGTCAGTGTTTGCATTCAGCCTACGGTAATCAACCGTAAGCCTCCACTTCCCGTTAGGCTTTCGGACTGGCCACATGGGTGAATTGTATGGGGAGTGTGTGTTAATAGTTATTCCTTGATCACACAATTCCTGAATAACTGGTTTGATGCCTTCTCTAGCTCCAGAAGGCAAGGGATACTGTTTCATATTGATTGGTTTACTGTAAGGCAGTGTGGGTGCAGCCTGAAGCAGTCTAATATTAAGTGGCGGAGTGCCAAAAGACCACAGGAAACCCTCGGTGTCTTCCCACTGCCTTCCTGAGAGGACATCCATCCCTAGCAGATTATTCGGGATGTCCCCAATTACCATTTTGACAACCAATTGATTTCCTTCTCCAGGGAGTGTTACTTTGACTAAAGCAACATTCATGGGTTCTATGGTTTCTAAAGCATTAAGAACGCAGCATTGCCTTTTTGTTGGAACAACTCCACACTTCTGGGCATCTTTGTGTGTTAGTGCAGAGATCTGGGCTCCCGTATTAACAATACAGGTTACCAGAAGTTTTTTGGGGCCCGTGATTGCTGTAATTAACATGTCTCCTGATTTATTTTTTGTGAGCATTCGTAAGTAAACCCAACCTCCACCCCTTTGCTCACCTGTAAGCAGTGGAGATATTAGTTTCCTGAAAGCTCTGTTGGTGAAGTTTCACTGTTTGTGTTTTGGGGTATGGGCGGGTGGGCAGTTATGTTGCTTAGGCTCTGTGAAAGAAGTTGCGAAAGAGTTACTTCTAGCTTACTGCTGGTGCTTTTCAGGAGACACGCAGCCAGGGTTTCACTGTGCAAGTTCTGTGAAGGAAGCTGAGAAAGAGCTAATTTTGGCTCACTGGTTGTATTCTGTGGGAGAGGCTGAGATGCAGCCTCACTGCCCAGATTTCAAGGGAGAAACTGGGAAAGGGTTAACTTTGGCTCACTGGCTGTGTTCTGCGGGAGAGGCTGTGATGTACTGTGTGTACTGAACTGTGTATTGGTAGGAGTGTTTGTTAGTTTCTGGTGAGGGAGGGGGATCGGTGCACTGGGCTGGGTGGGGGGGTTGATCTCCTAAAATTCCAGTTAGTTCTGATTTTCTGCAATTTTTCAAGTGGTAAACCATCCATTATATCCCGGGGAACCCCTTTTTTTATTCCCAGCATCCACCAGCGTTGTCTGTTGGAAATTTGTTTTCCTGGTTCTGGGTTTTCAGTGTTAGGAGTTCCCATAAATCGGACACCTTTTGTTTTTTCTGATTTTTCTTCCAGGGTTTTTACAGGCCCATACTGTCTACAATAATTTATTAAATCAACTGCTACCATGTCCAAATCTTTCGGCTACTAGATGTATCAGATGGTGTTGTGGGGGTCTGTGTTGGTGTATAGGGTGATGGTGCAGTGTCAGTAGACTCAGACTGATCAGTGGAGTTGTTAAGAAATCTGTCCAGTCTATCTATTTGGCTTAAAGCCATAATTGTTTTTTGAATAGTGATTGCTGTTGATTTCAATGTTTCTGGAAGCCCACGAATTAAAGGGGTCATAATTTCAGGCTTCACAGGCAGTTGCATCGGGGATTCAAAACCAGGAATTAATTTTTTCTCATGAATCATTTGCAAACATGCAGCTTTTTGTACACTTTCTAGGATTTGGTCATGGGTAGTGGCAACTGCTAGGGGATCACCCCTTTCCAAGGGATTTATTCACCCGGCCCAATAGGCTGCATGTTGTGTTAAAGACCAGGAGTCAAACTTATCTCCTGTTGTTAGGAAAACACCATGTCCCCAGAAACCACTGGCTTCTTGTTCAGTTAACTTAATCTGGTCTCCGCCAGTGAGGGACACACGGAACACATATTCCACTTCTGATTCGTGGGGAAGGTGACTGAATTCCTTTTTCAATTTAGCTAATTTGGTAGCGCTGAATGGTGTTTGTTTGGTTGTTATGTGTGGATCTAGGTCTTCATCATTAATATAATTATATTCAATTTTAATAAAAGGTCTCAAATGGGGACAACAATTTTCCCCACAATTTTTAACTGTTTCAGATTCTTTGTAAGAATAGTTTTGTTTTGCTGCCTCGAGCTCTTTGTATGGATAAATTTTTTAATGCAAGGTGTTCCTTTTCCTTCCTCCTCTGTAGAGGATTTAATTTTGTGTATGGTTTTGGTTTCTTCTTCCCTAAGGGCAGCTCGCAGGGTGTAAATTTCATTTCTGTCCTCATTTAATTGTTTTTGCAAAATTTCAATGAAATTTTGAAGGGAATCTATAATTACCATTTCCTCAGTTCTCCGTTTACAGCGACTTTCTGTGGCTGCAGTAAGACATGCTCTGAGGACTGAGCAAAGAATATTTTTATTTTTACCCATTTTGAATTTTGATTCATGTTGCAGAGAACATATTCTATCAATGACATTTTCCAAATTAAACCAATTGTTCTCTGCCCAAGTTTCTCCACCAGATGACGGTTTGGCATTGTGTTTAGCAAGCAACGAGTAAAAGTCAGCTTTTGCTTTAGGATTGAGATTTTCATTCATTTTGTGTGAAGGGACTAGGACTATACCAGGGAGCTGATTTGTGAACTCAAGTTACACAGTCATATGGACCTTTAGTTCCCCTTCGTCTCCCTAGATAGCTGAAGAAAAAAAATCTGTCTGGAAGGCACTGTTTTAATTGCTTCAGTATGTCCCTTCCTTTCCAGCCAATCCAGATACACACACTCATACACAAATGTTATCTTTGTGAGGGGACCAGAAACCTAGAACAGGGAAAAAGCCACTCAGCCTTCCCTGGGCCGCGCCTCGCTCCCTGTGTAGGTGAAGGGACAATATCTGTCTAAAAGGCACAGCTTAATTTCTTCAGGTCTGTCCCTCCCCTTTTAGACAGTCCAGGTACACAAATACAGCAGTAACAACAGTAACAGGTTCAGATAAAACTCCAATACAACAATAACAGCATCAATTCCAATATCAATATCAGGATTAGGAGGAGTATCAGTGTCGGTGTCCGTGCCGGTATCAAATCAGTAACAGAAATGACAGTAACAATTTCCCCTGCTTTTGCACTGAAAAATCTTTTGTGTCAGTTCGGGAGCCTGTGTGCTCAGTCGAGGGTGAGATTTGGCTTTGGCGTATGCAGTCTGTGGGAGATTACAGACTACAGAGTACCTGCAAAATCTCACTGGCTATCAGAATCCTGTCCGTGACGCCAGTAATGTGAGGATCCGCCCAAAATGAATGGGTAATGAATGATTTTTTGGTGCAAAGAATAACCAACAAAGGCACAGGGGTTTTGCAGTAACAAATCAACAAAATGCAATTTTATTGATGATAACCACAACTGAATATGCGTTTGGTTAGGGAATCTGGGGAAGAGAAGGGTAAGACAGGGAAAGAGGGAGGAAAGAAGGTTAGGGAGGGGCTTATAGCTACCAAAACGTGATGTATTCGGCGGTCCCGCTGCCAAAACTTGCTGGTGCACGCTTTGGGGAGATCTCAGAGGACAGTCGAAACCAAACCCCAAATATACTGTTCTTGGTTGGGGGAAATTAGGGGGAAATTAGGTTTCCATGGAGGGGAAAAGAATAGGAACAGCAGGAAGGGGGAGGTTATTCCATTGTTTTCATGGCTGAATGCTCACAGGTACATTTACTCTGGGCAGCTTTTCCCCCCTCCCCGAGCTGGGAGGGGGTACAGTCCCAGTCTCTGGAAGGAGGTTGCCAGGGGGGTGCCAAGGGGGTACCATGGGGGTGCCAATAAGGTGCCAGGGGGGTTCCTTGTCTTGTCTTGGTCCCTTGATGAGGGGACTCGCATCTCTGTTTTTCTGTCATGATGGTTGAAGGCAGGCGAGAGGGGTCTTCTCTTGGAGTGGGGGAGCCAACCCAGAGCTCAGACCAGCCAAGTCAGGAGGTTGAAAGAAAGTCCAGTTCCATTGTTCAGAAAAGGGCAGCATGCCCCTGCGAGTTCAGCATGGCATGTTCTGCAAATACCACCTGTGAACACACTGAATAAGCATGAGACTTTCCTTCCCAACTGGCTCAACAGTTTTTAACCTTTCGGGGGTCTTTTCTCATGACAATTGAGAGGCATAAAATGAAGGATTTTCGAATGGACGTTCACAACCAGAAACTGCTGCTCCATCCCTATGGGCTGCAGGCCCCCATGGGCAGGGCTGGGACATGGGGGCTACTCCCCTTCACATCCCTGCCAGATCTATGGGCACGGCCTCCCCTTCACATCCCTGCCAGAGCTATGGGCAGCTGCCTGTGGCCACCGAGTGCGCTCAGGAACTGACCACTGCTGCTGGAGGCCTTGGTGCTGAGCCCCTGAATCATCTCTCACTCGGACATGCTCACAAAAGAAGGAAGAACAGGGCCTCAGTGGCCTGAAGAGCTGCCCACAGAACCAGGACAACCTGGACGAGTGGGATTGCAGAAGCGGTGCGGGGAGAACATCCAGGCAGGCTGCCAGGGGCTGAGGCTGGGGCAATGGAAAATCTGCAGTGTGAAGGAAACAACACAGCATCTGGGATTTTGAAACACAGCTAGAGTTTTCCTGTGCATTCTGACTATGAGCCACCAGTAGTAGGCTGTGAAATTCCTAATACCTGTCTGGCCCTTGGGGCTGAGCTGTGGGATGAAGCTCTGGGAGGAGACCTGGGAGAGATCCTAGAGTGAGCCAGGGTCCCCCATGTCAGAGCAGAGCCCGGAACAGTGGGAAGGGATCCATGGCAGCCTCACTCTCCCTCTGCCCTTTCCCCACCAGGGGCCAAAATACATCCTGAAGCACATTGTGAGAGAACTGCTCAAAGGGAATGGTGGGTGCATTTCCCTCAGCCTTGTCCTGGGGCACAGCAACTGAGGGCTCTGGCTGCACGTCTGGACACGCCGAGCCTGGCACAGCAGGAAGGGATCCATGGCAGCCTTGCTGCCCCGCTGCTGCTTCCATGCTCTGCAGGGCTGTTTACCAGCCTGGCCTGGCTGCAGCTTCTCCCCAGCCTCTGCAGGAAGGCATTGGGCATCAGCTGCCACGCAGCCCCAACTCACCAAGGATCCCCTGCATTTTCTCTGTCCCCAGGCACATTCTGAGGTGTGGCTGCTTGGAGGAGGGAGGGCCATAGCCAGCCCCAAAGGCCTGGGGAGATCAGGATTTTCCGGATCCTTATCCATGTTTTGGAGAAGTATTGCCTCCTGAAGAGGCCACCTCCTGGATGTGCAGTGATTACATCTGATCCAGCTGTGCCTCTTCCTTTCTCAAGGGATGGACAGAGGGGCTCTATGGAAGGTGGCATTTCCTGCAGGAAGAGAGGCGATGCCAGGCACAGCCACAGGAGGTAATTGCTGTGCCTCTGGGCCTGAGCCCTGCGGAGGCTTGAGCTGCCCTCTCCGCTGCTTGGCACTGCGGGCACAGCCCAGACAAGATCAGCACAGCCCAGAGGAATTATCCCCAGCAGGCTCAGGGCACGCGGGTACTGAGCTGTCCTGCTGGGCTCCCTCCGTGGGAGACATGTCCCGAAACCTGGGAGTAGCTGCACGTGGTGCCCATGTTGGGGAAAGGGCAGAGGGGGAAGAGCAAGGCTGCAGTGTGTCCTGAGAGGGCCTGGCTATGTGCCCGTGGGCTGTGGGAGCTGTTCCATGGGCAGGTGGGCAAGCAGGAGGGAGGAACGGAGGTTGGGAGCGACAGCTGTGGCCCTGCAGATTTCCCCAAACATTTAGTGAGGGTTTCCTGTGTGGGAGGGAGAGAGACCCAGGGCTCTGGGCTGCTGCAGCTGCCCCTCCAGGCATGTTGCACAGCACTGGCAAAGAGCGTGGAGAGTGACCAGGAGCCACAGGCTCCCACAGCCTTACCCCACCCCCTTGCAGTGCCCAATTCCCCAAGGGAGAAGGGGATCCCAGCACACCATGGAAATGGTTCTGTAACATCTGTGCTCCCTTCTCGACTGGCACATGACTTGGATTACTTGGAAATGCTGGTGAATGGTGCTTTGAAGACCTTGCCAGATGTTGGAGGCATGTTTTGAATGTACTTTTCCTGACAGAATAATCCGTGTCAGTGTGGCCCGCTGGGTCTGCAGCCAGTACTGGCTCCCACTGAGGCTGCCTGGCCAAGAGCAGCCCCAGGGGCACAGGGCAGAGGCAAAGCATGGTGGGGAGGAGCAAGTGCAGGGACGAGATTGCCCTTGAAAGGCAGAGGTGCTCTGGGGCCTGCTCCTGGCCAGGGAGCCTGCCCAGAGCCGTGCCCTGCTGGCCGGGGCCTTGAGGGACAGCTGTGCAGCTGGGCCAAGCTGTGCCAGCAGCTCCAGCCGTGCTGGGGAGCCTTGCCAGCTCTGGGCCCTGCTGTGCAGGAGGGTCCCTGTGTGCCACTGGCAGCTGGGGCCTCAGCCACTTCCTCTTTCCACAGTTCCACCTCTGGACAGGAGTTGTAAGACGGTGGCTGCACCTCACACCCAAACAGCAGGAGCAGTTCCTTCCGCAGTAAGAAGGGCCTGGGCATCCCTGTCAAGAGTTTTGAGCTGAAGACTCCAGAACAGCCATCTATGAGGAAACCTCTTAGGCCCCTGTAAATCCCACTGCCACCTCCTCTCCCCATGTGTATCCCCGAGCTGCCTTTATCTCTTTTTTGATCTTCCTCTGTCCAATCCCAACCCTTTCCCGAATTCTTTTAGACACCCCAGGAGCAGCCCAGCACCCTCCAGCCCTTCCTGAGCACAACATGTCGTGTTCTCTGCCCCCGAGCGCCCTGGCCATTCCCTCTAAACAACACAGACATTGACCCACCTCTGCAGGAGTAGCTGATGGACCCTTCTTCTATTGCAATAAAGAGATGGAGCTGACAGCCAGTGTCCGGGTGGCAGCAGCAGCAAAGCCCAGCCGGCAGCAGCACTGGCTGAGTTCCATGGCCAGGAGCAGCCGTGGATGCCCACGGTGTGGGCAGGCAGGAGCCAGGCAGGGGCTGCTGTGACCAGCCGTGGGGTCTCAAGGGCTGGGGGAGCCCATTGGGCAGGCAGCAGCATGGAGCTCCCGTGAAAAAGCAACCCCATTTGCTTAGTTTTTCAGTTTTAGAAATTATAAATTGGTAGAAATATTTCAAAATATTTTTTCTGTAGAGAGACATCCCTAAATATTTCTTCTCATTTCCTATAGTCGTTAAAGATTTTTCTGAGTAGTTTTAGAATCCAGGAAAAGTGACCTCATTTTGTCTTCACTTTTCATCTTTAGAAATATTTAGAAATATCTTTTGTAGAGAGAAATCCCCAAATGTTTCATTCCTGTTTCCACAACACATCTGTATTTTTGAAACTGATTTTAGAGTTCTGGAAAATATTTTCCCCTTATACAATAAAAAATAAAATTGCATTTCAGTGGTAATCTTTATTCTAGGAAGAAGTAAGGCCCCTTCAGCCAGCCAGCCTGCTGCAGAGGCTCTTTTCCCGCAGGAGCTTTGTACCTAGTCACAACCAACATACATAAAACCCTTTCCCAGATATTTCCTGGGATTTTTGACAAGCTCCTGTCTTAGTCTTCTCAGACAAACTTTGAGCACAGAGGGAATCTCTTCCAGTTACCATCTTTGTTTGCTTCTGGTGGAACTCCCTCAGTTCTAGAGCAGGGCCTTCTCTCAGCTTCCTGCTGGCTCCGGGCTCTCCTCCCGGCCTGCTGGGCTTTGTTGGGTGGCACAGCCTGTGAGGTTGCTCCCACATGTGACTGAGGGCACAGCTTAAGCAGAACCTATCCATCCTCTCTGCAAAAACATTTATCACTGAAAGACACCAGGTTTCTGAAATAATTTGGGGAAAGTCTTGGTCATGAAGCTTCTCCACCAAAGGTGGGCCTTTCCAGGTGATATCAGCACACCTTTCAGGGTGGGCAGGTGCCTGTGCAGAGAAGTGTCTCCCAACCCACTGGGCCTGTGGGCATTTACTCTACCACAATGCCAAGATTTCGGCTGCAGCAGGAGGAGGAGCTGTTCTGAGTGAGAAGCTGAATCAGAAGCTTCAGAGTGCTCAGAAAGTCCTCACAAATAGGTACCTGTCAGTGGGGATGTGGATCATTCCTCTTGGGTTCAGGTGCAAACAGGGCATTTTGAGTAACATTTGCAGCCTGTACTGGCTCCCTCAGGCCTTACACAGGCCAAGGCAGCAAAGGAAACTTGGAAAAAAGCATTAATTCCATAAAAGTGATGTTGTGAAAGCAGGAGATAGCAAAGCACTGCTGAAAGCACGCAGTGTATATGATGTAAAATTATTGTTTATTGATATACTGCAACATATTGTTCTAATGGTGGGAGGGAAAAGAAATAATGATCAGTTATTTCATTAATAATGTTCATTTTCTCTTCCAGTATTGCCAGCGGGTTGAGTTAATTGTTAAGCATGACAGTTGGGCTTTAATATCTCAGCTGTAGATTCCAGTCACAGCAGTCTAGTTTAATAATTGGGTTTCTTTCTCCCTCATTTTGACTATAGCATACTTATAGCAATTATTAAAATTCAGCATAGCACAAAAATAAACCATTTGAAACCTCACCAAAAATGGCAGCACAAGAGAGCTCTGCTTAGCATTTAGTGGAGAATTCAGAACAGTTTCTTGGAAAACAAGGAACAGCTTCTCTGATAATTCAACAGCCACAATGTGAACGTGGACACTCAGTGAAAGCCAAGAGTGCTTCAGGTGAGCCAAGGCAGTGTCGAATAGGCTGCTGTCACTAAAAAAGCGCATTCTGACTTCACAGAAAATTCCCTCTGAAAATGCAAATTCATATGTGGTTCTTTAGCTATAGGTAGTTCAGCCAAGCCATGGCAGTTTACCAGCACTGGCAGAAAGTTGTTTTAACACTGCATCATCAAACTGTTCTGGAGACTTCACAGTCTGCCTTGGAATGGCTGTAGGTGCCAAGTGGACACAGCTTCTGCTGTGAGGAACTTAAAATCCTTCTTACTGCTCTTCCAGACTCTTTAAAGACAAGGTTTACCTTCCAGCATGAGCACAGCTCTGCAGAAGCTCATTGACTCCAAAACCTATAGGCATCAAGGCACCCAGCAGAAATCCTGCACATTCCCACCATGCCAGAGAGAAATGGGGCTTATTCAAGGACTGACAAATAGGCAAGACTTTGAGAGGTGAGAGTGGAATGAAAATAGAAAACTTGAGAAAAGCCTGGTGTTTATAGTTTTGGGAGAAAGGGCAGCAGGACTGTAAGCTGCGTGCTCACCATCTCCTCCTCCAGGTGCACACAGGGATGGAGCAGCCCCAGTGAGTGGTTTCAGGCATTGAAACCACTGTAGACTTGGAATCAATTCACAAGTGAAAATAAAGACAGAATAATCACAGAATCCCAGACTGGTTTGGGCTGGAGGGACCTCAAAGCCCACCCAGTGCCACCCCTGCCATGGCAGGGACACCTCCCACCGTCCCAGGCTGCTCCAAGCCCCAGTGTCCAGCCTGGCCTTGGGCACCGCCAGGGATCCAGGGGCAGCCACAGCTGCTCTGGGCACCCTGTGCCAGGGCCTGCCCACCCTCACAGGGAGGAATTTCTTCCTAACATCTGACCAAGTACCTGGTTACTCAGACCCCAGGAACTGTCTCACTCTGCAGCAGGCTGCAGTGAATGTCTGCTGAAATATGATGCACAGAATCCACCCCAGGTTCCGCCTGCACGCATTGCCTGCACTCCTCTCAGGACACAGCTCTCACAACCAGTCCCAGAGTGCTCCTGCTGCCCAGGAGGAGATGGGAAAGGGCTGTGCCCAGGCTACAGCCTTGGCAAGAGCTCAGCAAGAGCCATCGGTGTCACTGCAGCCCGATAGACAGAACAGGGAGAGAATTTCTATTTGCCCTTTGAAGCTGAGAAGGGACCAGTTTGTGTCTGAACAGCATTCCTCCCCATATTATCTAAAAGTAGGAGACTTAGCAATTAAGCAACCCTCAGATGAATAATTGAGGAAAACTAAAGACTGGAAAGATACCAAAGTCTTCCCTCACAGGACTGCAGAGTGATGCATTGCTTTGGAACTGCAGATAAACCAGGCCACAACCAACCTCATCCTCTGGCCACTATTTAAGAGCCAGGAGGAAAAGACTGTAAGCAAGAAAACACCAGCTTACTACAAGTTTTGCCCTGAAACTCTATTGGTACAGGAGCCCCAGGCTTTTCTGCATGATGCTTCGTGACCCCACGATGCTGTTACAGCCTCGCTCAGCTGCTTCACAGCCCATGCATTGTTCACTTGAGCAGCCTGAGCCTGGGAACACCAGAGAGTATTATCAGAGCACAGGGAATGCTGCTTTAATTGTTCTTTTGCAATGTCATGTGGATAAATGATCATCCGGGGATAGAAACATGGTGTATGTACAGCTAATCTACTTAGATTTTGTTGTAAACTAATCATATTGAATATTAAGACTATGCCCTATTCTCACGTTAAAATGACTCCTCAGTATTTTCATTAGATCTTACCAGAAATGATGAAGCTGTACTTTGCTGTCCACCTCTCCCATTACCTCTTGCACTGCCAGGAAAGCGCTAAATAGATGAATTGCCAGCTCCCTGCAGCAGAGAGCTGATCTTCTGGGCCCTGTGACACACAGATGAGGGAGTCAAACCACAGAGGTCTTTGGAGGCTAAAATCCTCTGTCTCTGTGGTGCTCACAGCAGCGGGTCCCAGGCAAGAGGTGAGCAGCTGCACAGGTGACTCGAGGTCTGTGGGGAGTTGGAAATCCCACATATTTTGTTCATGTGTCAAATCTGGGCTCTGTTTCCTGTGCTCACCCCATAAACTCCATAGGTGAACTCACTAAAAATGGCATCACAGAGATCCCTGCAGATCAGCTAAGTGCAGATATCAGGTCAAAGACTGGACTCACTTGCCTTGGAGATTCTTTCCAGCTTTTGTGATGCCTGACTCTATAAACTGAAGCTGGTCTTTTGCTCATTCTGCATTTTTGTCATAGCTTCTGAATCAATCCCTTCAGAACACCAGCTGAACAAGTATTGCTCTCCAGGCAGCTTCTCACACAGTAGAGGGATGGGCAATAGAAACCACACAATGTTTTTCACAAAGGTGTATTTGTTCTTTTCTAGGACAATTTTGGAATCAAGTGCTGTAGCACAAACATGTTTTTTAAGGTTTACAATAGCCTCTCACCTTTACTGGTTCTGCAAAGCCAATTGGGTGCTGAATACAACTCACACATGAATTAGTGGCCAATTGGCCAAAACTTCTCTTTCTTGTCTCCAGCCCAGCTTTAGCCATGACTCTGCACACTCAGAAATCACAGGGCAATGGAAGATTTGTCCTCTTAACAGCAGTAATGCAAGATGATTGCAGATGAAATTTTACATTCTAATTAATACTTGGTCCCCAGTGATGCTCCTGAGTGTCCTGGCTGTTCAGAGGTGTCCCAGCTCCCCCAAACACAACTGCACCAGCCAGGACATCTCATTTCATGGCCCGTGGCAGCAGAAACGCACTGCTACAAGGCTCTGAGGCCAGTGGGCTGCACTACAGAGCAGATAATCTCCAGCAGGGGTTGGAGGAAGAGTTCTGCTTTGAGCTCACCTGAAGATGATCAATAGCTGCACCCACCAAATTTGTTTTGTTGTTGCCCATCAGAACTAAGGAGAAGAATTTCTCAGGAGCTCCTGCCAACCATTGCCGTGAGCTATTTGAACTCATGTCCTTGTCCCTTTCCCAGGTCTGCTGTGTGAGGAGCCACCTCCACAGTGCTGCCAGACACCCTGGGGCCACCAGCCCCTCGCTGGAAGGGTTCCAGCCAGGTACTGCCAGCTCTGTGCATGCTGGGGATGTCACCTCCTGCACACACACCTCATAAACGCCCCATAAACCCCCGGCACTGGAGTGGTGCATGTGCATTACTATCAAGGTATGTCACTGCTTCCATAATAAAATTATTTCAGGGGGTTGTAAGTCACCTATAAAATTCTCTTTGGGCTAAAACTTGGCATGTCCACATATGCAAACACACTCACACAGCCTGATTTCTGGGAAGGGGAGAGACTGTGCATTACTCCTGAATTCTGCACAGGGGCAGAGGGTATTCTCACGGGGAGAAGCTGCAGAGCACCCGCGAGGCCAGTGGGGAAGGCAGAGACTGCTGGAAATGGGACGGCCACAAACCCACCCATCACTGCCATTCCAGCCTCCTTTCCCTCCCCCAGCTCCGGGAAAGGGGGACGGCATCTTGTCTGCTCCTGGAGGGTTACATATTTTCCCAGCTCTGTGAGAAACTCGGAGGGTACAGGGACACTTCAGAGTCCCCCTGCATAGGCTGCTTCAAAGGAGGAGTCCTTGGAAGCTCACCGGCACTAAACCCATCCTTTAAACAAGCTTTGCTTTGCAAGACTTTGGATGCTCCTTGACTGTTACTGCAAACTGCAGAGGGAAAATATATTTGCAGTGCCAGGACTGTCCTGGGATGTTGTGTTGTTTCTGTAAAAGTTGGACTTTCTGTTCCCGCTATCATATAATGGTTCTACGCTGGTTATCTTCTCCTTCCCTTGTGAGGCCAGTTATCCCAACTCCTTCCCAGTTGCCTTGGACACTAATGTATCCTGTCTCAAATCCCTCCCCGGTGCCCTGTCCGTCACTCGGCACTCCCACCCTTCTCTCTAGAAACTTCCAGCCAGAGCGTTGAGTGATTGGTTCAGGGACCAGGGCCCCACCCTCATGTTATCCCCATTGGGCTTCTCCCTAAGTCAATCTTTTGTATCCCGCTCCCCTCTAAAACTCTATTCGCCAGAGGGTCGACTCCTCCCCTGTCTCCCTCCCTCCTTAGAAGCTGTTGCAAGTTTCTTTCCCTTTCCGTGTCCGGCTGTCGATTCCCCTGGGACCCAGTGAGCCTGGATTCCCCGCAGCTGGAGAGCGCTCTCTTTTTTCTGCTGGCTGCAGCCATAAGCCGTGCCACGTCCCACTGCAATGTGTGGCTGCTGTCACAGCACAGGGCGTTTGCCTCAAGCGCTCTCCCCAGCCACGGAGATCGGGACAGTGCTGCCCTGCTGCGAGCGGTGCTGGATAGCTGGCCGGGCCGTCCGAGAAGGACAGTCCTTGCCCAGCTTGACCGCTTCACTGGGACATGTCTGCTGTTAAAGAGTGTAAATCCCACTGCTCACAGAGGTCCCTCCTGCAGGGCCCTGCGAGCTTGGCACTGTCACAGGAAGAAGAAATCTGCTGCAGGAAGCTGCATCCAACAGTGCCTGCACAGTTAGTGGGAAGAGGGGAGGGATTTTTAAGAACCATAAAGCAAGGGGGAGCATAGAGAAAAAGGGAGCCTCCTGCTGTCTCTTGAAATCTCCCCCAGCCTGAACGAGCTCTTTGGGGCTAGAGACTCCCAGAATCAGAATGGGGCAGTGCCTGCTGTAAACACAGCATCCTTCTGATGTCTGCAGCTGCAGGTATTTGTAGACTTGACCTTTTGTGATAAACAGTAAGGACATTTCCTACCTACTTACTTTGCAAGTCTTCTAGGAAACACACCAAACTCCAGGCAGTCATTTGCTGTGATGTTTTGTTCCCTGAATAACACAAAACTCCACCTTTATGTCAGTGTTCCTCTGGTTTGCTGGGTCAAAATCCACATCTGGCCTGAGGGAGATGAGTCATGTGCCTGGGTGCTTCCACTCCTGCTGCAGCCCTGAGATGGTCCACATATAGAAAGAAGCGATGCAGGGAAAGAACTGTAACAACATATTATCATGTAATCAAGTGGTAAAAAAGGGGGGTGTAATTGAAAGTAAGGGTATTCTTTATTTCATGCAACTATATTTAGTGATATTAGTGGTTTGAGCATTGCTGTACATCCTCCCAGCTAGAAATTACCTGGTTCCACCATGTGGACTCAGGTGAATGTAACAGCTCCATCTTTTCAGGGAGGAGGCAGCACTAGGACCACAGTGATTGTTTCACACAGTAGACCTGAGCACACAGTTTGCTCCAGCTCGGAGCATAGGCTCATCCCAGCATAAGAACTCCTGAAGGCTAAATGATTAGAAATAGCATTACCACAGGATCTATGATGGCTATCATGAGATAATCATCACACATCTGGATTTTTAAGACACAGAGCGTAGTCAGGTGCTTTCCAGTCTCTGGTGACAGGACCTAATAGCAACAAGCTCCTGGAGCTGCACTAGTGCAGCACTCTGTGCTGGGGGAAGGAGGCACTGCTGGGCTGGGAGAGCACACAATTGGCAGCCCATGGCTGTGATTTTACACAAAGCTGTTTGTGTCTTGTAAATAGATTTCTTTTCCTTCAGTGGTAGGGAGCCAGGAGATGCATTGGTCAGCAGCAGAACAGAGAACATCTTGGTGCAGAGCCAGGAGCAGGGGAAGGACAAGTCTTCCAGCACAGGGTACTCACATGGCTTTTGAAATGAAGAGCTGCAGCAAATGTGGAAGGGTAAATAAAGCCAGGAAATCTTTTGCTGTATGAATTAACTCCTTGCTGTTTATGATGCAGAGTTTCCAGGGATGTTGCTTTGGAGCTGGGCTCCTGCTGGGCAAATGATTCTTCCCAAACTGAGGTGGGTGCCATGTTATCATTCCCTGGCTCTACCTGTCCCTATCTGGGTGCTCCTCAGAGCTCTGGTTTCAGCCCAATCTTCTGCCTTCTGAGCAGCAAGATTTAAATGATCTTTATCATTCAAATGACTTGACTTCAAATTCAAATGATTTGATTATTTTAACAACTGATTTAATCAGCTCCCTCTGATCTAATGGTGTTGGTGTCTGGGAACAGTGCAGCCAGGACTGAGATGCTCAGTACAGGCTGCAAAACCTGCTGGAAATGCATGACAGTATTTAGGTTGTTTATGACACTCCCCTGCCATTTCCTCATGCTGTTCCTGCACCTGTACTGGGTGGGTGAGGCTGTGCATGCCGTTTGAGCAGAGATGAACTTTTGGGGTCAGCTGCCTAATGGCCAGGAGGTGCCAAACTGTTTGGGTCACTGGTGTCCTCTGCCTGCCCTGCAATTCATAGCCACCATTTCTCTCACCTCTTACTTCTCCCTGGTACCTCTGCCACTACTTCAGCTTCTCAAACCTTTTTTTTCTGTTTCTCCTCCCCTCTGGAAGTTGCCGGATCTTCTCTTCCCAAGGAAGTGATGTGGGCTCATTTTCCTTCTCCAGTCTTCACACCTGTCTGTTCCTTCCATGTGCTGGAAGATGCATTGGCAGATGGATGTGGAGAAAGCATCAGAGAGTGAACCAAGTCATGTACACCAAGAGAGATTAGATTATGTTATCACTGGGTTGTTTAGAATCATGGAATCAGAGAATCCTTAAAGTTGGGAAAGACCTTCACAAAAATCAATTCCAACCATCGAGCACCACCATCACTATGTTCACCACTAAACCACATCCCAAGTCCCGCATCAATATGTCTTCTGAGCTCTTCCAGGGATGGTGATTCTACCAGTGCCCTGGGCAACCTGTTCCAATGCTTTACATCCTTTTCCAAGAAGAAGTGTTCCCTAATTTCCAATCTAAACCTCTTCTGGTGCAAGTTGAGACCTTTTCCTTTTGTCCTGTCCCTGTTCCCATGGGAGCAGAGCCCCACCTGGCTCCACCCTCCTGTCAGGGACTCGTGGAAAGCCATGAGCCTCCCCCTGAGCCTCCTTTTCTCCAGGCTGAAACCTGGAGAAACTCAAACTCACAGTTTGAGTTGATTCAGAGGAACCAACAAATCTGTTTTAGGTACTGTTAAATGATGCTGGCTGCTCTTAGTAGTAAAAACCAGAAAACAAACGAGATATGCCCAGCAGCTCAGTGTGGTGAGTTGTGCTAGGAAAGAGCCCACTCCAGACTCCAATGGCACAAGCATCAGCACCAGATTCTGCCTGGGATAACCTCTGTGAATTCCTCCCTCAACTTAAGCAGCTGAAATAATAACTCATCCACATGAACCAAATCTTGACAGTGGGTGCATTTTTTCCCTACTGTTTCCAAACAAAAATCAAACATAAACAGTGAGAAATTATTTCATCTCTCCTAATGAGTGGCAGCATGAGAACTCAGCAATATGTTAAGAGAAAATCTCCCTGGTACACTGAATTACACTTTTCCTGGAGTGAAGGAAGAACCCTTGTGATTGAAAAACTCCCTTTCCAGACTAACAGATTGTTTTTATAAAGTATTAAAAGAAAAGTATAATGTTCCAAAACTCAGCCAGGAAAGCAGCGGTAATAATTCTTCCCTAATGCCTCTGAAATTAAGCTACACTTGGCCTGAATTTTTTCAGTTTGGAGTGGATGTATACACAATATGGCTAACATATCCCTGCAGTAGATGTGTGCAGTGTGTGCTGCAGTGCCCAGCTGCTGGCTCTGTCACCCCAGAAACTGCTGCTCCATCCCCATGGGCTGCAGGCCCCCATGGGCAGGGCTGGGCCGTGGGGGCTGCTCCCCTGCACGGCCTCCCCTTCACATCCCTGCCAGAGCCATGGGCAGCTGCCTGTGGCCCCCGAGCGTGCTCAGGAACTGACCACTGCTGCTGGAGGCCTTGGTGCTGAGCCCCTGAATCACCTCTCACTTGGACATGCTCACAAACAAAGGAGGAACAGGGCCTCAGTGGCCCGAAGAGCTGCCCACAGAACCAGGACAACCTGGACGAGTGGGATTGCAGAAGCGGCACGGGGAGAACATCCAGGCAGGCTGCCAGGGGCTGAGGCTGGGGCAATGGAAAATCTGCAGTGTGAAGGAAACAACACAGCATCTGGGATTTTGAAACACAGCTAGAGTTTTCCTGTGCATTCTGACTATGAGCCACCAGTAGTAGGCTGTGAAATTCCTTATACCTGTCTGGCCCTTGGGGCTGAGCTGTGGGATGAAGCTGTGGGAGGAGACCTGGGAGAGATCCTAGAGTGAGCCAGAGTCCTCCATGTCAAAGCAGAGCCTGGAACAGCGGGAAGGGATCCATGGCAGCCTTGCTCCCCCTCTGTCCTTTCCCCACCATGGGCACCCCGTGCAGCCGCTCCCAGGTTTCGGGACATGTCTCCCACGGAGGGAGCTGTTTTGCGGAGAAAAGAAGAAACCTCGCAACTTTGTAAAAGTTGTAAAGCCCGGTATGCTTTTATTACGACGCGCACCGGACGCAAGCCCCCCAAAAAGGCATGCGTACCTCTGAAGACCTCGGGTCTTCTTTTATCCCCCTTCCAAATGCATATGCATACAGTTTCACAATAAGTTCATACAGATTCATTACACGTGACATTTAGCACCAGTTCTTCTTTATCAAAGGAATTTCTAGGTCGGGGGCAAATTGACCTTGTGGTCATTTCTCTTTTTCTTTTTCTGTCTCCTTGTTGTCTCTGGAATGTGGCTTTTCCTTCAGCTTTGGCCTCACAGACTTTTCACCCTTTCCAGACATTTCACCTAATCCAGAACGGATCCCTACTCTGTCTCATTCCCCCCTTTCCCAGGAAATAAGTAAATTCTTTTACTTAAGGAAAACCTCCACGACAATAAGTGTCTTTTAACACTTCACCATGTACGTTTGACAAAGAGGTTAGTACAGCTATTTGTTGTAGCATTCTACAGTTCCAAATTAACAATGTAATAGATAATCCTAAATTTATCCCAACTAATATTAGTAAAACTACAATGGGGTGGCACAACTTATTAAAGATTCCATTCGCAGTTGGTGACCGCCCAAAGATCACATCCCACCAGTGATGATCCATATTTTGTTTTATTCTTTGTAGAACCCTGGTTATCTCCTTTGTATCATGTTGGACAGTAATTAAGGTTTTCTTTCCACTTTCTTGGATTTCCTTCAGGATTTCCAATAGGTCTTGATGCTTAATTAATTGTTTCACTAATGTAAGGTTCATCCCAATAGGGGTAGGTGGTAATCTGTGATACATCGTGTAATTAGCTTTAATCAGCTGGTGGGATGTCACTGGGGCCAAGTATGAAAAATCACACCCAATAATCTTAACAAAATTACAAATACAGAAGTTAGAATGATTTCTACTAGACAGAATAACATCATTGCTCTCAATTTTTACTGCAGCACAGGCAGTCCTCAGACACCCTTTTCCAGTATATACGAGCACAGTTTTCTGGTCAGTGACTGGATGAACTTCAAAGTGACAGATACTCTGTTCAGTGTCCAAACACACATCCTGAGCATTAATAGTATTGCTTTCACAAATGAATCCCATCTGTTCTCTAGTAATGCAGGATTCTAAGTTTACTGTCTGCCACTCTCCATTCATCTTTCGTGCCCACACTCTATGTTCTGAAGGATAGAGTATTGTTTTTTCATGGTTTAATCCTAGGGCAATGATGGGATGGATAACATAAACAGTGGCATTACGTATGGTAAGCACAAAGGCAGTTGCTACATTAGAAACAGGATCATAGGTGAAATTCACCATAGTCCACCAAGATTGAAACTTCCTTTCAAAATCAATTGCATTATCCCACACAATCTTCCGAATTTCAGCTGGAAACTTCACTCCCTTCCCGTATGATCAGAGCTGCTGTTGTCTGCACCCATAACTGTGCTTGTATACAACTGAAAGCTAAAGACACATTATCTTGAACTGTACTAAGTGCTTCTACTATCAGCTTGTGGTCTTGGTCCCCGGCCATTTCCCACTTTGGCAGTACTTTTGAAATCTGTCACTGGCTAGTTCCTAATGCCAATAGAGATGACTGTAAGGGTTGCTTCAATTTTGTTAGGCTACCTGCTGCAGTGGCCAGTTTATTAATCAGTATTTCTGAATCAATTCCATTTAAAACTCCTAATCCTGTCCCTAATATGCCAGTTAGATCCTTTCTTGTTCTGCTCCTGAGATATGCCTGTTTTTGTAACCATGTTGTCCAGCCCCCAAATGAAGTTTTTAGGAAGGAGGAGCAGGCTGTTTGGATTATTGAGATGTTAATTTGCATTATCAACTCCACACTTTTGAGAGACCATTCTGGATTGAATAATAGTTGTTGCTCACCCACATTCCTTACTACATAGGGGCCTATTCCATACACCTCAGGTTCAAGTTTGGGTTGAGTCTGAACTATTTGAGTCTTGCTGTGGGCTGTATAGGGTTCTGCTGTGGTAAAAGGTGCAGTGTCTATTTTGAATTTAAATGAAAGCCCCATATCTTCCTGTGCCCAAAGGCAAGTTATTTCTACAGGCTGTATTAAGGTGAAATCACACCAGCAGTCTGATTCATTTAGGCTATCACAGATTTCCTGGTGTTCATATGCACCAGGAGAGGCTGAGACACTAATTTCATTTGGTCTCTCATAAGCCATCCCATTTATCATCCGGCACCCTACCTTGATTGCTTCTCCTCTAATCCCTTGAAGTGTCCACATCTTCTGTTCCTGCCATTCCTGCTCCTCATATACCTGATCTCCATGAATTACCACAGTGGATAGGTTTAAATCCTTTATCTCAGAAGGTTTTCCCATGGATCCAGTATACTGATTAAACGCCTGGGACCAAGGCCATTCAGCATTGCTCTGAATAAAAGTACTCTCAAGATCTAAAACTTCAGTTATGATTACACACAAAACAATTCTACAAACTAAAATATGAGCTACTCCCGACCACAATATACTCATTTTGCCCAAGTAAGTTTTAGTCTCAGTTCATTGTCTCCTGGTGTCACTCCTCAAGGGGTTTCTGGGCCTTCTTCACCCAAGAGTGATGAATCCAGGTGTTCTGCTCCTTGATTCTGATTGCAGTGAAGGTGGTGAGAAGCACTTGGAATGGTCCCTCCCACTGTGGTTCCAAGATCTTTTCTGTAAGAGACTTAACATATACATAATCTCCAGGTTGTATGTTATGTACTGGCCCATCTAACCCCCGGCTCCGAGTTCCAGCCTCATGTTTCTCAATTTCTCTGAGCTGTTTGTTTAAGGCCACCATGTAAGTGGCTAGTGTTACCTCTCCAATATGGGTAGACACTCCCTTTTGTATTCCATATGGTCTTCCATAGAGTATTTCAAAAGGGCTCAACTTTTCTTTAGCTTGAGGTTTCATTCGAATTCGCAATAGTGCTAGTGGAAGAGCTTGGGGCCAGGGTAGGTTAGCTTCCTGCCCCAGTCTTATGATTTGCTGTTTAATCAAATGATTCATTTTCTCCACCTGGCCGCGTGATTGGGGGCGGTATGGGGTGTGAAGTTCCCAGTCTATGCCCAGGTGGCTACTAATCTGTTGCACTATCTTGGAAATGAAATGTGATCCTCTATCTGAGGATATTGTGGCTGGAACTCCGAAGCGCGGTATTATTTCTTGTAATAATACTCTGGTCACTTCTCTAGCTTTGACAGTTCTGGTGGGGAACGCTTCTGGCCACCCTGAAAATGTATCTGTCAATACCAGCAAATATCGATACCCCCCCCTTTCCTTGGGAGTTCTGAGAAGTCAGTTTGCCACTGTTGTCCCGGCCCATGGCCTCTCCCAATCTGACCGAGTTTCGGTCTGGGGGTATTTTTGGGGTTGGTCTGGAGGCAAAGATCACACTGTCGGGTCACCTGAGTAATAGTGGCATATAAATTCCTAGCAACAATTCTTTCAATCAAGTATGTGTATAGGGCATTTATTCCCCAGTGTGTTTTCTGGTGTTCTTCCCTTACTAGTGACCACAATAGATGGGAAGGGATTACCAGTTTCTTTTCAATGGTAGCCCACCATTCTTGGTTATACGTCCCTTTTTGATCTTCAATTAATTTCCTATCTCTCTTGTTCTATTCTGGCTTACCTTCAAGGGAAATTTGTCCATCTGGAATAAGGACTCCTTCAGTAGCTACCTCACCTTTTGCTGCTTCTTTTGCCTCTCTATCCGCCAGCTCATTTCCTTCTTCCAATTCTGAGCTCACTTTTTGGTGTGCCTTAATGTGCATAATTGCTACCTTTTCAGGCAGCTGAACTGCTTCCAGTAGCTGGATTATCTCTTGTGCATGTTTGATGTTCTTTCCCTGTGAGGTAAGCAGTCCTCTCTCTTTCCAGGTGGCCCCATGTGCATGTACAACTCCGAATGCATAACTCGAGTCTATGTAGATGTTTATTCTCCTCCCTTTTGCCCTTTCCAAGGCACAGGTCAGGGCAATTATCTCAGCCTTCTGCGCGGAGGAACCTGTTGGTAAGGGTCCAGACTCGATTACCTCTCTGCAGGTGGTCACTGCATACCCAGCATGTCGCTTCCCATTGGTAACATAGCTGCTCCCGTCAGTAAACCAGGTCTCTGCATCATCCAGAGGGGTATCCTTTAAGTCTGGGCGGCTGGAGTAGGTAGCTTCAATGGTCTCCAGGCAGTCATGGTGTACTGCTTCTCCTTGATTTCCACTGAGAAAGGAAGCTGGGTTGACAATATTAGTCACCACAATCTCTACATCATCTTGCTCTACCATGATGGCCTGGTATTTCAGAAATCTCTGTGGTGAAAGCCAGTGGCCACCCTTTATTTCCAGTACTGCAGATACTGTGTGGGACACTAGCACAGTCAATTTTTGTCCCAGGGTAAACTTGCGTGCCTCTTGAATGTTCAGCACAACTGCTGCTACAGCTCTGAGGCAACCTGGCCATCCTTTGGCTGTTGCATCTAGCTGCTTAGAGAGGTAAGCAACTGCCCTCCAGTATGGAGCCAAGTCCCGAGCCAGTATTCCCAGGCAATTCCCTGTTTCTCATGGGAAAATAGGAAGAATGGTTTACTCACATCTGGAAGTCCCAAAGCTGGAGTTGACATGAGAGCATCCTTTAGCTGGCGAAAGGCCTGTGTTGCTTCTTTTGTCCACTGGAGATCTCTGCTTCCATCGGCAGTAATAGCATAGAGGTGTCTGACAAGCAGTCCATAATTATAAACCCACAGCCGGCACCATCCTGCCATGCCTAAGAAGGTTTGGAGCTCTTTTATGGTCTGGGGTTTTGGGGTTTGGCATATGGCTTCCTTGCGAGCCTGCCCTAAAGTCCATTGCCCAGCACTCACCTCGTACCCCAGGTAGATAACTTTCTGTTTCACTACCTGTGCCTTTTTCTTTGATACTCTGTATCCTTGGAGTCCTAGGAAATTCAAAAGGCTTACCATCCAGGCCACACATGCTTCCCTCGTCCAAGTGGCCACTAAAAGGTCATCCACATACGGCAAAAGCCTCCCTCCTTCCTGTGGAGCTTCCCAGGACTCCAGATCCTTTGCAAGTTGCTCCCCGAACAAAGTAGGGGAATTTTTCCAGCCTTAGGGTAGTCTGGTCCATGTGAGCTGGGCTTTGCGCTCACTTTTGGGGCTTTCCCATTTGAATGCAAAGATTTTTTGGCTGGCTTCATGGATGGGGAGGCAAAAGAAGGCATCCTTTAAATCTAAAACAGTAAACCAGGTTAGCTCAGGTGTTAGGCAAGTTAATAAAGTGTATGGATTGGCTACCACTGGATACAGATCTTCTGTTATTTTATTGACAGCCCTCAAATCCTGTACTATCCGGTATGACCCATCAGATTTCCAAACAGGTAAAATGGGAGTATTGAAAGCAGATTGGCATTCTTTCAGTAATCCTAACTGCAGAAAATTATCGATTATTGAGCTGATTCCTTCCCTATCCTCTTTCTTTAGGGAGTACTGCTTGATTCTTACTGGTTGCATTCCCTCCTTGAGTTTGATTACTATGAGGGAGGCATTTTTTGCCCTCCCTGGCACACCAGAGGCCCACACCCAAGGAAATACCTGACCTAGTATTTCTTCATCAATTTCTTCCTTAATGCCAATAGCTGTCAGAGTTAAACTTAATACCTCTATGTACTTTTGATCATTCACCTCCAGAGTAATTTCCCCATTTTTGAATGTAATGATTGCTTGTAATTGTTCCAATAAATCTCTCCCTAAAAGTGCCCTTGGTGAATTAGGCATGTACAAGAATTTATGAATACCTCATTGTTTTCCCAATTTATACCTCAAAGGTTTACAAAAATATGCCCTTTCAGACTGGCCAGTTGCCCCCTGCACTACAACATAATCATTTTCCACAGGTACTAAAGCTTTATTTAAGACTGAATATGTAGCTCCTGTGTCAACCAAGAATTCCACCCTTTTCCCTTCTTCCCCCAGTCTCATTTTTATAACCAGTGGATCTGCTGGGGCAGAATCCCCCGGTCCTCCTCAGTTGTTTTGTACGTGTGCAGTCATCTGTTGGTCACTCCTTCTTCGTTCTGGGCATTGGCCTTTCCAGTGACCAATTCTTTTGCAGATTGCACACTGGTTCCTGCCCAGCTGAGGTGGTCCTTGTCTCAGCGGTCCCTGGTTGTATTTCCTCTGCCTTTCCTCCTGTACCACTGCCACCAACCTTTTCATTACCTGTTTATATCCTTCCTCCTGGTTACTAAATATTCTCCAGGCTTCCTCTAACAAGGCTTCGAGATTCCTCCCATCTGGTCCCCGAATGTTCTGAAGTTTACGCCTGATATCTCCAGCAGACTGCCCCAAAAATGAATTAACTAGTTGATTTGTCCCTATCTCAGACTCCGGATCTAATGATGTATGACGACGCATAGTATCCCTTAAACACTCTAGAAATTCAGATGGAGTCTCAGAAGGCCCCTGCTTAAGGGAATATAAGGCAGACCAGTTTATGGTTTTTGGAATAGCTCTTTCTACCCCTGTTGCTATCCACTCTTGATACTCTGCTAATTTCTTTACCTCTGCCAACACATTAGGATCCCATTCCGGGTCTTGGAGGGGGAAATGTTCTTTTACATCCAGCTGTGTGGCCTTACAGTAATCCTCTGCCAAATTCCCTGCTGTCTTTAAGATCAGCTGTTTCTCTGTTTCAGTGAAAGCATCTAGTAGTAGATGGATGTCAGCCCAGTCTGGATTGTGTTGTTTGATAACATATTGTAGGCGTTTGGCAGTGAGTATCGGGTCAACACGATGATTCTTCGCAATCCTTTCCCATGCTTCTAAATCAAGGGTGGTAAATGGCACTTTAATCATTAATTTGGCCCCTTCTGGTCCCACTGCCTGTCGCAGAGGGGCCTGTAGCACTACTTGCCTCCTAGTTCCAGATGCAACTGGACTCCCATACGTAGGGTGGGTTCTAGTAGATGTGCCTTCCCCACCTGAGTCCTCCTGCTTTTTGGGGAAGTTCCCTTCCTCCTCATCCTCAGTTTCAGTCTCAACCTCCCCAACCTCCCCCCCTTGGGGAGGAGCTGGAGGAGCTTTCACCCACTCAAATGTGTCCTGTTCTTGCTCCTCAGAACGATAGACCTTATCTGATCTCATACACCGTTGTCCTATACTGCATGCTGAACAACAGCGTTTGATTTGCCCTCTCTTTGCCTTGTTTTTTTTTCAAGGGCCAAGACTAGTGGGTCTGAGGGTGATTTAATCCCACAGTCCTTTTGCCACTCTTGGTGATTTCTTAAAAACACAAAACATATCAGCATATGAGACCTCATCCCATTTACCTTCCCGTCTTAAAAACAACATTAACTGCAGTAAAGTATTATAGTCTAGGGTTCCAGCGGGTGGCCACCTTGCTCTGTCCCCTAACCTGTACAAGCGCCACCAGCATGTGCAATACTGGATTAGATCCTTTTTATTCTCAGAGCCCCCCCGGCTATTGACTTCCTTCCAGTGGGCCAAGATGCACCCTAAGGGGCTAGCCCGTGGAACTTCCTTGCTCTGGTTAGTTCCCATTATTTCCTTCTTGCTCTGTCTCGCTTCCACCCAAACCTCTTTTCACAGGACTTCACAGTAGCTTCCCAGTCCTCCTCCCACACACTCCAAGTGGCAGGTATCAGATGCGATTTCCCACACACAAGTTTTAAGATCTTAGACTCTGAATCAGCTTGATCAGAAACCCCTAATCTACACTTGGGGCACGTGCCCTGTCACTTGTTAGAACAGCAATACCAGCATCTCCCACAAACTATGCACTGTAATAATACCCACGCAGCGTGCCAGCCTCTTGATGCACCAAAGGCTACTCGAAATTTCCCGCAAAGGCAAGCTATTCCATTTATTACAGGGAGCTCTAAATCCTCTACAGCAAGCTGTTCCCAGTCCAGACTTACAAGAGTGCCAGCTGAAGTCTGGTAGAGCCCCTCTAAATGAACTCATTCGTCTCCCCTATCTATCCAATAATTCACCGGATTCACAAACTCCCAGGGGTCGAGTCCAAACCACTGAGGCAGAGGAACCCCTCGGGTTCATCTAGCCACGGTGAAAGCATGCACAACCTACACCACAGTTTACCACCTTTACTCAATAAACGTCCTCACCCACGCTTTTCCACAGTTTACTCTATTTTCTCTGTCGGGGGCTCCCCACCCCCAGAGCCTGCCTCGACCGGTGTTTACTCAGCCTCCCCAGCGGCGGGTAGGACTTCCTCCCCACGCACAGTAGATCACTATGGATCTACTCTCTTTTATACACCATACACTTTATACACTTGCACAATTACAAATACAGCATGCTGATCACACAATGCAACATACAGCAACAAAGTATCCGGACACCACTCACACACACACAAACAAAGAAAACACACGCAGGTTCAGCTCTGCCCTATCAGAACAATGAACCCCAATACACACATACACGGGTTCACTCAGCTCAGCCCCAGATCCACTAGCGGTTCCGCTCTGTCAGAACGATGAACCCCATCTCTAATACAGCTGCTCTATCAGCTGAACCCAGACATCTCTGGGTGGTTTACTCTCTTGCTCTCCTTCCTCCCCCCCGGGGGCCCCTCAGTACATACCGTATCTTCCTCCGCAGGCCAGCAGGTCCTTCTCTGTCCCAGCAGGAGGCAAGTCGAGACCAGTGGAGCCTCCTCCAGGAAAATCCTGGAGCGCGCCTAGAAGTCCGTCGGTCCCCCCGCTGCCCCTGCGGGGACAGAGGTGGAGATGGAAAGTATCTCTTTCTCCTGCCTGGCTCACCAAGAATGTTTTGCGGAGAAAAGAAGAAACCTCACAACTTTGTAGAAGTTGTAAAGCCTGGTATGCTTTTATTACAACGCGTGCCGGACGCAAGCCCCCCAAAAAAGGCATGCGTACCTCTGAAGACCTCGGATCTTCTTTTATCCCCCTTCCAAATGCATATGCATACAGTTTCACAATAAGTTCATATATATTCATTCCGCGTGACATTTAGCACCCGTTCTTCTTTATCAAAGGAATTTCTAGGTTGGGGGCAAATTGACCTCGTGGTCTTTTCTGTTTTTCTTTCTCTGTCTCCTTGCTGTCTCCAGTATGCGAGTTTTTCCTTCAGCTTTGGCCTCGCAGATTTTTCACCTCTCCTAGACACTTCACCTAACTCAGAATGAGTGTCAACTCTGTCTCAACCCTATGAAATGATGTTTGGGTTAACCTTCCTGACCTCACCCCAGAAGGTTGCCACCTATGAGGAAGGGGAAGCCAGTGCCAAGAAATAAGTTATGTCTATAGCACAAACCTTAGAAGGGCTAAGACCTAAAGGGGCAATTCCTCAAACTACCACCCTGGATTCCAGAATCCATAATATAAATCCTGAGGATTGGGTGATGATCAAGTCATGGAGAGATCAGCCTCTAATTCCTCAGTGGAAAGTCCCTTTCAGATACTGCTCACCACAGAATCAGCCGTGTCAACTGCAGAGCAGTGACGGACTCATGCCAACAGAGTCAAAGGCCCAGTAGAAGAACCCAAAGAGTGGACTATAATATCCAGTCTGGGTGAAACAAGATGGACTCTCAAGCAGAGACTGAGAGACAACAGAAAAACACCAAGATGCCCAAAAAGTAGAGTCAAGCTTCCACCAACCAGCTTGAGAACTCTTCCTGTTTTAATGGGTGAGAATTACCAATATCTGTTAAGGAGAAGTACACAAAGGACTGTAAAAGGTAATGGGACAGCTTCTTCAAGAAAATTAAACAAAAGAAGGATGGCAAGACGAGGTTAGCCCCTTTGTTTGCTACCAAGAAGGCTCCATAGCCCTGATGTGGGTAGAAAACCTGTAGCCATGGTAAGGTAGGGACAAAAGGCCCCACCAGACCTCTATAATTCCTCAGTTGTCTTTTAATTCAACAGGGACTGGAAGACCTCTGTACTCAGAGAGAAGATACCCCTAATATACACTGACTATGGGTAGCAGCCACAGCACGGTAGATGGGAGTCAAAGCCCTACTAGACCTCTGTGATGCCCTTTTGTCCATTCCAAATAAGTGTGTCTAGGGAAAACATGATATTTTTTTCACCTGTTCCCACTGTCCTTGCCCACATGAACTGGTATGACTCATTCAAGAGAGAGAGAAAATGTTTTACTTAACTTTGAGCAAAATGGCTTATAGAAAAAGAAAAGGAAATAGTATTATAGATGAGTAATCCTTTGGCTGACTCTCATAATTAAGGGGTGAATATTAAATGTATTTTAAGAGACATTTTGTAGATGTATAGTTATCCTTCCCCTCCCCCTTGCATTGTTATCACAGGACGGCCTCAGTAGTTGGGGCATTTGGGAGGGTCGGCTTGTTACTATGGCAGAACCTGACCTCCAATCAAGGTGTAAGACAGTGATCTCCACCACTGGACAGCGAAGAAGGAGTCGATTGACAAGACTTTGGGAGGGGCTGCAGGTATAAAAGACAGAATATTCATTTGGTACATGAGCACATGGTGATTGAATCCTTTGCTCCTGCTGCTGTATTCTTTTCTTTATTCAGACTTCTGTTGTATTTTGATTAGGTCTTAATAAAGCATTTAAAATTTGTAAAGTGAATTTCATTTCTCACATGGGGTTGTGGAATGTGGTGTAAGGTTGTTCACACTGAGTCAGCTGTAAAGGTACAACTTCTCGAACCTGGGCAGACCTCCTTAGGAGCAGCCCTACATCAATATCAATTGCAGACTGCTGCAATCACTTCCTATATAATAAGAACAGCAAAAAAACCACACCCTCTAAGATAGGAATATGTATTACTTAGAAGCTCTTTGAAATATTTCTCCATAATGTAAAATGAAAACGTCCTAATGAACTGCATTAGAACAGAAGGAAATCAAGTCAGAGACATGGTTTGTCCGGACTTCCTTGATCCTAATGAGCCCTGTGGTGCGTCTGGAGCTGAGCCCTTGAACATCAGGGCCTGAGAGGAGATTGCACAAACCTTTCCAGGAATCAAAGTCAGAGGAAAACTCCAAACTGTCTCAAACCATAGATGGGTCCCATTGAGGTCCATCCCTAACACAGGCTCCTCATGGATTCCTTGGAAGAGAGAACTGGAGGCCAGGATGCCAGAAAAAAACTTCTCAGAGACTCTGAGTAGAAAGGAAAATTCAAAGTACCTTAAAAACCTTGTGTATCTCAAAGTATTAATGAGTCCCACTGAGTGTCAGTACAAAGCTCTCAAGAGACTCATTAAAGAAGATAATTGGGGCCATGATTGAACAAACCTCTCACAGAGTCTGCATCAAAAGGGAAATACCAAGTACCTTAAAATAACTGAAGTACCTTGAAGCATTAATGGCCCCACTGAGTGTCATTACTGAAAAGGCTCTCAAGGGACCAATTAGAGCAGATAATTGGAGGCCATGATGGCACAAACCTCTCAGAGACTTCAAGGCAAAAGCCAAACCCAAAGGCATTTGACAAACCTGCAGTCCCTGGGAGCATTCAGGAGCCCCCAGGGCCATTCCTGACTAGGTCACCCCAGGGACTCCTTCCAGCAGATCCTTGAGGCCACTGGGATGTGGGCTAGGGGTGGGTGCTGAGGGCAGGACAAGGGGCTGACAGTGCCCCTTGGCACTGGCTGGGGCTGTGTCAGGAGGCCCCAGTTCCTCAGGACAAGGTGTCTCCTCACAGCACTTGGTGGCACAGACCCTGCTGTGCCTCAGGGCACCAAGACTTGGCTTCTCTTTGTGCCCACCTGTCATCACTGCCTGCAGTTCTCTGCTCTGCCTGGGGCCTGGGGACACTTCCTCAGTCATGTCCCTCAGTGGGACCATTAAAGGTCCAAGAAAGTTTGGAGTTGGATTCTGACTTGGAGTTCTGCAGAGGTTTCTTCAGCTCCCTCTCAGGGACTGATGTTCAGGGCCTGAGCACAAAGCCCCACAGGCTCATTAAAGTCCTTTTGTTTCTCTGCTGCTGAGCTGGGCTGGGCTCCTGGCACAGAGGCAGCTCCTGGTAACCAAGCAAAGCTTCAAAAGCATATTTCTCTTGATGAGCAGCTCTTCTGCCAGCCCAGCAGGGCTGGGGCACTGCCTGCAGCCATCCTGGACACAGCACAGAGGCACAGAGAGCTTCAATCAGTCAGGGCTGGGAAGGTGCTGAGAAGTGCCTGGGGCAGAATCACTGCCAGCCCTTGGCACAGGAACCTCTGGCTGCGGGACAATGCAGCTGCAGCTCCTGGAGTGATCTCCTGAAGCTGGACCATCCCAGTGCCTACAGACTCTGTGAGTACATTCTCTGATTGTCTTTTGTGCAGAGCAGCCAGGGGTGCCCAGGGCTGTCCTGCAGAGCAGGGTCCTGCAGCCCAGGGCGCTGTGCTGGGGCAGGGACTCTGCTGCCTGCGAGGGAACGCTCTCAGCCAGCCCTGGCAGCTGCTGCCAGCACTGGGGGACAAGATCTGGGTGAGAGGAGACAACTGGTAAGGCTTGGAAGTGTTCTCCTTGTGTGGGGAGAATTCTGCATTTTTCAGGACTGCTCCTCGGATGGCATGTAACTGCAGAACATTTCCAAGTGGATTATACAGGGAGCACAGCAAGGCAGGGACAGCATTAAAGGGAAAATCTTGCTTTCGTTATTTATTGCTCTGGGTTGCTGGGATGGGAAATTGCACATAGATATTCATCTTGCAATTCAAATTGAAAAAACAAGAAAAACATTTCTCACAGATCTGAATATATCCGGCAGTGACAGAAATCAGCACAGGGCAGCATCAGTGTCACTTTTCTAGGCTCCTTAGGGTTGCGCTGAGGTTTCCATCAGAGCCTGCAGAGCCAGAGCTGTCCCTGGGCAATGACTGAGCTGGGAGGGGTCTGCAGGGCAGAGCTGAGTCTTCAGGGCTGGGCTGGGCTCTGGCAGCACTGGCAGGGCCCAGCCCTGGCCACAGGAAAGCAGCTGCATGCAGGAACAGTTCCAGGCAGCGGAGCCTGGGGAAGGCAGAGAGGGGAAAGTGCCCCCAGGCTTTGCTGGGAAATTTGAAATCCTCTCCAAACCCGACTATTCCATGATTGCTGTTTTTCCAGATCTGTGTGCCAAGACAGTGCAAATTTCCAACAGCAGCTCCATGAGGCACTTCCTCCTGCTGGCATTGGCAGACACGCGGCAGCTGCAGCTCCTGCACTTCTGCCTCTTGCTGGGCGTCTCCCTGGCTGCCCTCCTGGGCAACAGCCTCATCATCAGCGCCGTAGCCTGCGGCCGCCACCTGCACACGCCCATGTTCTTCTTCCTGTTCAACCTGGCCCTCAGCGACCTGGGCTCCATCTGCACCACTGTCCCCAAAGCCATGCACAATTCCCTCTGGGACGCCAGGGATATCTCCAACAAAGGATGTGCAGCACAGCCTTTTTTTTTTGCCTTTTTCATCTCAGCAGAATTTTGCCTCCTGGCCATCATGTGCTACGACCGGTACGTGTCCATCTGCAAACCCCTGCACTACAGGACCCTCCTGAGCAGCAGAGCTTGTGCCCACATGGCAGCAGCTGCCTGGGCCAGTGCCTTTCTCCATGCTCTCATGCACACGGCCAATATATTTTCCCTACCTATGTGCCAGGACAATGCTCTGGGTCAGTTCTTCTGCGAAATCCCTGCCATCCTCAAGCTCTCCTGCTCACACTCCAGCCTCAGAGAACTGGAACTTCTTGTGTTTTCTATCTGTTTAGCACTTGGTTGTTTGTGTTCATTGTTTTCTCCTATGTGCAGATCTTCAGGGCCGTGCTGAGGATCCCCTCTGAGCAGAGACGGCACAAAGCCTTTTCCACTTGCCTCCCTCACCTGGCTGTGGTCTCTCTGTTCCTCAGCACTGCCACATTTTCTGATTTCAAGCCCCTCTCCATGTCCTCCCCATCCCTGGATCTGGCAGTCTCAGTTCTGTACTCGGTTGTGATGCCAAATTTTGCCTCAAAAGGCGAGAATAACTGCCTAAGAGACTCAGCTTAAGTCAAATAAGCAGGAGGTATTTTATTGCGACGCATCGGAGAAATCACAAAATGGATTTCTAAGTTTCCCGTAACAAAGGCAAGCCTTTTATACAGTTTTGGATATAGGATTACATCAGATCATATACATGATCATATCTTTGCATGAATATTCATATGGGGCGTGGTGTAGGCAGAGTGTGGGCGGGGATACCTCTTTTGAGGATCATCTTGGTGGTCGTTCCGGTTGCCTTCATCATGGGCTGGGGTCTCTTGATGAGTCTTCTTCTTTGAACCTTTGAACTCCTTTCTTAATTTGGCCAATTCTCGGTGTACTTGGCTTGGTCCCCATGGCTTGGCAAGGCTCTTAGGGTCAGTTTGACGTTGTTGGCTCTGAACATGCTTAGCCCATCAGTTCCCCTATCCCTATCTCTCTTTCTTGTCATTGTGTTCTATGCTTTAGCCGATTTATTGTTCTATGTGTTTCTTAAATGCTATACTTTCTTCAAATGCCTCACATGCTATGTTTTAACTCATTATTTCTTGAAGGCTATCTGTTTTGGGGCTTCATTTCCCTCCTTTTTCTTATAACTTACGAATTCTTTCGTCAAATTCTAATCTTATAGGGCACTGATACGCTCGTACCATAGCCCAAACCATTTGGGTCCTTTTCATTATGATTCTTAGTCTCTACCACATACAAATATTTGTGAGAGTTAATAGTAACAGAACTACAATTACTATTAGCATTGTGTGCACTAGGTAGTTGAAAACCTGTGTAGCTGTTGGGGAGTATCTTGTAAAGATATTCTACCAATGATGCTGGCTCACTTGTTCTACTTTGGTCAGGACATTCTTTATTTTTCTTGAATTATGTTCTACTTGCCATACCATTAGTTTAGTCGTTTGATTCACCTTTTGCACTAATTCCTTTACTTTAGGATGTGCAAGCATTGCTTTAAGAATCTTGACGTCCATCTCTATTTGTAATTTCGGTATCTCTTGATATAGGTTAAAATCTGCATTAATTAGCTGTTGAGTAGTTATTGGGACAGTATAATGAAAATCACAACCTATGATCTTGGTGAAGTTGCATACACAGAAGTTAGTATTGTTAGTCTCCTCTTGGCAATTATCTATAGTGACGTTGTCACAAGCTGTCCTCACGCAAGCACACCCATTCCCTATATAGTAAACTTGTAAACTTGTGATTGTGTTCTATTATGCGGAAGCATTTCTAAGGTACATACACTATTTTCGGCATCTAAGCATAAATCTTCTGCTTCTACCACAGCATTTTCGCAAACATAGCCTAATTGTCCTCTAAGAATACATGCTTCTGTGCTAACCGATTGCCACCTATTTTTGATATAATTATAACTGGCCCAGACATTATGGTCTATTGGCCTGACAATGACATCTTGATGTATTGTCCCTAGAGTGAGGATAGGAAAGATAGCTCTTTCCTCTGCCGCACTAATGGTGAGGACATAAGCTTCAATGTGTTCTTGTTGAGGCTTATAAGTGAAGTTTACTAATTGCCACTAAGCTTGGTGGTCCTTCTCAAATTGTGTAGTATGATTGTCCTTTAATATTGTTTCCTTTATTTCTTGAGGTAATATACCTGACGTTCTTTCTCTCATTATTCTTGCCGCTACTGATTGTACTCATTGTTGCGTCTGAGAGCATTGGATAGCGAGTGCAATGTCTTTGCTAAGTTCCCCTGTGTAGTCAGCGAGCTTCACAAAATCTTCTGCAGTATGGTTTGCTACCATGGTTAGTAATTTTACTACTAGCGATTGTGTTTCAGCTAATGTAAGCATGGATGAACTGAGGGGCATCTTAAGCTTTCTTAAGTTTGACGTGACGGTACTTAATTTGTTCACTAATACTTCTTGATCTATCGTGTTTACTATACTAAATCCGGTGCCAATCTACCCACTTAGATCTCTTTTTGCTCTTCTGTGATGAGATCTTGTCGCTAGCCATGCATTCCATCCTTTAAGGCTTTGCTGTATAAATGGTCGGCAATCTTTCTGCAAATAGGTAATATTGGCGTGAATGTTCATCTGCACCTTTTTCAGGGAATAAGTGGGGTCTAAAAATAATTTTAGTTCGTTAGATTTTCTTATCACCTGAGGCCCTATAAAGGTTAGGTTATGTACTACTTTACATTCCACTGGTAGAGTGGTTTCTTGGGGCAAGTCTAGATCTGGATACAATGGGATCACGTCTCCCGGTAATTCCACTTTATATTCGACAGCACGCCTAGGGAAGCTAAAACCCTGTTCTAGCGTTTTCAACTCCCTTTCACATGTGAACGTCATCGACTGATCCAATCTAAATGCCATCTCACACTGTGCTTTCCCTTCCTCAGGACTACTAGATGCTACGATCTTTCTCGCAGGAGAGAGAAGGGGGTGAAGGTCAAGGGTTATGTTTTGAGGATGTAGTTCCCCAAGCGAATCTTCTCTATAAATTACCGAGTTTCGGGGTTGTGATCCGGGTGGATCTTCCTTGAAGTCACTCCACTGACATGAAATTGGCCCTTTTGCTGGATCTAGACAGTGGGCTTGCTCATTTTCACTGGACTAAAGGTAATTAGGTTATGTTCAGAGGCTGGCATCAAGGGTTGGATTGTTAATACTAGCCGCCTTGTTTTTCTTTCTACTGGGTTAAGCTCTCGACACTCAATTTGGATTTGGTCTCCCTTGTATGCTACCATGGAGGGCTGATCTCATACTTTACTCGCGTATGGCTCATTGTTACGTAAGGCATAAACTTCGAAAAAGGGTCTCCTCATTCTCAACTCCGGGTGGATACACTGGTGTGCATGAGACCATGGGTCTATTGGGGCAGAGTCTTGGGGAAGAGCTATACTTATCGAGAGTCCAATGATCAGAGTTGTAAAGGTTTGAGGTGGAGTCAGGATCATGACCTCTGCTCCTCTTGTTTGTTCTCTGGAGCTTTCTTGACTTGTGAATAGTGGATCTACGTAGGTCGCTCCTTGATCTGAACTGCGGTGAAGGTAGTCAGCAGCACTTGGAAAGGTCCCTCCCACTTCTCTTGTAGGGGTTTTCTTAAAAGATTCTTAACATACACCTAATCACTGGGATTAAACGGATGCCATTTGCAATCAGGTTGTTTAGGTTGGTGCTCTATCATCACAGTAGCATTTTTATCAAACTGTTTCCTCACCGTAATTACATAATCGTAAATGTATTGATTACCGATTTGGTCTATGGTGTCCCCATTTACAACTTGCATAGCATAAGGTCTACCATACAAAATTTCAAATGGGCTTAACTTTTCTTTTGATCTCGGTTTGACTTTCAGCCTCAGCAGAACAATAGGCAAAGCTTGATACCACTGCAAATTAGTCTCCTGGCATATTTTGGCAATTTGCTGTTTGATAAGATGATTTATCTTTTCCACTTGCCCACTGGCCTGTGGACGGTAAGGCGTGTGTAATTGCCATTTGATTTGTAATGCTTTACTTATTGCTCTCACTACTTTTGCACAGAAATGTGTACCCCTATCCGAAGAAATGCTCTTCGGTACCCCAAACCGTGGAATAATTTCATTCAACAGTACTTTAGTTACCTCTCTTTCCTTATTTGTCCTACAAGGAAATGCTTCAGGCCACTCAGAAAATGTATCAGTTAATACCAACAAATACCGAAACCCTCCTTTTCTTGGGAGTTCAGAAAAATCAATTTGCCATACTTCACCTGGGAATTTACCTCGATTTATGGCTCCTTGGTGTACCTTGGTTCCCGTATTCGGGTTGTTTTTCAGACACTGCTCGCACTGGCACATAACGTGTTTTACAGTAGTAAATAATTTCAGTCCTGCTATCCTGGTTTGCAAATATTGATAAAGCGGATCTAGACCCCAATGGGCCTTCTCATGTTCTGCTTTTACGAACTGCCACATCACATTTCCTGGTACTACTAACTGTCCTGTTTCCAATTGACCCCAATTGACCATTTTCTGATATTTTGCCCTTATTTTTTTGAATCCATCTATGATCTGATTCCTGGTAATCTGGCTGGATGTTGGTATCTAGCTCTCTTGGTATTAAGGCTACTATTTCCACTTCCCTAGTTCTTGTGGCAGCCAATTTATCTTCTGTATCTGCCTTCCTGTTCTCTATTTCTGGAATAGTGTTACCTTTCAGATGTCTTTTACAATGCATTATGGCCACTTGTGCTGGGAGTTGGACTGCCTCTAGCAATCGCAGAACCTCCTCTGCATGTTTGACTGTTTTTCCTTGTGTAGTCAACAGTCCTCTTTCTTTCCAGATGGCTCCATGAGCATGTACAACGGAAAAGGCATATTTAGAGTCTGTCCATATATTAATTTGCATGTTCTCTGCCAATTCCAGGGCTCGAGTCAGAGCTATCAGCTCTGCCTTTTGAGCTGAAGTCTCTGCAAGCAAGGGGTTCGACTCAATTACCCTTTCTGTAGTAGTGACTGCATAGCCAGCCATTCTTACTCCTCGCTTCACGAAGCTGCTGCCATCCGAGAACCAGTTGTCTGCATCTTCGAGCGGCTCTTCTTTGAGATCTGGGCGGCTGGAGTAGATGGCTTCAATTGTTTCTAGGCAGTCGTGTTCGATGGGTTCTGCTGGGGCTCTCTCTTCTAGAAATGAAGCTGGGTTCACAATGTTAGTTACCTGAATGGTTACGTCATCTGATTCAGCCAGGATGGCCTGGTATTTTAGGAATCTGGAAGGCGACAACCAATGGTTGCCTTTCTGTTCCAGCACAGCCGACACAGTGTGAGATACTAACACAGTCACTTTTTGACCCAACGTGAGCTTCCTGGCCTCCTCTATGTTAATTATCACTGCGGCCACTGCCCTCAGACAGCCTGGCCATCCTTTACTTACTTCATCCAATCGCTTGGAGAAGTAGGCCACAGCTCTCTTGTGTGGTCCCAGCTGCTGTGCTAGGACTCCTAGGGCCATCCCTTGTCGCTCATGGGAGAACAGCTAGAATGGTTTTGATACATCTGGGAGACCTAAGGCTGGTGCTCTCATTAGCTCCAGCTTCAACTTCTTGAAGGCCCCTTCTGCCTCGGGAGTCCAAACTAGGACATCCTTAGTTTCTTTCAACAAATCATACAGTGGTTTAGCGAGTATCTCATACTGGTAGATCCATAGCCGATACCAACCTGTCATCTCCAGAAAGGCGCGCAGATCTCTCACGGTCTCTGGTTTAGGCATCTGGCAGATGGCCTCTTTCTTAGCTGCTCTCAGGGATCGCTGTTCTCTGGAGACTTCATATCTCAGGTACACCACTGCTTTTTGCACCAGCTGTGCTTTCTGTTGAGAGACTCGATATCCACTTAAACCCAGGAAATTTAACAAGGAAATAGTCTATTCAATGCATTCTTCCTCTGTCACTGTTGCTATTAGGAAGTCGTCTACGTAATGCAGAAGGGTGTCATCTCTCAGCGGCCTTTCTCACTGTTCTAATTCTTTGGCTAACTGATTCCCAAAAATCGTGGGGGAATTGCTCCATCCTTGGGGCAATACCGTCCAGGTAAGTTGAGTCTTTCTTCCTCTATCTACAGATTCCCACTCAAAGGCAAAAATCTTTTGACTCTCGGGAGCTAAGGGAAGGCAGAAGAATGCGTCTTTCAAATCTAATACGGTGAACCAGGCCAAGTTATCCTTCAGTCTTGTTAAAAGTGTGTATGGATTAGCAACTACCGGATGTAATGTCTTGGTTATTTCGTTTACTGCTCTCAGATCTTGAACTAGTCTATAAGCTCTATTAGGTTTCTTTACTGGCAGGATTGGTGTATTAAAATCCGATTCGCATTCTACCAATAACCCCAGTTCCAAAAACCTTTTGATTATGGGCTCAATCCCCTTCCTGTCTTCTATCCTCAGAGGGTATTGTTTTCTTACCACTGGTCTTGCCCCAATTTTAAGTTCAACAACAATCGGTGCTGCTTGTTTTGATTTTCCAGGTATATCAGTAGCCCACACTAATGGGTATGTCTCGCTCAGGATTCGCTCGAAATTGTGATTCTCAGGTTTAGGTTCTACACAACTGATTGTTAGCCTTAGAGCTGTAATCAGTCATTCCTCATTTACTTGAAATTCCAATTTGTCTTTGTTGAACTTTATTATGGCCCCCAAGTTCTCCAATAGGTCTCTTCCCAATAAGGGCTTTGGCGAATTTGGTAAATACAAGAACTGATGAATTCCCATTTGTTTCCCAGTTTTGTATTTAATGGGTTTCAAAAAGTAAGCCTTTTCTGGTTGGCCTGTTGCTCTCACAACTTGTACAAATTCATCACTTTTAGGTACCAATTCCTGATTTAAAACCAAAAAAGTTGCTCCCGTATCAATCAAAAAGTTCAATTCTTTTTTACCTTCCCCTAGCTCCATTTTAACCAGTGGGTCTGCTAGGGTACGGCCCACCGGTCCCTTTCATTCACTATCCTGATGTGTGGTAGTAGTAGTGGCCATTAGCCTTTCCCTTAGTTGGGGGCATTCTCGCTTCCAGTGTCCCATCTGTAGGCAGTACGCACATTGATTTGGCCCTACTCTAGTTGGGTGGGGTTGGAGCCTCCCTCCCCCTCTTACTGGGTTGCCTCTACCTCTTCTCCTGGTTCCAGGTTCTGAGTAACCTGTCTTCTGAGCTACCACTGCTACAGCCACTACTCGAGCTATCTTCCTGTCCTCCTTTTTCTTCTCTTCAATTTCTCTATTGTTATATACCTTCCATGCCTCATTCAGCAACGCCTCCAGGTTTTTATTTGCTGGATGTTCAAGCTTTTGTAATTTCTTCCTGATGTCTGGATTACTCTGTCCCATCATTAATCTTAACAGGTGTTGTTTCTCTTCTTCTGTTGCTGGGTCCAGGGGTGTGTATTGTCTCATGGCTGCCCTAAGTCTATCTAAAAACTCTGATGGGGTCTCATCCTTTCCCTGCCTGATGTCATATAGCATCGACCAATTGATAGCCTTAGGGATCGCATTACCCAAGCCCATCGCTATCAGTTTTCTATACTGCACCAGCCGCCGATAGTGCTCTTCGTTGCCCGGGTCCCATTCTGGTTTACTCCTGGGGAAATTATCTTCTAGTCTCCCTGATAATACTTGAGCATGTCGTTTTCCTGTCTCCAATACGAGTTCCCTTTCTGTATCTGTCAATTCTGACAGCATCACCTCTATATCTTCCCAATCAATATCTAAATTCCTTGCCATTAATTCAAACCTCTTCGCTACTCTCTCTGGATTCCTCCTGAAGTTCCTTCCCTCATCCCTCCAATTGTTCAAATCACTTGTCGAGAATGGCACCTTTACTCTAGTCCTTTCCCCTACCATTGGCATAAGTTGTCGGAGGGGAGCTATCGTATGGTTCCCTTCCTCTCTTTGCTTTGCTTCCCCCCGTGCCACAGATCTGGTATAATACGAGTGACTGATCTCCTCCCCGGGATCTTCTTCTTGTGCCTCAATGTCTTCCCTATTCTTTCTCTTCTCTTTCCTCTTTCTCCCTTCTTGTTCTTCATTTTCACCTCTTATCTCTGTTGCACAGTCCATCCGACTCTCGTCCTGGGTCTGTCGCCCTTCTCGTATCTGTCGGCTCCCATCTTGTCCTGGGCTGCTGTCCCTCTCGTCCTCTGCTCCTCTCCCATCTCTCTTATCTTCTATCTGAATTACTATATTCAGTTTCTGTGAGTTGTTCTCTGCCTCCCTTTCGCATGTCTCATTATCATTCTTCCCACTATATCTCAATTTAGAGACATCACCTCCCAGTGAGTTACTTTTGTCCCCAGTCCTTGGTGTGCTGGTTTCCATTCTACAGACACCTCTATTTCTGGATGTGTTGTTATCCCCATATGGACTGAGCTCGGGCAGGCTACGTGTCTCCCCTTGGCTCTCTGCTCCTGAGGGACTGCCTTCCTCCCTTTCGACTTCTAGTCTGGGTGGGCTCTCAGCATCCATGTAGCTCCCCGACCCCTGTGGACTATCTAGTCCCTGAGGACTGCTTTTCCTCTCGTCAATCTCCGATTTTAATGGGCTACCCTCCTCTCAACTGTTGTCTAGCCTCTGAGGGCTGTGCTCAAACTTAGATTTCTACCATCGCTCCAGTTCCTTTAATGGGCTAGGATCCCCTTGTTCCTCTTTCGGCCTGGGAAGAGGCCCTTCCCGCCCTGGAGCGAATGGATGGTATTCCCACAGGCTTATTTTGCTCTCCTTTCCACTATCTCTTCTTGTTAGCTTAAGACATTGTTGCCCAATGCTGCATGCATCACAGCAACGTTCTTTAGGCTTTGAACCTTTCTTATCTTTTTCCAGGGCTAGTACTAGGGGGTCTTGAGGTGCTACGTTTACTCCGCACTCTTTTTGCCACTCCGGTTTATTTCTTAGGGTAAAGAACATGTCAGCATACATCACTTCGTCCCATTTATTAAGTTGGCGGAGGAAAAGCATCAGTTGTAAAATAGTGTTATAATTAGTTGTTCCCTCCGGCGGCCATTTCTCATTGTCATCTAACCTATACAACGGCCACCACTGTGTACAATATTTAAGGAGTGTCTTTTTACTTATGTTTCCCCCCAAATCCCTCCCAAGTCCTTCCAGTGCTTTAGGATACATCCTAAGGGGGTTTTCATATTTACGTCCTTAATCTGTTGGCCTCCCATTGCTATTCCCTGTGTCTGTTTAACCGGATCAGTCTCTTTCTCGCAAGTACTGTATGCCAATTTATTTTAACACTTCATACACACAATTTCCAATCGCTTTGTCCGTTTCCGACTTGGCTTCTTGCAAAGAACAGGAAATGCGGAGTGGGACTCCCTCTCGCTTTGCAGCGATGCTGCGTCTCATTCACTCTCACCCATACCCACACACCTTTATGAAATAGTTCCTACCTTATGGTCTATATCAGAGCAGACTGTCTTACCAGGTAGGGTCACGAGAGGTCGCCTACAGACCGTGAGATACCGGTTTGCCAGATTCATGCAATCGCAAGGCACCGTAGAAAGTATAACAATTGCAGGGGGTGACAAATTTCTTCCTGGACGTCTATCAACTTATTCTCTTCTAAAAGATTACATAGAGAGTGACAAGACATTTCCTGTAAGATTTTGCAACAGACACATAGAACAGACACATGAAGACCACCGGCTGACAGACCTCTCTTCCGTTCTCAGAGAGCAATCTTAGTTCTTGACCCTTAATTCACAGTATTATAACATTAAACACAATGTTAAAACAGTTTCCCACACAATAAAAACAAACCAAAGATACCAAGATAAACAAATACTCCTTCCAGCAGGACTTTAACCTGCGTTTCTATTACCGGGCCTCTAACCCAGCTGGGATTCTTTATCGGGGCGTCCCCCGGCTTTCCCTTTGAGCGGTCACGTCTGACCCCCGTTTCCCAACAAAGCGCTTTATCCCAAAACCAATAAACAATTAAAATACCTCTTAATTGGAGCAGGAGATGCAGGGAACCCTTCGTCCACCAAAGAGCGCTGGTCCGGGGGGGAGTCTCTTCTGACAAAAATTCGTCAGGGGCGCCCAGAGGGTCCCGGCCCCGGACCCGGCTCGGGAGGACCTTAAGGCCTGGATCTCCTGTCTGGTCCCACCTGGGTCGCCAGAAATTATGCCGAATTTTGCCCCAAAAGGCGAGAATAACTGTCTAAGAGACTCAGCTTAAGTCAAATAAGCAGGAGGTATTTTATTGCGATGCGTCGGAGAAATCACAAAATGGATTTCTAAGTTTCCCGTAACAAAGGCAAGCCTTTTATACAGTTTTGGATATAGGATTACATCAGATCATATACATAATCATATCTATGTGTATACATAATCATATCTTTGCATATCTTTGCGATTCTCTGCCACCGCTTCTCCCGGCTCCACTGTTGCCATTATGCGCTGCGACGGAGACTGCGACTGCGCCTCCGCAGCGGACCCCAGAGTCAGCGGCAGAAAATGGCGTTGAGCCTGCGGGACCCTTGGAGCAGCCCGCAGCTGATCTTACAATCAGCATGATTCCCTCCCCAGTTCCGGCTTCCCCCCCGCTGCTTCCACTGGACGTCCCAGTGGCTTTGCCGTTGTCGGAGGCTCTGCCCTCTGTGTCAGCAGCTTGTTTGAGCCCGGACCATCCCGGACTGGCTGCTCTAGCAGCTGCCCCATCGGGGGGGTCTCTCCTTCAGTGGAGCGGGGGCTGCCCGCCAGCTGACTTTGGGGGCAGCCTGCCTGCCTGCGTCCAAGATCAGCATTCTCAGTGGTTTGGGGAGTGTTTGGTAGGTTGCTGTCCCATGGGGGCTGCCATCTCTGTCGCTCCTCTTGTGCCCTAATGGCGAGGGGCAGGTGGGTTCTGCCGAAAGTTCTGCCTTTGGTCCCCAGCCCGATGGGGGTGGTGCCGTGAGGCAGATGGGAGACACACCTGATGCCTCTGCATTGCAGAGGCAGGGGTGCAGGCCTGCGGGAATGCAGAGCCTTCCTCATGGGTTTGGCCTGGGCCGTTGGGCTCAGATAGTTCCTGGGCTGGCCCCACTGCGTGGCCTCCTTATGTTTTTGGGGACTCTGGTTTCTCCTACCGGTCCTGGTCCCCCTTTGTGAGACAGTTTTTGGGGTACCTGGTCCATCATGGGCCAGGGCCCCCAGGGCCTTTCCTTCTCTGGCACTGCTCTGCTCAGCTGCTGCTCTTTTGCTTTTCGATTAAAAAAAAAAAAAAATTAAAATTAAATAAAAATTATTGAAAATAGTGGGCAGCAGCTATGAAGCACTGAAGGGCCAGAAAAGGACATTTCAAAATTGTACAAACTGTTTAAAATTGTGTTTTGACTGTCAATGGTTTTTTGATAACTATTGATGGGATTCTTTTTGCAGCAAGTTGTTTTCAGGACCAAAAAGGACTCTCAGATATTCCAAGGGAAACAACTTCAGCTCTTGGACTGTTCCTGAAACTCAGCTGCATGGATTTGAATTTTCCTTGCATTGTTTCTTGCAATTTTCTTATATTGTAGGATTGTTTTAGTGATTTATTAGTATTCTATATTTTATAGGTGAAGAAATTTCCTGTTCATTCCACATCAGCATTTTTCTTTTATTTTATACAATTTAGAAAGGTGAGATGTCACAGACATTTCTTCACAGAAATCCCTTCTTTCAGATTTCTGTGTCTTCTGGAGGGTAGAAGCCTCAGAAGAAAAGGTAAACAATTATTATCAGATGCTGTGGAATGTAACAGGGGTTTCTTGATTGGCTCATTTTCTATGTTTATAATTAAGAGCCAATCACCAGTGCTAGCTAGGGGACTGAGTCCTTGGGCAAAACTTCGTTATGGATTCTTTCTATCTATTCTTGGGCCTAGCCTAGCAGCTCTGCAAACCTCTCCCTATTCTATTTAGTATAGTCTTAATGTAATATATTATATATCAATAAATCAGCCTTCTGATTCAAGAAACAAGATTCACCATCTCTTCTCTCACCAGCAGCGACCCACTCAGGCGCGGTAATAGTCAAGTAGTCTTCTTCTTTTAGTGATATTCTTCACCTTCGTGTGTGTGCGAGGGAGAAGGGATGAGACAGAGAATGGGATGGCTGGGAGGGAAGGGTCCTGTACCCTGCATCTTCTGTGAACTCAGTGACTTGATTCTCCAACCAACCTCACTTCTTTCCTCTTGTCACCTATTTCTGCCCTCCTGCAGGCTATTAGTTCTCAGAATCACAGAACTGTAGAATATGGGGAGTTGGAAGGGGCCCATCAGGACCATCAAGTCCAGCTCCTGGCCTTGCCCAGAACAGCCCAAGGATCACACCAAGTGACTGAGATTGTTGTCCAAATGCTTCTTCAATTCTGTCAGGCTTGGTGCTGTGACCACTGCCCTGGGGAGCCTGTTCCAGTGCCCAACCACCCTCTGGGTGAAAACCCCTTTTTCCTGATATCCAAACTAAAGCTCCACTGACTCAGCTTCCTGCTGCTTCCTGGAGTTCTCCCAATCTGTCAGATTTTCCTAGATGTGGTGATCAGTGGGGAACGGAAAGTGCCTGCAAAGGCCAAGGATAGAGCCTTGTGCTTTTGTGGGAAGAGGGACAATTGCAATTGCAGCTGTGAGCAGTGTTTGGTATTTCACAGTGCTAACCACAGAGGCCCTGGGAAAACCATGTCTCCTCATGATGCCATTAACTTGAGAAATGAGGAGGCTCCTTGCTGGGGCGTGGAGCACATGGGGAACAATCTGCTGGGTGTGGCACAGCCTGCACAGCAGGTGCAGCTCCTGCCAAAGGAGTCTTGTATGACTGTCCTGGCCTTAGAGCTCTACTTTCTATTCAAAGTGATGTTTCATGTTAGCCTTGAGATGATGAATCAATTTACAGGCACCTTCACAGGCTGACAGCCATGGGACAGTTGAAGCAAATGCTGCCTTAAATGTTGGTGCTAGGCCTGATAGTTCCCAAGAGACACTCTCTAGAACAGGACAGCCTGGCTAAACTGCCTGCCACCCTTTCCTCAGCTTTGCAATAGGGTCAAGCATTCAGATGGATCCATTGCCAAACCCCACAGAAGAAACAGGCTGAATTGTTGGATATTCTGCAACTTCACGGCCCACAACGTGTTTCCCTTTCAATTGTTGTTTTCCAAAGGTCTGCAGACTTGGGGATACATGGGTGGAACGAGCCTCAATCCTGCTGCAGCTCTGTGTAGTGGATGCCCTCTGATGGGTCAGCATCAATTGTTCTTAATTTCTAAATTATTCATATGTCACCTATTTCTTTAATCTTTCTCCGAGTAAATACTGTGAAAGAAATCAAGTATCAGACAGTGCAGGGAGACTGAATTCCTCCCTCTTCCGTGCAGGCAGGCCTTGTGTGCAATGCTAACTTTGTGTTTAGCTGAGGACAGAGCCTTCTGCAGGTGTCTGCAGGTGCAGGGAGAGCCCAGGCTCCTTCCCCCCGCAAAGGCAGGGAGCAGCTCTGGCCAAGGCCAGCGCTGCCGCTGCTCCTTGTCCCTGTGCCCAGGGTTTGCTCTCTCCTCCCCAGCAGCTGCCCCGCCCCGGTGCGCGAGTGTGCGGCCCAACTCCTCCTGTCCCTGGTGGAGAGAATTGGAGTCACCCAGCTTGCAGGCACCCCCAGGGCTGAGAGGCTGCCGCACGTGGCAGGGAAGCTTGCTGGACTGTCACAAGGACACAAGTAATGATCTTCATTTCACCTCCCAAAACAGGAAAACTGCTTTGTGTCTGGCTATAAAGGTGAAACCACACAAGAGTGGAAACTAAAGGGAATATGAAGTTACCTCATCGTGTGAATAAGGGCCATAGAATCATGGAATATGCTGAGTTGGAAGGGGCCCGTCAGGATCATCAAGTCCATCTCCTGGCCATGTGCAGTGACCCCAAGAGTCACTCCATGTGCTTGAGAGCATTGTCCAAACTCTTCTTGAGCTTTGTCAGCCTTGGCACTGTGATCACTGCTCTGGGTTGCCTGGGCAAATGGCTGTGCTGGGAAACCCGAGGTTGGCCAGCAAAAAGGAACATTGCCACCTTTTTCCTGTGGCTTGAAGGATTCTTTACTGAGATCCAAAGATCTCAGATCAGCCAGTCCAACACTTTTGTTTGGCCTTAGGTGCACAAGAAAAAGACAAAGTGTTGGCTGATGTTCATCACTGAAGGATCCCAAACATCCATTTCTCATTAACTTCAGACTTGCCTAGAAATATATCAGGGGTCTTTAGCCAACATATTCAGTCTTTCTAAACCTGTTCTGCAGATTTCTAGAATGCTGTTATCTGTGGCTCAGTGAGCTCCACATTTCTTCTTGAAGAAAACTGTGGTTTCCTAGTAGCAAAATCAACCCAAACCACAAAAATCCCCTTCCTTTGGTGATGAAATTCCAATTAATAGCTGCCAAGAGCAACTAGCAGAGCAACTAGCTGTCCCTGTGCATACACATAATATAGAATAATCAATAGGATGCATGAGGTGTTTTGTCCTGGCTTCCCTGCCTGTTAAAGAAAGGCAAATTACTGCTCAATGGCAGCAAGACACTGCTGATAAGCTTTGACAACAAAGCAGATGTGTTTTGCTTGTTCCCTAGGATCCTTTGAAGCCACAGAAGCACACCCACAGTTTCAGAGTGAAATGGTATTTTTCTGTTGCCCCATATTCTCCTCTTGCCTCTTGTGTTCAGCTGACAGCACTGTGCAGTGTCCAGTGAGGTAAATCTCCCTCTTTGCTGAGTAGGTAATGCCTTCTCGTGCAGGGATTGCACCTGATGAGTTTAAGGGATCAGCCCCTTCTGCTAACACTCTTCCTGTGTTAGTTCACTTTTGTTTCCTCCCTTCCTGCCTTCCTTCCTTAGGCATTACGGACAGGAGATGGTGAAGATGTTGCTCAATCATCAACAATTTAAAATGCTTTTGGAACAATCTCTTTCCCCCCGTGACCTGGAAGATATTCTGACAAGAATTAAGAAGAAAGTAAGTGATTGGCAGGAGAAATTACTCCTTTGTGCAAGTATTGCCTCTGTTAATATGAAATCAAAGATACCCAATCTGTCTTTAGCTCATTCCTCTTCTGCTGAATCATTTTGCTCCTGGGAATGAGCTGTTAATCCTCAGCCTGTTCATCTGCAGACCACAAAGGAACTGATATTATTAGGGAAAAAGTGGGGTTTTGAATATTTTCAATATCGGTCACAAAGAGGAAAGGGAAAGAGGAGGGTTTACATTTAAGTGTAAGCCCCCACCATGCTCGCCCTACTCTGCCCCCTGTAAAGCAATTAAGTGAGAATTGTGCTTCTGAAGATAACAGAATCTTTGCAAAGGACACTGGAAGTAGTAGTGCCAAGAAAATTCCCAAATTTACAAAAGATATCCAAGTCAATCCTAGTTACTACAATGACTGTCTTTTGGGAATACTGCCCTGCTGTCCAGCCCTGTGGAGCTGGAAGAAGCTTGGTGAATTCAGCAGCATCGAGTGAAAAATCCTTTGTTTGTTTGGGGGAGGATTTTATATTTTGTTATCGACATTATAGAAGGGAGCCTGCCTTTATGCAGGAGCAAGGAGAGTGAGCGTTGAACCAAATTGACTTCCAACACAATGGGCCAACCCCCCCAAAAAAGTCCAATTTATTCTGTTGATTGCTTTACAAACACTTGTTGCCTACCAGTTTGCATTACTCCCATTTATGGTCAAGACTAAGGAATTTGGGGTTTTAGACTGCTGCTCACTCTGGTAGCACCCATAACCTGCCTTGGGCTATTGAAAACAAAGAGTTGGCATCACTGAATCTCTGGTCTGTTTCCATCTGTAAGTGAGGAAATGTTTCCCTAAGCCTTGGTAGCAGTGATCCTGGTTCTAACTTATGTTTTCAACAGGGAATTTCCTGTTTTATATTCTAAAGATTGATGAGGTTTCTCTATGTCTTTGTAGGGGATGGAAAACCAGAAGGCTGAAGGCCCATCTGTCAGGGAGCTGGTGAAGGAGAGGAACGATGGCTCAAAGAAGCCCCAGGCCACATTGTCTGCTAGCAAACAGTACTGAGCACTTTTCTTAGATGTGACAAAGCACATGACAAGCTTTACATGCCTCTTCCTCAGGAAAAACTTTCTGGCAGAGATGACCAATGCCACAGATTGTTTCCTTTCCCTACAAATGCTCAGGATAAAAAGTGCCTACTTCTGCATTGTGCTGAACACAACTTCTCTGGAGGGGTGTCCACAAAAATGGAGAGACAAAAAGACACCCATTGGCTGCAGCTCAGACAATCCAGTGCAGTGGCAAGGGCAGTGTTGTGGAGGCTAAGAGAGGGCCAAGTTTCTGCTGCCTGACTTGGGACAAGTAAATTCAAACAGTGTTATAATCATATTGTTGTATATCATATTTCCAGAGTCTCATATCTTCTGGGTGGTTTTCTCACAGCAGTGTTGTTGTTGCTTCTCAGCCAGGGCTCCTCTGCAGCCCTCCCTGAATGCCTCACCCCCTTTTATCCCAGCTACCTCTACGGGCCAAAGCTGCTGCCCAATTAAGGGCATCACAGCTGCAGCCCATTTACAATAACTAGAATCAGGGCAGGGTCACTTATACAATACAGAGATCTTTTACTTCCATACATATATTTACTCAGGCCCCTATAAAACAGGGCTTTTTTTTTTTCATCTGAGTGGAGTAATTTTCAGATGGGTGTTTTGATGAGAAATCTCAGTTTGGAAGCAAGATGCCATTCCACAAAGATGCAATTCTCATCTGTGAGGTTTGGCCTGGCTGAATCATGGTTCTTTCCCTCAAACAGTACCAAGTTTGAGTAGTAAGTAGCAAGGCAATTCCTGAACAACTTCAGTCAACGGGTGTCTGAATGTGGACTTTATGCCTTGATATTCCTGTTCTTCATGCAATCTACTTGATGGACAGCATGTTTGGTTTATGTCCCCCTGTGCTGCAATCAGCATTTAAGACAGTAATTTGCTCCTTGCTGTCTCTTCATGGCAGTTGCAGAGCTGCTTGTACCCGTTCTCCTTTGATAGCAGAGGGGATTAATTTAGCTCTGTTCTGCTCAGCAGTGGCAGGAAAGTGACCACATGCCTCAGTAGCACAGCTGGCATCTTCCTGTGCTCATGGAAGAGACAGGTTGATCAGGAGAATTGTTCCCAGTGGGGTTGTGAAGCTGTGCATCTAGTCTCCAGGGAAGCAAATGAAATGTGAGCGTAGGTCTGAGATGTTTGGCTTCTGTTTTTATCTCTGTTACTGATTTTCTGAATCCTTCAAATATGGCCCTGTTTATCTGTTCAGATGCATCTGAGCTACTTTTCCAGATTGTCATGCCTGGTTGTAGAGACACTTCTCCAGAGTGATGATTTCCCTTATTCTAAGACATACACGTCCCATACGAGGAGGCATTTAAACTTGGCAGTAGTGTCTCTCTTTCTCCACAAAGCAATGTGACCTGTGTGCCCTGGCAGCCATCTGAAGATAGATCAGATGCATCTCATCCTTGGTTTTCCTGAGTGAGCACTGGTGAGAATGTCACTTGCAGATTGTCTGCCGTAATGATTATCATGAGGTCCACGTTGTTCTTCAGAGCCTCATGATTTTCCAGCTTGAAATCACATGATTAGGAAAGCTGCTCAAGATGTTTTGCTCACAGTTAACTGAAGGTATTGTCTGTGGCTGCAGCTCTCTCCATAGAGAGCAGCAGGCACAACTTTGCCAGGCATTGTCCTGGGGAAGGATGTTAGAAGATCAGAGAAAAGAGTGAGAAACAATTCTTATCTTCACTTGCTGCACCTGTTGTTGTGAACATGTGGAATGTGATATGGAGATTTGTTTACCAAAGGGTAATTTCTTAATTGGCCACTGGTGATAGTGTTTTGGATTCAATTGACCAATCTGGTCTGTCTCTATCAGACTGTCTCTAAGGGCAATGAGTTTTAGCAGAGCATAGCATAGCATAGCATAGTGATTGATCAGCATTCTGGCATCATGGAGTCAATGCTAATTATTTCCTCGGCGGGGATGCCGTGCTACGATAATTATAACCAACAGATCCTCATTTGGTTTCATTTTTCCAGGGTGAAATCTCCCTCTGATGGACACCTCCTACACTGTGCAAAAGCCCAGGTCACGTCACGTCCAGCTGTGGAAGAAATGGAGCTGCTCCAGAAGCTTTACCATCTCCTGGAAGCCAAGGGGTTTCAGACCAGGATGGAAGGAGTGGAAGTCCTTTGAGACCTGTGCAAAACCAGCCCCCAGCTCATCTCCACTAACATTGCCCAAGTATGTAGGGTATCTTCATTGCTCCTTTCCTTTAGCTCCTTTCCTAAGCCTGTAGCAGCAAAGTTAATTCAGTGTGTCTTGGCACTCCATCCTGTCTGTTTGGGACCCACTGGTCCCTCTTACCCAGACAAATGTAATTCAGGTCCAGGCTTCAGGACAAGTTATTTCAGTCCAGCTGTACTTGTCTGGCAGGTGCCTGTTGATGCTGTTCATCAGATGATGGCAGAATTTTCTGCTGGTGTAACTGCTGCTCTCTCCTACTCCCAGTTGGGTGAAGTGAAGGGAATCCAGCCCCTGAAAGCATGGCAATTGTTCTCTAGACCAAAAATAGGTTTGCATAGGGAAGAGAAGTATCAGGCTGGGTTGGTTTAAACCCAGATGTTTTTTTTTTAAGAATACTTCTATATACTCCATCTTGTCTTACACAGGCACAGCTCTGGCTACTCATTTCCATCCTTGTTCCTATTCCTCTTGGTAAAGACACTGCTCACCCTTCCTGGGGGTCTTTTTTTCTCTTTGGAAAAGGAGGAAAACAGCTAAGGACTCATCTCTGCCTTCTCCTCCCAGTAGCTGCTTTTTCGTTTTTCCAGGGAAAGGTGCTTGATAATGTGGCTGTCAAGGGACTGAACCTGCTCTAATGAGAGCTGTACAGCACATGACATTTCAGAAGTCCACCTGTTACTTAGAGAAATGGTCTGGATCCTGGAAGAGTTGATCAGAGCCCTGCACTTCTCCCGACACTGGCTCTGAGACAAACAAAAGAAAATTTAGATCTCTTCTGGCCATGGTTTTGGCAAAATCATAACTGCCCTCAGTACTTGAGGCAACTGTATAGAAAACCAGGCATTGTAAACATCTGCTTCCATTCAAAGCAAAGGTACTCTTTAGCATTAATAAATGGAATTGATTTAATGATTTATAGATGGAGAGAAATACCATAGGAACTATTCTGTCCCCAGCCAAACCTCCTAAAAACAGAAGAAAATCTTTCAACCAGCATGAGGTTGCGCCACCATTGCAGTGAGTGGCCCACAGGAAAACAGTGAAATTGTGCAAATGAGTGCTGACCTGACAGAAAGGATCACTTTCATCTTTGACATTGCTGACTGCTCCATCCACTCTTCAAACAAGGACATTTGAATCCAGCTTTCACGTTGCTTGTTCTCTTCACAGATTTTTGATTATTTTGTCCTGAGAATATCTGACAGCCACAAGAAAGTGAAGCAGAGGGTGCTGGATGTGCTGGCTGAAATCACAGGAGCCCTGAAAGATGCCTTGAACCCGGTGATCATTGGTTTGGTGGAGGGAATAACAAAGAACCTGAACTCAAAGGATCCCAGGGTTTGTGGGGCAGCTGTGAAAGCACTGGAAGAATCCATTGCTCATTTGGGTAAGGCTGAGCCCTGGCAGGGACTCTCCTCAGCTTCGTCTCTGTCTCTCCTGCACAAGAGAGCGCTGAGTGCCTCGACAGCTGCTCTTGTCTGTGGAACCCTGCAGCTGACACCCACCAGAGACTGTGCAGGTGCAGTCCTTATGCACCATCCCCAACAGGCTGGAATAGGATCAGCATTTCCCAACAGTCCCAGGAGCCCTTGGCTCTGTGCTGCTTGTCTGAAGAGCAAGTCCTGGACTACAGCTCTGCTACAGTTCAGGGGCAAAGGGGGTTTGGAGTTTGCTTGGGCCCCGTCTGACTTCCCAAATTAACAGCTTTGCTGTTGGCATGAAGGGACACTGACCCATCAGAGCTTCTGCAGAGCAGCCACCTGGGAGGCTCTACATTAGAGGCATTAGCTGCCTATTTTCCACTTTTCTTCTTTGTCTTCTATTTTCAAAGGGGAACTTGTGATTCACCAAGTTCATTTCTTTAGAACAAAGAGGTATAAACCCAGCTGTCAGTGATGCCTTGTTCCACTTGTTGTTTTGCATGGGGCAAGATGGCCACAGCAATTAACTACATAGGCAAGGGCTGCTCTAAATTCCTTTGCCACACAGATTTATGTCAGCTCTGAGAATGCTGCACTGGGGGAATATGCCTGAAAAAAGGAGTGTTGAAGAGGCAGGTCTTCAAGAGGAGTTTCCACTTTCTCCTCCCCAGCTGCTCTGTGATCTCAGAAACTGTCTGACTCAGTGCCTTTCTGTGACCCAAGTATGGGGCTCTTCCTTTTTGCTTTGGGATGCAAAACCTTTTCACTGCTTCCACGTTACTGAACTCTTGAGGTCCCAGATGTGAAATGTTTTAACACAGCTCCTGCTACAGCAGACAAGTTTGGATTTACAAATGTGAAAGGAGAGCTTTTCGTTTGGAATTTAAACCCTGCTAAGTAGGCTGGAAGGAAAGAAGAAAAGGATTTAAAACCCAGCAGAAATGTACTTTATTTTATAAAATGGGGTTGGCCCTGCCCTTTCCCTCCCCACTGTCCTTTCTCCTATTGTCGGTTTCCATTTTTCTCTTTCTCTTCTGTTTTATGGTTGATTTATGTTTGCTGGTTGTCGGTTTCTCTTCCCGGCTGTTTTATGTCCGGAGATAGCTCAGGGATGCCACTTGCTCGGTTTCTGCTCTCTTTTCTCGGCTGTTTCAAAGACTTGGAAAGGCCCAGAGTGGCCTTGGACAGCCCGCGCTTCAAAGGACGAGGAGAGACTTCTGATCTTGTTTCGGTCTTGGTGTTTATTAATTGTTTATCTAAAAGATTTTCTTTCAGCCCGACAGAGGTCTGCACAGCAAGTCAGCCATGGGCACACTCCCCAGCCTCCTGGGCGGTCACCTATCTTTATACTCGAAGTTACGTGTACAATATTTATGATTTTTCTCCAATACTTTCTACTCTTATTAACCGGTGCACATCTAGTAAAGACCAATCCCAAAGTGCCACCATCACCACAGAAGATGGAGGCCAAGAAGAAGAAGAAGAAGGACAGGACACGCCCCAATTCCTCCATCTTACTTCTCTAGACCCCCCTGTACAGAAATCCTAAACCCTGTGTATTATACTCTAACTAACTTATCCCTTCACCATTCACCCCAGTGAAATCCTCCCAGTCCTCATACAGATGTTATCTCCTGTGTAGGATCAAAGTCCTGTCACCAGACACTTCTGGCAACATTCCAGGACTCCCGAGCCCCCCAATAGTGGTCTCGGTCTCTCTGTACCTCAGTCCTGAGGTGCTGAGATCCCACATCTCCCCCTTCTGTTTGCACCAGGAAAGCTTCTTTTGCTATCCGATTCATAGCGTGTTTTAAACATGCAAATATTCATGGGATAACAAGTATGAGGACTAGTAGAATTATTAAAACATAGAACTCTACCCTTAAAATTCCTCTCCAAATGGGAGAGATGTCAAAGAATTCTACCACACATTTTGCTGACTAATAGGTATATTATCCCCATTGCTTACTGCAATGAATGAAAGAATGATGCAGATAAGCATCATAAAACTCATGGCTTCGCTTCTATGTGAAATCATTGTTTTGCTTTTCTTTTCAGGACCTTAACAGAGAATTCCCCCCAAAGTCCTTAGTTTCCTTTTATTTCTCTTCCAAGTCGTCTTGTGCCATCTGAGTCTCGACTCCTGTCTGAGTACTCGTCTCTTTGTTTCTTGGATCTTGTTTCTCGGATCCGCGTTTTCATGTTCTCGCCCTCGAAATAGTTTCACGTGTCGTACCGACACCCACGTCAGATCTCGCTCTGTGGAGACACAAGCGAAAGCCTTGCCCCCCTCTAGGTGGCGCTGTCACCGGCCTCCCCAGGTCGGACAACAGCATGGGCTCGACTGCCCCTCGTCCTGTCAACTGCCGTGTTCGTGATCTCGTTTGAGACCGTGTCTGTCTGGCTTTTAATTCAGCTGAAAATGGAGCTTGAACACCAGAACGTCTCCCTTGAAGGGAAGGGACTGGGACTCCGAGGGTTTTCATCCAGAGGTACCAAGTCTGAAGAGGGTGTGGAGCCGCTGGGACATAGGAACCCGAGCACGGCCCCTCCTCGCCCGAGACGTCACGGGCCCGCCCCCGCCCGCGCTCTACTCTGCGCATGCGTGCTTTCCGAGCCTCTCCCCGTCTCTCCTGGGCTGACGTCACTCTCCCCCCCTTGTTCCACCTCCCAGGTCTCCTCCCTCGGTCGGCCCCTGACTCTGTCTCTGTGTCCATTCCTCCCGCCGGTGTGTACGGCCCGCCCCCCGCCGGCACCCGGGCCCGCCCCGCCCCGCAATTCGAGCCGAATTTGTCCGCGGGTTTTTGCGAGTTCTGCCCGCCGCGCGTGTCTCCGGGACGGCCGCCACCCCCCGGCGCCGTGCTGACAAAAGCCGCACCGGGACATGTGTCTCCCGGTATCTCTTCACTCATGCCCCCCGCCGGCTCCGCCGCTACCGCGCCGTGCCCCCGCGAGGAAGCGCCCCCCCCCGATCCCTTCTCTGTCCCCCTTCACCCCCCCCTCCGATCCTGACTCCCCTGTACTCTCCGGAGTTTCAGGACGCTTTAGGAGTTTCCTGGGGTTTCTGGGTTTTGGGACCGGGGCTTTAATATTTTTTCCTGCTCTCTTTTCTCGAGAGCCCTTTCCCCCTGGCTTCTTGAGGCCAGAAATAATTTTTTTTTCTTTTTCCGGGAGCCTTGCTCCCCCACCCTTCTGTTGAGGATGCCACAACTTTTCTTTGCTCTCCCAGTCTTTTCGACTGAACCGGTATGCTTTTCTTTTTTTTTTTCTTTTTTCGGGAGCCTTGCTCCCCCACCCTTCTGTTGAGGATGCTCTCCCAGTCTTTTCGACTGAACCGGTATGCTTTTCCAGCAATACCCTTGCCGACGAGAGCAGCTTTAACGCTGTCTCGTCTTTTTTGTCGTTAAGAAATATCAGTGCCTATTGATTTCCTGCCAAAACCCCACTTCCAATAGCAGGCATGTTTCGGCAAGTGGGTAGTTAAGCCTTGCCCACAACAATAACTGTTTTAATTCTTTCTTTGGGATCGCTTCTGTGTGTGCTTCAGCCACGCCTTGTAAGGCGGACAAAATTTCCCGTTGTTGTTGGGAGAGTGTGCAATTATGTTCTTATATTTTGACCTTCTCACCGAATCTGTCGTCAGAGCTGTCCGAAGCCTCCCGTCTCTGTCCAGCAGGTCACAGGAGAAGAATCCGGAGGCGCCTTCCGGTTCCGATCCGGGCTGCTCTGCTACGAACTGTCTTCGGTAGAAGCTGAGAGATGTAATTCTCAGTGACTGCTGTTTTTTGCAGACTCCTCTGGCTGTTTTTCTTTCTCTTCTTCTTTTTCTTTTTTCTTCAGGCTTCTCTCCTCAGGAGCTATCAGTGCTCTCCTGAGAACTCGTCCTAGATTGGAGCTGCCCGCTTTGCTTTTCAGCTCTTTAGCTCTTCAGCTCTTCAGGGCTGATCCCCCCCCCGAAAGGGTTGGTGGGGAGTAGCCCACCCAGGGACGCCACTTGTCGGAGTTTCATTTTTCTCTTTCTCTTCTGTTTTATGGTTGATTTATGTTTGCTGGTTGTCGGTTTCTCTTCCCGGCTGTTTTATGTCCGGAGATAGCTCAGGGATGCCACTTGCTCGGTTTCTGCTCTCTTTTCTCTGCTGTTTCAAAGACTTGGAAAGGCCCAGAGTGGCCTTGGACAGCCCGCGCTTCAAAGGACGAGGAGAGACTTCTGATCTTGTTTCGGTCTTGGTGTTTATTAATTGTTTATCTAAAAGATTTTCTTTCAGCCCGACAGAGGTCTGCACAGCAAGTCAGCCATGGGCACACTCCCCAGCCTCCTGGGCGGTCACCTATCTTTATACTCGAAGTTACGTGTACAATATTTATGATTTTTCTCCAATACTTTCTACTCTTATTAACCGGTGCACTTCTAGTAAAGACCAATCCCAAAGTGCCACCATCACCACAGAAGATGGAGGCCAAGAAGAAGAAGAAGAAGGACAGGACACGCCCCAATTCCTCCATCTTACTTCTCTAGACCCCCCTGTACAGAAATCCTAAACCCTGTGTATTATACTCTAACTAACTTATCCCTTCACCATTCACCCCAGTGAAATCCTCCCAGTCCTCATACAGATGTTATCTCCTGTGTAGGATCAAAGTCCTGTCACCAGACACTTCTGGCAACATTCCAGGACTCCCGAGCCCCCCAATAGTGGTCTCGGTCTCTCTGTACCTCAGTCCTGAGGTGCTGAGATCCCACATCCTATGACCTGAGAAAAGTGAGCAGAAACATGTGTTTCCCTTGTAGATAAAGTGTCACTGCTGAAAGAGTTCAGCTACCAATGGAATCACCTGAGTGGCCAAGCCCTGCTGGATGTCACCGAGCGTATCACAGGTATGGCCTCCCCTTCTGAGCCAAGAGCTCTTCCCAGGGAGCATTTACAGGGAATGCCTGTGAGCAGACAGCAGAGCAGCTCCTCCAAACCAGGAGGTGCTGAGCTTGTCCCTGCTGCCCCATAGCCAAGGCAGGTGGGTTTGGCAGGTTTTCCCTGGCTGCTGCAGAGCTGGGCAGCACCTGAGATGGGGGCGGCGCTCGGCCTGGGGCTGAGCTCTCACTGAGGCATCTCAGAACCACCTCCAGCAAAGGGAGGGCTAAAAATGCCCCAACTGGCTCCTCTCTGGGGAGCTCAGACACATCTGTGATCTTTGAGGGGAAATGGTGCAAATGCTGTTTCAGGGCATCAGTTTGTTTTGTCCTCACAGAATTCTTGTTTTTCTCTTGGAAAGTTTTGAGGCTGAACCGTGCAGGGCCTGGGGGTCACAGCTTAGGCCAGAACTCAACAGAGGTACCAGAGGCATGGGTTCAGTGCAAGGCAGCCTCTGGGGCACAGAGACAGAAGCAGAGTGCTGAGGCTCCCTGCCTGTGCTGTCACAGTGGCCTTGGACTGAGCCTTTCAGGGTGTGCAAACAGTGTCTGCCTGGGTCAGCGCTGCCCAAAATGCTACAAATGCAGCTGATAATTGATTCCTCAGAGGAGCTTGCTGTGTCAGCAATAGCCAAGGAATGGAAAAAGGATAATCACAATATATAGTAGAAAGGATGATTGATAGCCTTGCTTTAACGGGCTAAATCCACTGCTCATTATGCAAACATCTTGAAATGCAAGGTTTAATACACTTTGTGTCTTCATTAGGAATCTCAAAAGGGCATGTTCAGCAATTGGGAATGTCAAAGGCCCTTTAAAGAGCATTTGAAAAATATAGATCTCCAGCAATAGGGCATTTAGTTTAACACTTCTTTTGATCTCTTTTTCAAATAAAGGAATTAATCATAAATTAGGACTACTTTAGAAAAAGCAGATGTTCTCTCTGAGATTTAGCAGGACCGGACAGCTGTTCCTCACAATCAGAAGTCAACGATGTCTTTAATTGCATTTAAATTCAAATGAATTCCCATTTTAAAATGGGTACCATAACCCTTTCCTGCTTAGCAGAATTGGTTTTGGGTACTTGCAGGAGCTCTTTCAATGTTGATGTCTGCTGGTGGATTAACAGCATAGAGAAAATCAAGTCTCTTCCGCCACAGAATATTAAATTGCTGCTGAATAACATTTTGTCCAATCAGAAAATAAGAATGGTCTCCAGAGCATTTCAGGTTTTCATCTCTTAGGCAAATCTGCCTGTTGCAAGGAGCCTGTTGCTAGTAAACATTTGTCCGTGTTTGATACAGTTCAGTTCAGAAAATGGGCAGAGAGATTTCAGAGACAATATGAGAAAACACTGGTGTGTTGGTTACCTTTCAGTCCCCTGTGTAGCATTTTTCTTTCTCCATGCCCCTATTTCAGTGGACATATAAGAAAAAGTGCCATTAACATTGGGAGGGCAAGTGGCATTAAAATGTGGAGATGCCCAAATGCCAAGGCAATGGGGTCTGGGTAACTCTCTAGAGATGCCCTGAGGTTTGAAACAGCTCTTTGTAGGAAGCCCCAAAAGCATTCTGCCAAAGACACCAGCTGGCCACTGATATTTCTCATCCAGCTGTCTGGCAGCAGCCATCTCTGGTGGGCTGGAGTTTTGAGGTGTGTTCTAATCCTGCCCTTTGCTGTGTCCCATTGAGCAAAGGGAAGAGCCAGATTAAGCATCTGGCACTTTACATCAAAGTTACAAAAATGGAATCATCCCTTTTATTAGAAATCTCTCCATATCCTCTCTATGGTACATTTCCAAATCTTCAGTGTGGGTTTAGACAACGTCTTAATGGAAATCAAAGGCAATTGGACATTTCATTCATTGTTCATGCAGAGACTGTGAAATAATTTAGTAAAGGTAGGAAGTCTGCCGCAGGGACAAGGCTCTGGTTGGAGCAATTAGTGCTGAAGGGTTGGTGGTTCTGTTTCCAGGATGCTCAGCTGCTTTGCCCGTTTCTGGACCAAGGGGCTCTGGGTGCTGTTTTGCTGCTCTTGGCCAGAGAGGCTGGCAAGAAGCAGAAGCAGAGGCAGATCCTTGTTTGCAGTGAGGCTGGTGGGTAAGGAGCTGTGTCTCTGTCCCGGCAGTGCTTGTGCAGGGGGTTCATGCCAGGAGCCCTGAAGTTGCCCAGCACGACGCCCTGCCCGTGCTCTGGCCCTGCCTGGGGAACAAGGCGCTGCCTGTGCGGAGTGCCAACGTCCGCACCGTGACCACAAAGCTGGCCTCTGCCCTCTGCAAGGTGATGGGCACCCAGCTGAAGAAATGTGCTGCCAGCAAGCCTCCACATGTGCGGGAAAACCTCTCCAGAATGCTGGGCTGGTGAAGGCGAGATGTTCACCAGAAGGCTGAGGAAGCGCTGAGTTGGACACCTCTGGATTTGCTTTTTGAGCTGTGCCAAAAATGACAGAATGCTAAGGAAGGGTGTGCATCTGCCCCCACTCTCTCCATTGCTCTTCCTAGTCATGGCATGGGGGGCCTGGAGTAGCTCCAGATGGAGGACAAGATGAAGGCAGTCATGGCTCAACCTCACACAGAGGTGAGGGGGAAGCTGGGCCAATCTCTGCTGGCAGGAAGGGTCCTGTGTCAGCCCAGAGAGGCTGTGCACATTGCCAGGGAACAGCTGTGCCCTGCACGTGCCCCTGCAATGAGCTGTGCTGCTGCCAGTGTCCCTGGAGCTGTGGGGCTGCTGAGCTGTGGGGCAGGCAGAGGAGCAGAAGGGTGCATGTGCAGCTGAGCCATTCCTGGAGAGCACAGGTCTCTGGGCTCCCTGCTGTCCTAGGGCAGCCCAGAGGCCAGGCTGGGCCTGTGCCAGCTCTGGGCAAGTGGCTCAGGGTTTTGCCCTGGCCTGCCTCAGTGTCTGCCAGCAGAAGCATGTTTCCCTGTGCAGCTGTTTGGACATTTTCAGGAAATGTGTCCCAGGAAATATGGAGCTTCAGATGCTTTAGGTTTGCATTGTGGCCTCTGTTAAACTTTGTGTCTCCATTTTGCAGATCTGACTTGTTACAGTCTTACTGTGAAGTTTTCTCTGGACACTTCAGATGTTCCCTCACCCACAAAGTCCTCCTCCCATCCAGAAGAGCTCTCTGTCCTCCAAGCTCAGGAAGAAGTTGCCACCTGTATGAAGTGCGTTTGAAGAATAGGATTGATGTGTTAGGCTTCATAGTTAAGAGCTGTACATATGTTCTTATCTTTAGATGCAGTTTTGAATTAATGAGTTTTGATTGTATTTTTCAAATTTGATGACATATTTTTAATTCTATATATTTTATTTTGATGATGAAAAAAAGTAAACAAATAAATAACATTTAAATAAACCAAGAGGAGAATGTGAGACCAGGACCTGCTAGCGCAGAGATTATGGGAGTGCAGCTCACTCAACGTGCCAGTGTCTCACCACATCCTTTCCTCATTGGGCCTCTCCTCTTCCTCTTTGGCCATGTTTTCTTTGTGTCATTTGTGCTGCTTTTTGTTACTTGGCATTACAACAGAGTCACCTGTTGACCTGTGTGGGGGACAATGGATCCAAAAGATCCTGTCTAGTCAAAGGTTTTTTACCTAGGTGTGTTCTGTGCTCACCAACGGCCTGAGCAAAGAAACCAAGAGAAGTGTGCCCAAATCCCAAAGCTTTGCTCCTTTGCAATCTCCCACAGATCTGGCTCACAGGTGTCTTCAATCACAATTCCATAGGTAAGAAGAGGTCGTGTATTTCACTGAGAAATGATGCACTGCTTTGGCAAAGTCACCTGTATGTATATTTACCCGGGATAGCAGTGCAGCTGCGTTGTTTGCACCTTGTTTGCAGAAGGATGAGTGCACTGGGATGCCAATAACAAGTGACAAGGGCTCCTCAAATCTGCACTGTAGCCTGGCTGCCATTCAGCCCAGAGCTAGGGGATCATTTGTTCCCATGGACCAGTGCTTGCCAATGTAATGAATTGCTGCACAGCTGGAAGAAGCAATTCTGGATTCAGCTCCAGCTGTTGGTGGGCTGCATGATCATTGACAATGCTGCCCTTCCAGAAATTATTCTGCAGTTTCCTTTCATAGTCATTTGAAGCTTTTAAACTTCACATTTCAATTTGCTTTGCCTTAAGGAAAAACACTTCTGGGCCCAGTGCAAACTGTAACCTTTTGACAGCAAAGTCCTCATGGTCACCAGCTTCTGATGTTACACAATATCACCTGGCTGCCTGTGTTTGCTTAGCTCTGGGTCTAGTCCCGGCCTAGCAAAGCCCGGGTAGGGTGGCACGTTGCAGGGAAAATTGGTCCATGAGCTTATGGGGTTGCCATCAGCAGCAGAGTCAATGTGCCCTTTGGGGATTCCTCTGGAGACAAATTTAGGGACCTACTCCATGCCACAATATTCTCTTAGATCTTTCTAAAATATCCTATAAAAGGCTGTGAAACTTCACATCTCCTTGCACACCCACTGTTTGAAGAGGGGCATTTTTGTCCCTCCTCAAAGTCATTGCTCTTGCACATGAGAAACATGAACATCCACCAACAGGAATGATGCGTGGTCCTGCTGCTGCTGCTGCAGGGGACTGGGAAGTGCAGACCTGGGTGTTACCAATATGAGCACTTAGTTAGCATTTCATGCTCTTTCAACCTCTCCAGATCCCAGGGCTTTTTGTTTCAAAGCCGCCACTGCACCATCTCTAGGGAAGAACAGGAAATGGGAAAGAGCCACTGACAGCCTTGCAGGGATGTGGGGGAAAACCTGAGGTGTCTGCATCAAAAGATGAATGGGAAGAGTGTAATTGCCAAAGCAAACGCTTTGTTAGGATAGCAGGACCAGTTCTTTACTGCATGCTTGCATGAAGATCATTTGGGATCTCCTTTTTGTGTCTCATGCAGAAAAGGAGCTCTTAATAATACCACGCCACTTAAAGCAGATTGGGATGCAGCTCTGTAGTGGTTCACAATGAAGCAGACTGCCTGCTGTGTCACTGCCAGCCTGGTGAGACTGCGAGGGACTGTAGTGTATCCCATGCCTGTTTTGCCTCCAAGCAGATCTTGGTTTTCCTTATTACTGTGGAGTAAATACTGGAGTAATAAAATGGACAATTAAACTGGCCACTTTGGAGGATATGCTTATGCTTTCACATGTCAGTCCTGCACCTCATGCTCCCACGGCTTGTTACTCATAATAAAGTATTTTAAGAAAAAAACCTCAGCTCTCATGTTACATCTGAAGAAAATTGCACACGATCATCCAGAATTCTGCTGTCAGGAACAAGACAAGAGCCTTCCGACACTCACTTGCAGCTGTCCTGGATTGCTGCAGCCCTTTGTGAAAAGCTGCAGACAGAGTGTTTGGAGTTGGTTTGGGCCTTTATGAAAGATCTGTGGAGCAGTGTGCAGGGCTCTCCTGGCAGGAAACTGTTTGTCCAAGCCCAGGGACACGGTGCCGGCAGGAGCGGAGTGGCCCCGCTCCCAGCCCGAGAGTCTGTGAGCTGAGCCACGCCGGGGAGACAAGGCAGCGAGGGGCTCCAGCCCAGCTGCTTCACTGCCCTGCCCGCCCCATGGAGCTCTGCCACGGGAGAAAGCCGACACCGGACGAGCCCCCGAGCCTCCATCAGCTACTGGAACTGCTCCGTGACAGCTCCTGTTCTTCCTGAGAGAGACCCCGGCTCCTTCTTGGAACGCGTGTCATGGGGGGATTCTGTTTGTTAATAAACTGTTGGGGGTTTTCCACTTTCATCTATCATTAATAATTTCCTATTGCTGGAAAGGGGTTGTTGGAACACTTTAGAGGAGACGACTTATTGCACAATATCCTGTTTGAAGCTGTCTCAAACTGTGTGAGACAGATGGCTTCACACAGGAGCATCCCCAAGGCTGCTGAGGGGAAGGCACAGAGGAAGACAAACCCAGCATTTCTGAGGGAACTCCTTGACACCAAACCAACCTGAGCTGTCAAACGGCAGACCTGATGTTTCGAGACATGGGCCACAGGGGAAACCTTTCAGTGTGTTTGGTCCAGGCTGGGTTATGCTCGAGGCAATGGTGTGTCAGTGTGTTGGATAATACTCTTTTCTTGACCTAGAGATGGGGACACTGAGAGGTGTTTTAAAAACTTTATTCCATTTTCAGTCTCCTGAGAAGGGTGAGACAATACACATAATTCACGCCATCACAATCAGAAGCCAACTATTTCCTAATTACAGTATTTCTTGGTATGTCAGCTTTTTGCCATGCCATGTTGTAGATGCCTTAAAGCCAATTATTTAAAACTACCTCTTGTAGGTTCCACTACAATGCATCTTTCATAGCTCTGTTTTTCCAAAGTGTTATTTGCAAGGCCATCTATTTAAACTTTTTCTAGCTCCATTTCTCTCTCAACAAAATCTGTCCTATTCCATGGAAATTTTTAAGTTACCATTTCTTGTCTCAATATTTATATACATATTCATACTTTGTGGGCCTTCTATTAGGCTCTAAAAACTTTCTACAAATCCATTTCCAACATCAGTGCACTTGGCTCCTTCTCTCCTCATTGTGCCTGGCAAGCACAGGAACCCAGAGCTCCTGCAGAACCCATCACAGCACTCAGTGGGAGCAAACTTGTGTCCAGTCCTCACCTGGAGCTGTGGTGCCCAGCCTTCCACCACACTGGAATGAGGAACTGTTCCTGCTCTTTCAGAAGGAGCTAAGGAGCTTTGGCCTTTAGATCAATTGTCTGCAGGCCCCTGCAGTGCCTGGTGCTGCTCCCTTGCCAGAGGCACCCCAGGCCAGGGGGGCACATCTGGGCTGCTGTGTCTGGCTCTGGGGCTCCCTGTTCTGGGCAATGAGAAGGACCTGCAGAGGCTCTGCAGGACTGACAGGATGGGCTTTGGGGCTGGCAGGAGAAGCTGAGGGACCTGGGCTGCTGGAGCTTCTGAAGAGGAGGCCCAGGACTCCTCCTGCAACTGCTCCAAGGGTGGTTTCAGAGAATCACAGAATCAGCAAGGGTGGAACAGGCCATGGATATCATCAAGTCCACCCTGTGCCCTGACACCACCTTGTCTCCCCTGAGCCACCTCTTCTCCAGGATAAACAACCCCAGCAGCTCCCTCAGCTGCTCCTCAAAGCCCTTGTGCTCCAGACCCCTCCCCAGCCTTGTTGCCCTTCTCTGGACACGCTCCAGCCCCTCCATGTCCTTCCTAAATTGGGGGCACCAAAACTGGACACAGCACTCGAGGTGCTGCCCAAGCAGTGCTGAGCACAGGGGAAGAATCCCTGCCCTGCTCCTGCTGGCCACACCATTCCTGATCCAGACCAGGAGCCATTGGGCTGCTTGCCCACCTGGGCACACTGCTGGCTCATGTCCAGCCTGCTGTCCATCAGTCCCTGCAGGTCCCTTTCTGCCTGGCTGCTGTCCAGCCTCTCTGGCATCTTGTTGAGGGAGGGATGCAGGGAGGGAATGGGTCCTGATCCAATCCTTCCTGAAATGTGGTGTTTGCTGGCACTTGCAGTTCCCAGTTCTTGATATTTCCCTATTCTGGTACAGCCCAAGTGCAGCAACTTGCTGGCAAAGAAAGTCAAAACCAAGCAAAACCTGGTACCTACAGCAACCCAATCTCGGGTTTGCTGACACCACCAGTACCCAGATCGGGAATGTTTCAGATGCCTGCACAGCCTAATTCCAGCAGTTTGCTGGCACAGAAAATTAGCATCTGGAAATTTCTCAGTGCCAGCAAAACCTGGCTGCAAAAAATGCAGGAATTTTCTGGAAAGAAAGCCAGAACCCAGCAGCTTCCCGGCACTGCCACCAGCACCGCCCAGGTCTGGTGTTTGCTGCGCAAGTGCCCAGATCTGGAAATTTCCCTATTCTGACACAGCCCAAGTGCAGCAATTTGCTGGCACAGAAATCCAAAACCTGTGGCAGCTTCCTGCTACTGGGTCTGGCACCACCCTGTCCTGGTTTAGGGCAAATTTGTTAAAGAATCTGCAAAGGTGGGCCCCTCCAGAAAGCAAAACCCACATGGCCCCTCCCTCCAACCGGTTCATGAAAAATTCCTTGGAGAGAGGTGGAAAGAACCTGTTTATTTCAGGCATAGCACCCCCCAGCACACAAAATGAACAATACCCGATGACACCACTCTGAGAAAGATGACAAAATCAGAAAGTCTCTTTTGGGGGTGGTTGCTCTGTTCTCAGTCCCTCCGGCGCTGGGGCAGCTGCTGCAGACAAACCTTCAGTGTTCCCGGGTCCCAGTCCGGAGCAGGTTCAAGATGATCACAGGAACAGGAGAGGAGAAACAGTCTGAGAAGGAATTTGGACTGTTTAGCTAGAACTAGCTAATAGCAGAAGGAAAAGCGGGAGGAGAAGCAAGAGCAGAAAAGCAAGCAAGCAAAGTGGCAAGCAGAAAGCAAGAAGTGAAAAACAGCCCTATGTACTGCCCGTCTCTGTGTCCCTGATAAGAGAAACCCAAACAAAACTTCCACTCTTCAGAGCCGGTCTTAAAGGCACAGAACAGATGAATGGGGATACAAGCATCATCACGTCACCCCAGGACACACCCCCACATCTTGTGTTTCCTGCACCAGAACCCAGATTTGGAAATTTCCCAGTGCCAGCAGAGCCCAAATCTGGCAGATTTCTGTCATTGGCAATGACACCGCCCAGATCTGGTGTTGGCTGGCAGTGCCAGCGCCCAGATCTGTAAACTTCCTGGTGCTGGCACAGCCCAAGTCCAGGGATTTGCTGGCACAGAAAGCCAAAGTTTGGAAATCTGCAGGTTCTGGCTCTAACACCATCCAGCTCTGGTGTTTGCTGGGCCCGCCAGTGCCCAGATTTGGAAATTTTCCAATGCCTTCACAGCCCAGGTCTAGCAATTTGGTTTTAGCTAGCTTAGGAAGCGAAGTTCCTCGGACTGTGCCTTTCCTTTTTCTTGGAACTGTTTAAAACTGCTCTGGACTGAAAACCCAGAAAAACACCGGCAGCAGCTCACACCTGTGGCCCACTGAGCTCTGGGACGCTGCATTCCAGTGGCAGAGGGACTTAGAAGAGACCAAGAGAGCCAACTACAACCCACAATAAGGACTTTCTGAATTTGCCATCTCTTCACCACTGTCAAAGGTTTTATTTAATATTATTCATTTTTCATGCTTGTGAATACTTTACTTATGAAATAAACTGGGATTTTTTTCACTTTTCTCGAGGGAAATCTTTTCCTGAACTAGTAGGTTGAGGGGCCATTTGAACTTGCTTTCTAGACGGACCCCTTTTGGAGATTTCCTCCCAAAATTTGCCCTAAGCCAGAACAAACAGTCATCATGAAAATTTCACCAGTGACATAATTTCCTGGTGGCAAATCTTGTGACAGAAGCCTGACCTTGTTCTCCATGAGAGATTCTTGGGAAGAGCAGACAGGAGAAGATTCCTGGAAAACTGAAACAGCTTACCAGAAGTGAAATGAAAATGAAAGAAACAATCCAAGATGTTTTCCTCTATTTATTTCTATGCTCCCCTTTTCTATGTTGCATCCCAGTAATTCCAGATGTACCTCACCTCTAAGATCGCTGACTTAGGGATTTTTAGACACTCTAAAATACCGTGAGCCACACAGTTTTCCTTCCCCTGTTTTTACTGGGAAGCAACACTGGAGGTGTGAGTGCAGTGCTAGGGTCAGGTAGTAATCCTACCCCAAGGGAAGGTGGCCCGACAGTTTGACCCTCAGCAAGGACAATGCACAGGAGCTGGCGAGGGAATCGCTGTGCCAGTGGGCAGGTGTTGTGGTGTGCTGTATTGTCCCATTTTGGCCTTCCAGGTCACTTTCCCAGGTGTGCCTATACTCTCTCCCTTCCCCCTTACCCCCATGCTGAGTGAGTCCTGTCACTCAGACTTAACGTTCCAGCAAGGCGTCGTGTGGTTGGTCAAGTTTAAAGGATGCCCCTATGCCCAGACGTCATTGGCCTGTCTGGGTGTCATCTTCCCCTGAGACTCTGCCCCTCTCACCTGGTTGGTGGCTCACCTGTACCTCCCCTCCCCCTGTCCCTGAGCTTAAAAAGGTGATCAGACCATGCGGTCCCCGTTCTGTTGGAGCAGTTGCTCACATTCAGATCTCTGTAACCATGGAATAAACCTCTGGACATTAAACCCTCCCGCAGAATCCATCTCCTTTTTCTCTTCACCATCGCCTGAAGCTATCCTCCTGAGGTAACGGGGTTCCTTACAAGCCTGGACTTGTTCAGTGCCCAGCTGCTACCACCAGCAAGCCAAGGTATCTCTGGGGTGATACACCGCAGTTGCTGCCTTTGGCCCAGCAGCGAGGGTCAGACTGGCCCAGGCACAATCTAACTGGTAATATTGGGACGTTTTTCCAATATTTGGCATCCCTGGGTGGGCAAAGCGACTCTGCAGCCCGAGACGGACCCGTAGCACCTCGGAGAACCTTCTGGCAGCCGTGCATCCAGCTGAAAGGGGCTTTGGTTTCATCGCCCTCGGCTAGAGACTTTGGGAATATTCCCAGAAGAAGTTTCGTGGACTGTTCGGCGCCTTTGGAAAGCCCAGCTCCTTTCTGGTGAGCAGATTTTCCAGAGGGAGGACAGGGGAGCCTCTCTCGCCCACAGAGAGGTCCTGTTCCGGTGAAGAGACCTGCCTGTACCCAGCCAGCTACAGCTTCCATTTTGGGTGAGTATCTCTGCTCTCGGTAGGGCAGGAGCTCAAAAACAGACTCTGCCGTGAGTTCTGTTCCTTTTTGCCTTTGCATTTTTGGCTGCGCAGCCCCACAGACGGGAATTCATTGATTTCTAGCTATTAGCTTTCTGCCGCGTGTTTTGCTGTCTTTTGGAATTCGCGTGGGAGCTCTCTGCCCTTCCTCTTGGCTCTGCAGGCTCGGCTCTCTCCACGTGGTCGGGAGATCTTTCTCTCTCTCTCTCTGTGTGGAGGAGGGGGGGCTCTCCGCTCTCTTGCCTCGGGGGATCCCTTCTCTTTCTCTCTCTGTGCGGGGGAGGGGGGGCTCTCTGCTCTCTTGCCGCGGGGGACTCTCTTTCTCAGCTCTCTGTGTGGGGAAGGGGGGGTTCTCTGCACACGCGGCGCGGGGGGGCCCGGTTTCGGATTGCCACGTGGCGTGGCTGCTCTCTCTGCTCCGCGGGGGGGTGCATTCCACGGCGGGGGAGGCTTTGTTTCTGCCTCAGCTCAGCAGGGCGTGCCCTGCTGCTGCTGCCCGGGAGTTTTAAAAGCAGTATATACAGCTGCATTGGGAAGCTTTTGTCGGCTTGTTATCGCTTTCCATCTGTGGATTTTTTTGAAATCGGTAGCTGATTTTAGCTTTGTTTTTGGTCAGGCGGGATTTAGTACTTTGCTTTTTACATCTAACATGGGTTTGAAACTCAGCATTGTACAAAAAGGAGTGTTTTATAATATTGTTAGCATTTTAGACAGTGGTAATGTGAAGTTCTCAAAGGGAAAATTGAAACAGTTTGTAAGATGGCTTTTCCTCCACTTCCCACAAATCTCCCCTGAAGAAATCCACAATATTCAATTCTGGGATAAAGTTGGAAATTATTGATAACCTTAGGACAATCTGGCAATGCACCCTCAGCTAAATTTGTGTTTTGGAGTTTACAAATTCGAACAGCATTGCTCAAACAAAAGGAAATGGAGAAAAAGCCAAATGTAAAGCCATGTACCTCTGCTCTCCCTGTTTCTCCCTCTCCTAATTCTAAAACCCCTAAACCTCTTTCCCCAAAACTTGGTATTTTAAACAGATCAAACTCATTGGGAAGTCGACGCCCAAAGTCTGTTGAAATGCCTGTGTTGCCCTGTCCACAAGGCCCTGGCCAGGCTGCGTGGAACCTTTCCCAATCCCCTGTGTCCCCTCCTCTGAAACCCACAGCACGAGTTAGCTTTCCTGAGAGCAGTGATGTCCAAAATGGCCCCCAGTCCCTAGGGGGTCCACAAGATGGTGGATGCCACGTGGCATCTTCCCAAACCTGGTCTTCTTCCCAAAATCCTCTTAAGCATCCTGAAACTCCAGCCCCATCCCCCTCTCCTCCTGTTCCTCGTGACACCTTCCCCCCTCCCCCTCCCTTTCCTGCAATACCCTCAGCTCCACCCCTCTACTCCTCCCAGGGGGCGTCTGCTGACGTGATGTCACCAGGTGTCCCCGCCTCCTGCCTGCCCCTTGACCCTGCCCCTTGTTCCCACGGTGTCCCCGCCCTCTGCTTGCCCCCTGACCCCGCCCCCAGTTCCCACAGTTTCCCCGCCCCTTGCCGGCCCCCTGTCCCCGCCCCCGGTACCCGTTGTGTCTCCGCCCCCTCCCCGGGTTCCCACGGTGGAGACACACCCACTGCCATTCCCCAAACCTGTATCTGTGATCCCAATGTTTCTGTTTCAAGGGATACAGAGCAGGGAAGAGCAGATTCAATGCATAGTCCCATGTTGTCACTGGCTCCTGTTACCTTTCAGCCTGCAGCTCAGGGGGGAGCAGCTCCAACTGCTAATTGGAGTTCTTTTGGACGACAATTGATTAAAGAGATCTGTAAATCTCATAAAGAATATGGTCCACACAGTCCATATTTCCGTGGCCTGTTAAATTCTGAACTGAGTAGGACTGTAGTGATTCCACATGATTTAAAACAGCTTTTTTCCTGTCTCATGACCTCCACGGAATTCAAATTATGGGAAATAGCATGGAAACAAATGCTAAAAGATGCTCTCCCAGGCTTGCATGCTGATCCAAACACAGCCAAAGACAACAGTGGTAACCCTATCACCATTGAGCACCTCTGTGGTGAGGGCCAATGGTCTTCTCCCTCAATCCAAGCTACTGCAATTCCTGCAGAAATACTTGAGAAAGTAAAAGAAGCAGCTGAAAAAGCATTCTTTTCCCTACAACCTGAGGGGCCTTTTGAGCCATAGAGTAAAATTAAACAGCTACCATCAGAGCCTTTTAAAATTTGTAGAAAGGTTAACTAGAGCTATTGAAATACAAGTTAAAAATGAGAATGCTAGAGAAGCAATTTTAGAAGAAATGGCATTTACAAATGCAAATGAACAGTGTCAAGCGGCAATCCTGAGCCTTCCTATCGAACCTCCTGCAACCATAAAAGATATGCTCCTAGTGTGTAACAGGAAAGTGCCTCTGATGACTGTGGCTGAAGACACCAGACCAAGGCTGCTGCCAAGACCACCTCAGCATGTCGCCGTTGCCAGCCCTGCGCCTTTTCCCTTAGCACAGCAGTACCCTGGGCAGCAGCGGAGACCAGCAATGGTTGAGCCCACAAAGCCATGCCTACTTTGTAACAACCTAGGGCACTGGAGTAACCAGTGCCCCCTGAAAAGGGAATTTGATGAATTTAGAAATGGCAGGGGAGGAGAACTACAAGCCCTCCCTGGGGGTCAACAACAACAAAAAAACTGAAAAGAAAGCGCCCACCTGCCAGGCGCGCGGACACAAAAAGAGCAGGCCAAGGGAATAAGGGTAGCAAAACAAATCAAGCGCGCGATAATATTAATGTTTGTGTAAGTGAAGCAGGTGCTTCAAAGACTGTGTATGATTTAAGTGATCCTGTGTTAACCATGTCTTCTGTCAATGAGCCTTACAGGTTGCAGCTGACTGAGTCACTCCATCTGGAGGACACTGATTGGCATTTTGTGTCTGTAAATCCTGAACAGAAAGGTACTTGGAACCGGATTCATTGTAAGTACATCGTCATTGGGGACACCAAACACACACCACAAGAGATCGAAATTGCTCCAGGAATGACAACATCAGATCCTGAGCAATTCGTTCTCGGCCTGCATTGTTTCCACCCACCCCTGTTCCTTCCCAAGGGACAAATTGTTGCACAAGCTATCCCTGTGCCATCTTTACTTCAAAATATCAAAAAACAAGGGCCCACAGCCGCCCGAGTACAAGTTATTGGGAAAGACAAACCCAAATTATGGTGTAATGTCAGTAGGGGTGGGGAGTCTAAACGCATTGAGATGCTTGTAGACACAGGTGCAGACTGCACAGTAATTCCAGTACAAGACTGGCCAGCACATTGGCCTTTGCAAAATGTTGCCGGTCACCTTCAAGGTGTAGGAGGTCTGCAATTAGCAAGACAATCCAAAAGCATTATTCAATTTGAGGGACCAAACGGACAATTGGCAAATATCCGTCCATTTGTGTTAGATTATTCAGAACCTATTTTAGGGAGAGATTTAATGGCCCAGTGGGGTGTCACAATTGATATTCCAGACTCTCCACAGCATATTTGTACAGCAGCCATTGAACAACAGCGCCCCACCCAAAAACTGAAGTGGAAAACAGACAAACCAGTTCAGGTGAAACAGTGGCCGCTTAGTAAACAAAAAATAAAGGTGCTTGAGGAACTAGTGGAAGAGCAACTAAAAAAGGGCCACATTGTAGAGACCATGTCCCCATGGAACTCTCCAGTGTTTGTCATCCAAAAAGCTGACAAAAAGAGATGGCAGCTCCTCTGCGACCTCCGACAAATTAATAATGTAATTGAAGATATGGGTTCTCCCCAACCTGGTATGCCATCCCCAACAATGCTTCCCCAAGATTGGAAATTAGCTGTTATTGATATTAAGGATTGTTTTTTCCAAATCCCCTTGCACCCTGACGATGCACCGCGTTTTGCATTCTCAGTTCCTTCTATTAATATGGAATCTCCTATGAAAAGGTACCATTGGACCGTTCTTCCTCAGGGATTAAAGGTATCTCCAGCTATCTGCGAGCGGTATGTCTCTTCCCTGCTTTCCCCAGTACGTGCAGCCGCAGAGAAGGCCATCATCTATCATTATATGGATGATATCCTTGTGTGTGCCCCCAATGATGATTTACTCACGCATGCGCTTGACCTAACGATCGATGCATTGATTGTTGCAGGGTTCGAGCTCCAGGAAAAGAAAATTCAAAAGATGCCACCTTGGAAGTATTTGGGCTTAGAAATTGGAAATAGGACCATTGTTCCTCAAAAACTAGACATCAATCCAAAGATCAAGACCCTTGCGGATGTCCACAAGTTGTGTGGGTCTTTGAATTGGGTAAGACCATGGCTCGGTCTGACTAATGAAGACCTTGCCCCTCTTTTCAATTTATTGAAAGGGGGAGAGGACCCAGCTGCTCCTAGGTCTATTACCCCAGAGGCACGGAAAGCTCTAGAAAAGGTTCAGATTGCAATGTCCACAAGACAGGCCAACTGATGCCAGCCTGACCTGCCATTCAAATTTATCATTCTAGGTTATCCATGGAATTATTTTCCAATGGGAGGAAAAACAAACACCTAAGGCAAAGAACACACCAAAAAAGGACCGGGACCAGAGGGACCCTCTGTTGATCATAGAATGGGTTTTCCTCAGTCACAAAAGGTCCAAGAGACTGACAAAGCCTCAGGAGCTGGTAGCGGAACTGATCCGGAAAGCAAGGACCCGGATCAGGGAGTTAGCAGGATGTGATTTTAAGTGCATTCACATTCCAGTTGAGTTAAAATCAGGTCGAAATACTATGAAAATACTGGAACAATTGTTTCAAGAAAATGAAGTGTTGCAGTTTGCTCTGGATTCCTACTCAGGACAAATTTCGGTAGCGCGGCCCGCTCACAAATTGTTCGAACAAGATGTTCAATTTACCTTAAAACTGAGAAGTGCTCTAAGTAGGAGACCTTTAAAAAGGGCTCTAACTGTCTTCACAGACGCATCTGGGAGGTCCCACAAGTCTGTTATGACTTGGAAGGATCCTCAAACCCAGCAGTGGGAGACAGACATTGCTGAGGTTGAAGGTTCACCTCAGGTTGCTGAATTGGCTGCGGTTGTTAGGGCCTTTGAAAGGTTCTCAGAACCATTTAATCTGATTACAGACTCTGCATATGTGGCAGGAGTAGTATCCAGGGCAGATCAAGCAATACTGCAAGATGTGTCTAACATCGCACTTTTCGAATTGCTCTCAAAACTGGTAAAGTTAGTCACTCACCGAGAGCAACCATTTTATGTGATGCATGTCAAGTCACACACTGACTTGCCAGGGTTTATCGCTGAAGGCAACAGAAGGGCAGATGCTCTTGCTGCACCTGCAGTGATGGCCACTCTCCCAAATGTTTTTGAACAGGCAAAAATCAGCCACCAGCTTTTTCACCAAAATGCACCTGGCCTGGTTCGTCAGTTTAACATCACTCGAGAACAGGCCAAAGCGATTGTGGCCACATGCCCAAATTGCCAACAACATGCACTCCCTACAGTGAGTACGGGAGCAAACCCAAGGGGATTGAACAGTTGTGAACTGTGGCAAACAGATGTAACACACATACAGTCTTTTGGACGGCAGAAATATGTTCATGTTAGTGTAGATACCTTTTCTGGAGCGGTCTATGCTTCTGCCCACACAGGAGAATCATCTATTGATGCTATTAAGCACCTCTTACAGGCTTTTTCTTTCATGGGCATCCCCAAGGAGCTGGAAAATGATAATGGGCCTGCTTACAAATCCAAGGAATTCGGGAGCTTCCTGCAGCAATGGGGAGTAGAGCACAAAACTGGCATCCCCTACTCCCCTACAGGTCAAGCCATTGTAGAAAGAACTCACCGTGATATTAAAAGGGTCCTGGACCAGCAACAACAGGTTCTGAAGGTAGAACCTCCCCACATCCGGTTATCCAGGGCGCTATTCACAATAAATTTTCTGAATTGTTCTTTTGACAGCCTGAACCCACCCATCCTACGCCACTTTGGGGGGAGCAATCATAGGTTAATTAAGGAAAAACCTCCAGTTTTAGTAAAGGACCCTGAGACTTGGAAAATGGTGGGACCCTACAAATTGGTTACTTGGGGACGTGGATACGCCTGTGTGTCCACCCCCTCTGGTTTAAGGTGGGTTCCTTCCAAATGGGTAAAGCCCTATGTTCCCAAGGTCTCAGAGAAATCTACAGAAGCACCCCAGGTTGCTCATGCTGCCTGGAGAAGAAAACGCCGCATGCGTTCTCTGGAGGAAATTCCATTTAAGCCTCCTATCTGGAATAGTTTATAATATATGTTTGTTTCAAGTTTTTGTGCCAGTTTAGATCCCACTGTTCGTGTGTAGCCTCGAGAGACCATGAGACCGAGCCTGCTTCTCGTCCTACTCGTGATCATCCTACCTGTGACCTCCTGCATAGTGCCTCAGCCCAAACCACATATGGACTACCTTGACAAAGGCTCTCAGACATCAACAGAGAAACTGACAATTGGCTGAATGGACTGTTCAAAGGCTGGGGACTCTCGGGCTGGTTGGGATTTATTCTGAAAACTGTGTTTTTAGTGCTGTTTATTTTAGTTATAGTTATTGTAGTTTTTAGCATTGTTTTTGGACTAATCAAATGCATGGTGCTCAAGTTAATTTCAAGCTCATCTCCCCCTCCTGAAGTCTACCATTTGGAAGCCCTCAGTGCTCCAACAGATGACCTAGAAGCCTCAGTGGAAAACACTGACCCTCCTGTAGAGGAAGAACTGATTTACCAACCATGGTTTGGCAATCATTCTGCACCACAAACACAGTCCTCTTCTTTTTAAACAAAACTAGGGGGAGATGTTGTGGTGTGCTGTATTGTCCCATTTTGGCCTTCCAGGTCACTTTCCCAGGTGTGCCTATACTCTCTCCCTTCCCCCTTACCCCCATGCTGAGTGAGTCCTGTCACTCAGACTTAACGTTCCAGCAAGGCGTCGTGTGGTTTGTCAAGTTTAAAGGATGCCCCTATGCCCAGAGGTCATTGGCCTGTTTGGGTGTCATCTTCCCCTGAGACCCTGCCCCTCTCACCTGGTTGGTGGCTCACCTGTACCTCCCCTCCCCCTGTCCCTGAGCTTAAAAAGGTGATCAGAGCATGCGGTCCCCGTTCTGTTGGAGCAGTTGCTCACGTTCAGACCTCTGTAACCATGGAATAAACCTCTGGACATTAAACCCTCCCGCAGAATCCATCTCCTTTTTCTCTTCACCATCGCCTGAAGCTATCCTCCTGAGGTAACGGGGTTCCTTACAAGCCTGGACTTGTTCAGTGCCCAGCTGCTACCACCAGCAAGCCAAGGTATCTCTGGGGTGATACACCGCAGTTGCTGCCTTTGGCCTGGCAGCGAGGGTCAGACTGGCCCAGGCACAATCTAACTGGTAATATTGGGAGCCTTTTTTCCCAATAGGCAGGAGTCAGGGCTCTGCATCTGGGCTCAAGGCTGCAAAGTTCCCGTGTTTGGGCAGACGGAGGGGCTGTCCCCAGGGCGCGCGGGGCTCGAACGTGGGGCTCGTGGGGCGAGCGGGGAATGGACACGGGGACGAACGGCCCCGGTGCTTCAGTGGCAGCGGCGGCAGCAGCAGCGGCGGCAGCAGAAGCAGCGGCAGAAAAGAGGTATTTTGAATAATCTCTTTCTTTCTCTTCTTTCTTTCTTTCTCTCTCTCTCCCTTTCCCGCTGTCGGGCACCCTTCTCTTGGGGTCCCTTGCCGGCGTCCCTCTCCTCTCCCCGCCTCCCTCTCCCCTGCCGGGCCGGGCCATGCCCCCGGCCTGCCCCTGGCCCCGGGCGGGGCTGCCCTGGGCCCGGCCCCAGCCGTCCCACCGCGGTCTCGCCTCCGCCCGGCTCTGGCCATGCTGGCGGTGGCGCTGCTGGGCGGGCATCAGTGCCTGGGGCGGGGGAGTCATCGCCCCCCTTTGCCTCCGCCTGGCCCGAGCCCAGCCCCAGACCCGATGCAGGGTCCAGTCCCGACCCCGGCCCCGGCCCAGGGCCCCGCCTTGTCCCCGGCCTGTACTCCTCCCGGAGCCCGCGGAGGACACACGCGGCGCATCCGCTCCCGCTGCCTCCGCTGCGGCTTCCCCGGCCCGAGCTCCGCCGCTCGGCAGCGCAGCCGCCGGCCCCGAGCCTGCCGTGCCGCATTCCGAAGAGCGAACGCCTGGGCATGGCCGGCCCGGGGCGGGTGAGGGGCGCTCGGGGGCCGTTGCTGGCCCTGGGCCGAGCGCTGACAACCGCGTCCCGCCCACAGGGACGGCACAGGAGGCCCTGCAGGAGCGGTACCGGCTGGGATCGCTGCTGGGGCGCGGCGGCTTTGGCAGAGTCTTCGCGGCCACGAGGCTCTCGGACGGCGCCCCGGTGAACGGCGGGGCCGGCGGCGGGTGCAGGAGGAGGGGATGGAGGAGGGGGAGGGCGGAGGGTGGAGGATGGGGCTCGCAGTGCGGGCGGCGAGCTCACCCCGCTGCTGCCCTTGGCTTGCAGGGTGCCACGGAACCGCGTCCGGCACTGGGGCGAGCTGGTGAGTGAGCGGGGCCAGCAGCCGGGGCTGCCGGTCGGGGATGAGCCGGGGCCCGCCACGGTGGGAGCCGCCAGGACCCCCCGAGGGAGAGCGGGCGTGGGGCCAGCGCAGGGCGCAGAGCACCCCGGGCTGGCTGAGGGCTTCCCCAGGCCTGGCACGGCATCGGCCCCACTGATGGCATTGTGCTCCTCTCGCAGCCCGACTGCACCAGCGCACCCCTGGAGATCGTGCTGCTGGCCAAGGTGTCCACTGGCTTCCCTGGTGTGGTCCAGCTGCTGGAGTGGCTCGAGCTCCCCAACTGCATCGTGATGGTGCTGGAGTGGCCAGAGCAGTGTCAGGACCTGCAGCGTTTCATTCGGGCACGGTGGTTCCTGCCCGAAGAGGTGGCGCGGGAACTGTTCCTCCAGGTGCTGGAGGCCGTGTGGCACTGCACCAGCTGCAGGGTCCTGCACAGGGACATCAAGCCAGAGAACATCCTGGTTGACCTGGACACCGGGCAGGCCAAACTGATTGACTTCGTCTGTGGCACCTACCTGCAGGACACAGTCTACACTCACTTTGCAGGTGAGCCTACCCAGGGCTGTGCTCCCGCTGCTGACATCTCATGGCCCAACATCTCCCAGCCCAAGCAGGCTGTGGCAGCGGGGATTCTCCCTTTTGCTGCCAGTCAGGGCACTGAATCTTCAGCTGAATTGCTTTAGAGCGGGGCTGGGTGGGCAGCGATCTTCCAGCCCTGCTGGCAGCCTCTGCCCGCCACTCTGCCCAGGACTGGGGCTGGGCTGGGGCAGCCAGCCCGACCAAAACCCCCGTGGGTGGGGTAGCAGAGAGGGAGGGTGGAACCTGTGCCCCAGCCACTTTGGTGTGCAGAAAAGAGGAAGGGCTTGGACTGCTCCACTCGCCCTGTTTGCCTTGGCTTCATTATATTTTTGGGGCAATGCAGGCAGGGAGGATAAGGGCAGGTTTTTTCCCCAGCATGGAATGGGTTTTTCCTTTGCATGTCATGTTCGGGCCTAGCCAGGGCTGCCCTCTTCCAGCACCAGAGGCTTCTTTTCCAACCCTAACTTTGTGCACAAGTCCCAGATGCTGGCGAGAGGGCAGTGGTCACCCTGTGTGCCCCTGATGCAGCCCCTGCACACCCAGGGATGCTGGGGCCAGGCTCTGGGAGCAGCAGCATCCCCCTGATGAATTCCATCTGTATTCCATAGGAACACTGTCGTACAGCCCCCCAGAATGGAACGACTTTGGCTGGTACCATGGCGAGGCAGCAACGGTCTGGTCCCTGGGCATCCTGCTGCACCAGATGGTCTGCGGGGAGCACCCTTTCAGGAGGGGCCAGAACCTCAGCTGGGGCCAGCTGCCACAAAGGCTCTCTCAAGGTGGATCATCTTCTCTGGGCACGGGGGGAATCCCAGTGCTGGGAGCCAGCAGCGGGGTCGTGGGCATCCCGCTCTGGCAGCTGCTGAGGGGGTGGCACATGTCCTGCTCTCCTCCAAAACAGGGAATTGATGGGAAAGTTTAGGCCCAGCTCTGAGCACATCCAGCATGGCCTGGGCATGGGAATAGTGGGGCAAAGCAGATAGGAGCCTTCTCTGGCTGACCGTCACTTTCTGCTTTCTCTCCCCAGAGTGCAAAGACGTGATCAGGTGGTGTTTATCCGTGAACTCCTTGGACAGACCCACACTGGAAGACCTGTTCTGTGACCCTTGGATGTGGGATATTCCTCTGCCATAGAAGAAGGGAGAGAGCCACAGGCACACTTTGATCCAGAGCCCTGGTAAGTTCCAGCTGCACACATGCCTTGGCAATGAGAAGCAAAGGAACCCAGCCCTTTTTGTGCTGCCTGTGTCACTGCACCGGGGTCATGGGATGGGAACACGCAGCCCTTGTGCTGGAGCTGAGCTGCTCTGTCCAGCACTGGTGGCCGCCATCCCAGCTGGTTTGCTTGTCCTGGTTCCCTGACAGCTGGGGCCCTGGGCAGAGCCCTGAGATCCTGGTCTGCCCCCAGGGAAGGAGAAGGAGCCCCTGGAGAAGCTGTACCGGGTGGGGATGCTGCTGCTGCTGCTGCTGCTGCTGCTGCTGCTGCTGGAGACAGCGAGGGTGACATCAAGGATGACAAGCTCTTCCTCAGCCTGTACACGGGAGGCTGAAGGTGATGCACTTTGATTCTGGCACCTTCTTCAAAGCCAAACTCCACAGGGAATTTGCAGATGAGTCCCCATCTGGGGAAATTCTGCCAGATTTGGGCATGACCCTGCGTGGCGGGGAACCAAAGGCTCCCCCTTTGCTGGGGCAGATGCAACTCATTCTTTAGTGGCTGCCCAGATGCTTTTGGCAGGGCTGGGAGGATGGGCTGGGATGGGTACGAAATGGGAGTGGGCTCCTGGCCCTGCCAACAGCCCCCAGCACCCACCGTTTCCCGAGCTGGGGCTGGGGCAGCCAGCCTGACACAAACGAACCCCCATGGTGGGAGCAGAGGTGGGGCTCCAGAACCTGAGCACAGCTGCTTTGCTGTGCAGGCAAGGAAGGGCTTGGGCTGCCCCACTGCCCTTGTTTGCTTTGGGGTCACCATGATTTTGGGGGACAGTGCAGGGGAGAAGACAGAAAGTGTGGGCTTCCCTCACCCATGGCTGGGTTTTTCCTTGGCATGCAGGGGTTGGGCCTTCCTCAAGGCCCTGACAGAGATAAGAGTTTTTACCATTTTTCTTGTTTTCCCTTTTTGCATCTAATCTCTTTTCAAGAATGTGTTGTTTGTTTTTCCAGAGGAAGTGTTCTAGGTGGTCCAGTGTGGATGGGGAAGTGCTTGGGAGCAGCTGTGGCGTGGATGGGCCGTGCCCTTGGAGAAGGCTGAGGCCATGGTTTGGGAGCAGCTTTTCTTGCAGATGTGGCTGGCATGAGGTTGGTCCCTGTGTGCTTGGCAGGGGTGGGATCAGAGCTTTTGGGAGCTGGCAGCGAGCACAGGAGCATCCTGCTCTGGGCAGCTGCTGAGGGCTGGATGTGCCGTGGCTGGCTGCAGGCTGGGCACATGTCCTGCCCTCCTGCTCTGTGCCAAAGGCAGCAGGGATGGGCAGCTCTGGGCACAGCTCTGGGCACAGCCAGCATGGCCTTGGCACCGCAGGCCTTGGCACAAGGGCACAGGAGCCCTCAGCTGACGGGCACTTTCTGCTTTCTCTCCTTGCAGCCGGGCTCTGTGGGTGCTGAGGCTGCTCTGGGCTCTGCCAGGGCTCTGCTGGGCTCAGCCCTGGGCCCAGTGGGCTGGCTCTGCCCTCACATTGCTCTGACAGCTCTGCATCAGACGAGCCCATTGCGAGCACAGCGCCTGAGCTTTCTGCTTTGGCAGGTGAGTGAGACTCTGCTCCAGGCCCAGAGATTGCAGCTGGGGACACATATCCAATTGTCAAGGACCCAAACTCTCCACAGTCCCGGCTGAATGCCTGGATCTGTACAGGGTGTTTTGTCTGTCCCATTCTTCCTTCTTTATTGGCTGGAATTGTGCAATTGCACTTCCTTCCTCCTCTAGAAGTGCCACAAGTGGGCCAAAGCTGGTGAGTGGGCCATGCTCCTGAGGCAGTGCAGTCTGGAGCTGGTGGATGGAGAATTGCCCTTCTGCACTGCCAAACCAGAGCAAAAGCTGTCAGTGGGACTTTGTGACTCTAAGAAATCCATGACAGTTTGAAAGGGAATGTGCAGCTCATTCCCAGGCTGAGAAGGAAGGTCATCTTGTAAAGGATTTGGGCTTTGACAGAGTTTCCATTCCCAGTCCTGCTTGGAGCTGGAAGGGCACAAAGCAATTTCCTCTTGCTTCGACCACAATTTAAAATAACACTATTGGAAACAATCCCCAGAAACTTTTTATAATGATTGCTGAGGTCAGTAAGATGGATCCATGCCATCAGCACATCTACAAAATAAATAACTGAGTACTGTTTCAAAAGATCAGTTACCTCTTAAATCAAAGTTAGAGAAGATTTTTCACTGCACACTTGGGTTTTGTTTTTATCTTTCACATTTTATAAAGTTTTTTAATACTTTTTCTTTTTTTTTTCTTTCAATAGAAAACATGTCTTACAGAAGGAATGTCCTTTGCTCCTGATTCCCGTGTGGAGCAGCTCCCTTCCTGCTGGCTGAGCTGCTCAGGCAGAGCCCGGCAGCTCCTGGCCCTGCAGGGCTGAGGCTTTTCCCCGTTGCTGGGCACAGACTGATGGAGCAGCACTGCTGAACTCGGGCACACAGAGGCACCAGCAGCAGCTGCCTTTGGCCACCTGAGGCTCCAAGGCCCAAATTCTGAGCAGCCAGGGCTGGAAGAGACTGGCAGGATCTGATCCCTGACTCTGGGCAGACAGGACTGCACAAATGACCCCACAGCAGCAGCAGCAGCAGCAGCAGCAGCAGCAGCAGCAGCAGCAGCAGCAGCAGCAGATGGAGCTGACTTTGAGCACAGCCCCTGCCCCTCTTGCCTCCCGTGTGCAGCGGTGTCACAGCAGCCTGAGGCACCTGGGAGCCCCCAGTGCCAGCAGGGACTGGAGATGGCAGCCCTGGGCTCCTGGAGGCTGTGCAAAGAACGGAGCTGGGCACTCCCTGTCCATGGGGAGCTTCCAGATGGAAAAGGCTGCTGTGCCCAGGCAGCTGCAAGGGCACAGAAAGGAGGCTCTGGAGCACTGGATCTGTGCCAGTGCCACAGTCCTGGGCAGCAGCCAGGGAGCCCTGGGGGAACAGAGGGCACAGCAAGAGGGACAGAACCAGGCAAGGGCAGAGACTGGAGAAAGCCAGGCCTGGGAACAGGAGCAGCTGCTCCATTGCACTCTTGGAGAAAGCTCTTGTCTGGTTCAAAGCGCTGAAAGGCGTGAAGGGCAGAGAGGAGGCCACAGCAAACAATGCTCCTGTTTGCACAGACTCCCCTCTCCGGTTCCCAGAAGGAATTGCATGGACTGTGTTCTTCTCTCCGAGTCATCTCGTTCAGCATGAGCAGCTCAGCACCAGGAGCTGCAGGAGCTGAAGCCTCAGGCCACGGGAGCTGGGCAAGAGGGAACTTTTGGAGCAAAGGAATGCTGCTAAAATAGCCCCAGCTGAATGCAGTGGATAGAATCATGGAATCACAGAATCCTTTCTGTTGGAAAAGCCCTCTGAGCTCAGCCAGTGCAGCCGGGCACCCAGCAGTGCCAAGCCCAGCACTAAACCACGTCCCTGAAGTGCCAAGGCCTGGACACCAGCCCTGAGTGAGGCCTGGACAGCAGGCCCTGAGCCAAAGGTGGCCTCTGGATGAACCTTCCAAGCAAAGGTTATCTTTGTATCTGCTCCCTGATGAAATATACATGGTCATTAGCAGTGTGATAGATGTAGCCACTCATTAGTGAAACATGTATTGACCTTTGTGTATTTAGAAGCCAGACAAGGCCATGAAATCTGACATCTGGCCTTGTTTGGGGCTGCATGGTCAAAGTCACCTCCCTCGGTTCCTCCTTGAGCCCTGGCCAGGCTTTGGGAGGGACCCAAGGGGAGGATGAAAGCAGATGTTGCCACACTAGCAGTGCTGTCAGTTGGTTCATTCAGCACTGTCAGAGCTGGGCCCTCTCCCAGCGGGGTTGGAGCCTCACCTGGGGCTGGAGGCACCTGCAGGAATTGCCAGTGCCCAGGAGTGGCTCTGCAGCCTTGGCTGTGACAGCTTCCCCAGCTGCTGTGTGGGTCTGGGGGATGGTAAAGGCTGAGGGTAAATGCTGCTGGATCTTTCTTAATCACTGCAGGCAATCTTTGGTGGGGATGGTTGGGTGCATTGCTGAGCTGCTCCTTTTGTGATTCTTTGCTGCTCTGAACTGCAGGAAATGACACTGATTCCTTCAGTTGGAGTCTGTGGCTTTGGTGCTGACTTTGCCCACTGGTAAAACAAAACTGGCACAGTCTGGCCAGATCCCAACAAAATGTCACTTGTTCAATGTAAATGTGAGGAATCAGTGCCATCAGAAATTCCCAGTTGGGAAGCCCTTCCCTGGAGTTCCCTGGCTCTGGAGTGGGCTGAGTTTGGAGCCCCGTGGGAGCAGTGGGGCAGTCGGGTAAAAGAAGCTGCACTCCTGGATGTCTTCAAATGCATTCAAAAATTGCACATGGAAAAGGAAACAACCTTGTGGGTTTGGGCAGACAAAGATGAATTTGTTGTGAGTACATAGGAAACAGCACTTTCAGAAGAAACAATTATGGTTGGAATGCTCCCACATGGAGCAAGAGAAGAAGGTTTTAATCTTGAGCTGATATGCATTTGTGCAAATGAAATATCTATATACATAATAATTATATATGTATTTATAGTATAATAATACCTAAATATGTCTCTTTATATAAATTTATTTATGTCGGTATCTATATTTCTATATCTCTATCTATCTATAAAATTATATAATAATGTGAAATAGTGCTGAGAGTAGTAATTTGGTATCTTTGGCTGCTCAGGGATGTAACGCTAAATACCCTACAGAACAGGACTGGCCAGGACCCTCATGTCAGTGGTCAACCTTTTTGAGACTGTATACAATGAAAAAGAGAGAAAGGGAGAAAATTGGCTATTTTTGCAGGGGTTGCTGATACTGTGATGCAGAGTGCTTTGTCTGCTTCTGTGAAAAATACAGTGATTTTGCCTGCAGGGTTTTTCATGTACCAGATTATGCACAAGCTGCAGGATTGGTTGCACGGGTGAAGGGGTTGTTAAAAGAGCAGTTGAAAAAATGAGGAGATGGGAACCTTTGTCCATGGAGAACCCATCTCCCAGATGTGCTCCATGCCCTTCACAATGGCCCACTGGGGAAATGGAAACCCCCTGGCTGTGCACAGCTGCCCCCAATTTGCAAATCCAACCATGGGCAGTGAGACTTAGGCTGCCTGGGAAATTGTTCTGGCTGTGATGGCCCCTGGCAGGGCCAGCCCAGAGGCTGCAGGGCTGGGCCTTCATGCATTGGAATTAATGAGGAGAAATTCAAAGCAAGTGAGAGCTATCAATACTGAAACAGGAATTCAGATTCCTCCAGGACACTTTGCTTTGGTAACTGCTCCCTTGGAGCTTGGCCTTGCAAAGTGTTCCTGTCATGGCAGGAGGAATTGATGCAGAATATCAAGGAGAAATTGCAGTAATTCTGTAAACAATAGTGACCAGGATTGGATTAGTCAACCCTGTGACAGGGTAGTACAATTATTGATACTGCATTTTTAGGAATGATTGTGAAAAAAGGAGATCCACCTCCAATCACCACTGTTTGTGCAAATAAAGGGCTTGGGTGCAGCAGTCCTAATAATGGAGCCAGAGTGTGGGTCCAGAGGCCAAAAGGCCCTCCCAAGGCAGCTGAAGGAGCAGCTCCTAGGAAAGACAACTCCTTGAGTCCTGAAACCTGGGCAGGAACAAAGGGAATGTGTCCCTGCAGCCAGGGATTCTGTGCGAGAACAAGTAGATCTGCCAGGATACTGTTTTACACATCCTGCCAGACCAGATCTCCCTGTTTGCCCCACGGCCCTCTGTGGAAAATGCTCTGATCCACGGGGTTCCATGTGAAGGCTGCTGTGACACTGAGGGACTTGCACAGAAATTCCATCCAGGAGCCTGGGTGTCCCTCAGGGACTGGGACCCGGCCCCTTCCAGCCAGAGGGGAAAGGGCCCCCCAAGCCTTGTCAGCCACAGACAGCGTGGTAAAGCTGAACAGCAAAGGGCCTGGGGGCATTATTCTGGAATTAAAAAGGTGCCAGCTCCATGGACAACAGAATTCTTGTTCCTAACTCGAATGAGATTGAGAAAAAAAAATGAAGAACGGTGTCACTAAAGTACTCCTGATGTCTGTAAGGTGTACCTTGATAGTCAGCCAGAATCTTTGTCTGCCACAAACACCTCTGGTGTTTCACCAAGGGATTGGTCATCAAAATGTAATGATGAGTTATGATGGATTGCTGAGCTTCCTTTGTAATTCTTTGCTAATGATGATGTGCTTTGCTGAGCTTATCCTTTTGTAAATCTTGGCAGCTCTGCATGATATAAATGACACAATTCCTTAAGTTGGTGTCTGTGTCTTTGGTAGTGACCCCGGGCCCTGGTGAAACAGGGCCCCCTCTTGCCCAAGTGTTCCCTGGGAAGGCAAAAGCCCTCCCTCCAAAATTCCCCCCTTCCTCTTTGTTCCCCCCTTCACACCCTGAGCATGATGTGCTCTGGTCTGGGGTATGCCCGGGGTCAGTTGGGGTCCCCTGTCCTGGCTGTGTCCCCTGCCCAGCTCCCCCGCCGCCCCAGCCCCTCCCCAGCATGGCTGGACGAGGGGCAGGACAGGCCTTGGCTGTGCTGCAGCTCAGCAAGAACAAAACCATCTCTGCGTGCTCAGCCCTGTGCTCAGCACCCAGCCCAGCAGTGTCTCAGTGCCAGGGGCTGTGCCCTCAGTCCCTGCCCGGGGTTTCCATGGAAACTGCCAGGCCAGGTGACCCAGGTGTCCCCCCAGTGCCGGTTGCCATGGAAACAGTGCCCAGCCCTGCCCCTTTCTGTCTGGCTGACCTGGCCTTTGGCCCTGGCAGTGCCGTTGGCTGCTGGTTCCTGGTGCCTGAGCGGCCAGCGCGGCACAGGGCAGGTGGCCATGGCACAGCCCCCAGCAAGGGATCCCCTCTGGCTCTGGGCACTGACACCAGCCCTGAGCACGGGGCCCATGGCAGCTTTCCATGGCCACCAACCATCACAAGGGGGCCAGGCATTGGTTGCTATGGCACCAAACCAAGGAACGCATCCCACGGCACCTGGTGGCACCAACGAGTGTCACTGCAATTGTACCTGGAACAGCCCTGGCACTGCTTTGTCCTGAGGGTTGCCATGGCAGCTGAGGGCAGCAGCAGCTGGTGCTCTGCAAGGGCCCTGGGGCAGATGGGAAGGAGCAGCAGAGCAGGGGCTGATCCATCCCCAGTGCGCTGGACAGCCCAGGCCAGTGTCCCAGAGCATCCCCATGGAGCTGCCAACATCATCCTCCCTCTGCAGCCCTGGCCTCTCCCCCAGTTCACACAGGTGACCCAGCCTTGCAGGCACAGACACGGCAGCACTGGCTCAGCAGCCCCTGTTTGCATTGCACACAGCAGGCAGGAGCACCCCCATGCTGTTGGTGTGGGGACGTGAACCTGAGGGAGCACAAATGCCATCAGCCCCTGGGGCCAGCAAGGGCTGGGGGACACCAGGGAAACCACTCAGCTTTGTCCTGGCCTCTGCAGTCAGCCAGAAAGTTTGTTCCCATCAGCTGGGAGTCTCCTGTCCCACTGCAGGCGCTGTTGCTCAGAGCCAGGGCTGCCTGGCAGCCACCCCCAAACTGCCCTGAGCATTTCCTTGGCTTCACCTTTGCTTTCTTTCCTCTTCCTGATACAAACGTCTTCCCATTGCCCACCCCTGTTCCCTCCCCTGCAAACAGCCCATCCCTATTTGCCCTTTCCTCTCTGGCCCCACTCCCCATTGCAGTTCCTGACTTGGCCCCATGGGTGGTGTTATTATATTTCTAGAGTCCCATACTGTTTCTAAAGTCCCATATTTCTCAAGTCCCATACCTCCTCTCCTCAGTGTTTTCGTATAGCTAAAGACCTACACAGCAGAGACTTCCCCTTCTGCATGTTTGTCCTTCTTAGTCAGGGCACCCACAAGGCTCTCCCTGACTGGCCAACCCACCCCCTTTTATCCCAGTTAACTTCACTAGCCACAGCTGCAGCCCAATGAATCACAGCTGCAACCCATCAAGAACAACTGGGGCTTACCTGGGCAAGGCCTATATACATATATTGAAGTACAACACAGATATTTTACTAGGACTCAAAAGCCACCTATACTATATATGGGAACGTCCCTTGGGCAGTAGGATCATCCTACAAGTTCTGCAGGAATTGTCTGCAGGCTCCTGCAGTGCCTTGTGCTGCTCCCTTGCCAGAGGCACCCCAGGCCAGGGGGGCACATCTGGGCTGCTGTGTCTGGCTCTGGAGCTCCCTGTTCTGGGCAGTGAGGAGGAGCTGCAGAGGCTCTGCAGGACTGACAGGATGGGCTTTGGGGATGGCAGGAGAAGCTGAGGGACCTGGGCTGCTGGAGCTTCTGAAGAGGAGGCCCAGGGCTCCTCCTGCAACTGCTCCAAGGGTGGTTTCAGAGAATCCCAGAATCAGCAAGGGTGGAACAGGCCATGGGGATCATCAAGTCCACCCTGTGCCCTGACACCGCCTTGTCTCCCCTGAGCCTCCTCCAGGATAAACAACCTCAGCTCCTTCAGCCACTCCTCACAGCTCTTGTGCTCCAGACCCCTCCCCAGCCTTGTTGTCCTTCTCTGGACACACTCCAGCCCCTCCATGTCCTTCCTAAATTGGGGGCCCAGCACTGCAAACAGCACTTGAGGTGCTGCCCAAGCAGTCCTGAGCACAGGGGAAGAATCCCTGCCCTGCTCCTGCTGGCCACACCATTCCTGATCCAGGCCAGGAGCCATTGGCCTACTTGGCCACCTGGGCACACTGCTGGCTCATGTCCAGCCTGCTGTTCATCATTCCCTGCAGGTCCTTTTCTGCCTGGCTGCTGTCCGGCCACTCTGTCCCCAGCCTGTAGTGCTTCAGGGGTTGTTGTGGCCAACATGCAGGTCCCTGCACTTGGACTTGTTCAACCTCACCTTGTTGGGTTTGGGCCCTGGATCCAGCCTGTCCAGGTCCCTCTACAGAGCCCTCCTTCCCTCCAGCACATCCACACTCACACCCAGCTTGGTGTCATCTGCAAATTTGCTGATGATGGACTCAGTCCCCTCATGCAGATCATCAGTGCAGACATTGAAATCCACGCTGGCTGGCTCTGACCCCTCGGCCATCCTGTGGGTGCCCTGGGAAGGCACTCAGGGTGATCTGTTCCATAACCTTGCTGGGCACCCAGGTCAGGCTGACCGGCCTGGAGTTCCCCAGCTCCTCCTTCCAGCCCTTCTTGGGGATGGGCTCACATTGGCACCTCCAGTCCTCTGGGACCTCCCTGCTGAGCCAGCACTGATGGTGAATGATGGAGAGCAGCTTGGGGAGCTCATCACTCAGCTCCCTCATCCCCCTAGGATGGATCCCATCTGCTCCCAGAGACACCTGTGAGCATCTGAGTGGCTCAGCAGATCACCAACTGCTTCCTCCCGGATTACAAGGGCTGTTCTGCTCCCTGTGCCCATCTACCAGCTCAGGAGAACACTTGTTCTTAGGACAGCCTGTCCTAATATTGAAAATTGAGAGAAACAAGATGTTAAGTAGCTCTGCCTTCTCCTTATCTTTAGTTACTATATTCCTCACTGCATCCAATAAAGAGTAGAGGTTCTCCTTATCCCATGTTTTGCTATTAATTTAATTGTGGAAACATTGTCTATTTTTTTTTCAGAGAAGTGGTCAAGTTAAACTCTAATTGAGCTTTCACCTCTTAAGTTTTTTTTTCTGCACGACTTTACAACATCCTTAAACATTTCCTAAGCTGCTTGACCTTCTGTCCAAAGTTGATGCACCTCTTGTTACCCTTGAGTTCCCACAAAATCTCCACGCCCAGCCAGGCCAGTCATTTTCCTCACTAGCTCATCTTTTGCCACACTGGGAGAGCCTGCTCCTTCCACCTTATGATTACTTTCTTGAAATGTGTCCATCCTTCCTGGACCCCTTTGTTTTTAAGGGATGTTTTCCTTAAAAAAAATCAGTGCCTGATTCATTACTCCCCAAATCTGCATCCCAAATAGGCCAAAGTCTGCCCTTCCTAATTCCAGTGTAGAAGTTTTGTTGCTGCCCCTCCTTCTTTCACAGAACATTGAAAACTTGATTACTTCATGGTCACTGTGCCCCAGGCAGCCTCCGAGCCCCACATCTGCCACCCGTCCTTCTCTGTTTGTGAACAGCAGCAGACAGAGCTGTCCTTGGCAGTGGGAGTGTTACCAAAAATTCAGTAAAATAGAAAACTCCTTAACACCAATGCAGCATTAAAAAGCAGCATTATTTATTCAGGGGCATGCATGGGGGACAGCTCCTCCCAAAGCCCTGCAGGCTGAGTAAAGGAAAGTTTCTGCTTATATTCTGTATTTTGTATACATATTCATTAATTTTCCCAGACTAAATATACATCTGATCTGATATATAATATTTATATATGAAATATAATATTTATATTATATTATATTATATTATATTATATTATATTATATTATATTATATTATATTATATTATATTATATTATATTATATTATATTATATTATATTATATATATGATCTGATAATCATTTTCCCCAAATCATTAATGTATTTCCTCTCCCCTGTTCTCCTGGAGGTCTCTCTGGTGGTCCCTGGTGGTCGTAGACCCCAATGTTCCAGTGGGTTCCTGGCTGAGCTGCAGGACACTGAGGCTGGTGAACTTCCAGTTCCCCTTCTCACACAATGGGTATTGTGTGGTTTCCATAGGCCTGGGGTTGTGGAGAACAAGCTCCAGGTGTGAGCTCAGCTGGTGGAGACAATTGATCATCTGGTAACATGAGGTCACAGAGTGGGCTGTGACATAACAGAGCAGACTGTGACAACCCAGAAGGGCTGTGTGACATTAGAGAATGGTCTGTGACATCACAGAGAAGGTTGTGACATCACAGGGCAGAGGTCTGACATCACAGTGCATACAATGACATCACAGACTCTGGTATGACATCAGAGAGCAGCTCTGTGACATCAGAGGGCGTCTGTGACATCACAGAGCAGGCTGTGACATCACAGAGGCGCTCTGTGACATCCCAGAGAAGGCTGTGATGTCAGAGGGGGGCTGTGTGACATCCCAGGGGGGGCTGTATGAGATCACTGGGTTGGTCACTCTGCCCCAGCTCCCCCTCACAGTTTCTCCCAACAACTCCAATGCTGTTCATGCCCAGCAGGGTCCCTGTCCCCCGGGATCCCCCCGGCCCACCTGGAGCCACAGCCTCCACCAAAGGATGTTCCACAGGATCCACCCAGAGCCTGACATGGGGACAAGGGACCAGGGCTGTGTGACCAGGACATCAAGGACGGGGATTATCCAGATCACTGTGGCCTGGGTTGGGTCCCCAGGGCAGGAAAGATGTCTGGCAGCTGGAGCAGGGTCTGGGAAGGGCCTCCAAGGTGGGGCTGGAGCCCTTGGGCTGTGAGCAGAGGCTGAGGGAGCTGGGCTGGTCCAGCCCAGAGGAGGGAAGGCTGAGGGGCTCCTCATCCCAGCCTGGCAGTGCCAGCCAGGAGGGGATGCAGAACACACAGCCAGGCTCTTCACAGGGGGCTGGTGGGAGAGAAAATCTGATGGGTGGAAGGGGAAAGAGGGGAGATCAGCCAGGGCATGAGGAGATGAAATGAGTCAGGCTGCTTTCAGAATTTCCTCAACACCAAAAGCAGCCTGACTCCCTTCTCCATCCACCACTGACAGCTTTGCAAATCAGGAATTGTTGGAGCCATTTTCCCCACACTCCAGAAGGAGCATCCTGATACAAGAACTTAATTGTGTTTATACCTATCACAAAACGCCGTTTGTCTGAAATTAATTTTAGTATGGAAATCACTTGTGGATATTGAACATCAGACACTGCTGGGACATTGTACATAGCTCAGGGAAGAGGGTGATTGTTATTAAATTGTGTCCTGTTCAGCTGTGGTCTGTTGGCCATGAACAGAAACTTTGTGTGCCTCTGAGTCTCACCAGTTCCTGACCCCCAAAGGACACAAACTTGATGAGTTGTGGTTCCCACTCCAATGGTGGCATTTGCACCTCCCTCCATATTCAGAGCAGAGCTCCCTTGTCCCAGAAAGTCCCTGGCAATGCAGGGATGAAGGAAACAGGACAGGCTGTGGGGATCGGGGCAGGGCACAGCCAGGGATTTGGAGCCTGGTTGTGAGCCCAGGGCAGGGCTTGTCCGCTGGCCTTGGTGAACTTCATCCACCTGTCCTGGGCCCATGGATGGCTCCAGCCTGTCCATATCCCTCTACAGAGCTTCCTGCCTTCCAGCACAGCCACACCCCCACCCAGCTTGGGCTCACCTGGGAACTGACTGAGGGTGCCCTCGATGGCCTCATCCAGATCAGCAATAAAGAGATTTCACTGACCTGGCCCCAATCCTGAGCCATGGGGACACCCCTGGATGTGACTCCATTCCTCAGCTGCTCTGAGTGCCAGGAGTTGGGTGAGGGAAATGGCGGGGGGGGGGTGGGAACAAAGTGTGATTGATTGTCAGCCACGAAGGGTCTTGATTTTCATATCTGTTCAGACTGCATTTGAAGGGGTTAGGGGTCAATATCAACTGGACATTGCTGATACCAATCTATAAACAAGAAAAGAAAACTGGACAAAACCAGTTCTCTCTGCTTAGTTTTCAATATACCATATTCACTTTAAATACACGTCTGAAATCTGACTAATTAACCACAGAACAATTGAAAACTTAAAATTTTCCCACGGGGTTTTCTTGTTTAAATGTTTTAAACAAATGTTTAATAGCCTTTTTCACTGAATTCCTCAACTGAGTAGCTCAAGAAAGAAGAGGCCTCTGGAGGAGTAAAATTCATCAGCAACCTCCAAGTGGCTGAGGATCCATCCCCATCAGAGCAGCAATGAACAGAAATGGGCACAGCTTTGTGGCTGCCCCAGTTTGGCGTGGGCCCTGGGCCTGGAGCAGGAGCAGCTCTTGAGGGCGCCCTCACAAGGCCGGGCTCACAAGACCCCCCTCACAAGGCCAGGGCTCTTGTGCTGCCCTGGGCAGATGGGATGGCAGCAGGGGCTGCAGAGCTCTCAGCACCTCAGCCCGAGGGGAGCAGGGCAGCCAGGGAGCCTCCTTTGGCCTTGGCCCAGCACCTTCCCCCATGGCTGGGGCTGAGTCCTGTGGCAGCTGCAGCTGCTGCTGTGCCCTTGCCAGGGGCTGAGGCTGTGGGGCAGTGCCCAGAGCAGCCTGGCCAGAGCAGAGCTGTGGGGCCAGAGCCAGCTGGGCTGGGCTGGGGAGAGGCCCTTGGTGCTGTCCAGAGCTCAGGGCAGCTGGCAGAGCTTGCAGGGAGCTGGGCTGGGCTCAGAGAGCCTGGCCCAGAAACCATCAGTGTCCATCTCAGCCTGGCTGAGCGTGCAGGGGCAGGACTCAGGCCAGGCCTTGTGGGGCAGGGCCAGTGCCTGTTGCAAGGCATTGCAAACAAGCAAGTGGCCCAGAGAGGAGGCTGCTCTGTGCCCTTGGTGGCACGGACAGAGCAGGGAGGGGGCCCAGGACATTTGTCAGCACCAGCCTCTGTTCCCATGCATTGGCAGTCCTGGCTGCTGAGCCCAGCTTTGGCCTGGGCTGAGTTTGGCTGTGACCCAGCTCCATCATCCTGTTGGGCTCAGGGCCTGTTCCTGGCCATGGCTGGCCCTGGCTGCCTCTCTGCTGGCCCAGAGGCCGGCAGAGCCCGGGGCAGGGCTGTCTGTGCAGCCCCACAGGTGCCATGAGCTCTGCAGGAGCTGGCAGAGGCTGCCCAGAAGGGAGGCCATGGGGCACAGAGCCCCAAGGCTGCTGTGGGCACCATGGCACAGGGGCCGTTCCCATCCACAATGCTCCTGGCCTGGGCTGGGCCTGCACAGGGGCTGGGCCACCATGGCTGGGCCAGCACAGGGCCACAAAGGAGCCACGCAGCCGCTGCCGGGGCTGACAGCAAGGCCAGGCACACACAAGCAATTGCTGAGCATGGCCTGCACTGGCCAGGCCTGACTGTGCCAAAGGCAGAGCTCAGCTGCCCTTGGGGGCTGCAGGAACAGTCCAGAGCCCAAAGAGCCTCCATGGCTGTGCTGGAGACCAAGGCTGCAGGAGGGAAATGCAGGGCTGCTGCGGGATAGGCAGGGCATTGAATTCCAGCACACACCTCAGCTCTCTGATGATCCTGTCACCATGCTGGGACCTGTTTCAGACTGAAGCAGAGCAGATGTTGATGGGACAGGAGCCCTGCAGGGCTGTCAGGGACCTGCAGCTTGCAAGGTGCTCTGTTCTCCCTCAAGTGCTCTCTGAGTGATCCAATCCCAGCTGGGCACCTCAGGGCATAAGTGGCACTGGCTCTTCATGGGCACATAACTTATGTCAACCTGAATAAGGGCACAGCTTTTATTACCTGTTAGTTTCATAATATACAAGCAAATCTTTATTATCTGGGTCATTTAAGTACTGTTAAGAAATGGCACAGTTTTCCCATCAGGAACAGGAATTTCCTGGAGGTGTACAGATGGCAGGAGGAAAAATACTGATCTTGTCTTCTTCTGGTGCGACCAATATTTTGTTTATTACTTCCTCTCCATTTTCCTTCAGGTGTTTTCAGCTCTTCTGTTGAAATGGCCTTGTCTAAGGACATCTCTTCTATTACAGCAGGTGGTTCTATGTACTTCTACTGCTCTCTGATTTCCTCCTCTAGATGCTCTCTGGTCATTCAAGTGCCTCTCAACTGACTGGCTTCATGCTTTGAGCTGGAAGAAATTCCTCAATATTTCTGAAGTTCAAATAAATATATAATAAATATCCTTTTAATTGTGTTTTTATCTATCACAGAACTACCTTATGACTTTGTCTAAAACTGTTCATGTACAGAAATCCCTGGGGGACGGGGCACATTTCCGATGCTGCTGACACATCACAGAGAGCTGAGGGAAGAGCTGTGATGGTTATTAAGCTGTTCAAATGTTCAAATTGTGTTTTTTGGCAAGAAACCTTTCTGTGCCTCTGAGTGTCACCAGTCCCTGAGCCCAAAGGACACAAACCTGATGAGTTGTGGTTCCCACTGCAGGGGCTGCACTTGGACCTTGGCTCTGCACAGGAGAGCTCTTCATCCCCTTTCTCTCTTTTCCTCCCTCTGGGCATGGAGGGAGCTCCTGACTTCAGTGTGTGACTCATGTGTGCAACGAGCAAATCTGGGCAGAATCGGGGCAGGGAGGGTTTGGGGGGACATTGGGATCTGTGCTGGGCACAGAAGGTGTTTTCCATTGCTCTGAGGCTGCCTGCTGTGGAAAGTGGATTTAATATCCAGCAGAGAAACGACTTTTGCCTTTGATGGAGTTGTGCCTTGCCTTGGCTTTGTTGGCTGTCAAGAAATGAACATCCCTCTGTGTCTCAGGCAGCTCCTTCTCCAAGGAAAGCAGGTGGGAGCTGGAGCTAAGGAGCTGAAAGCTGCAGGTGCAGCCTGGGCTGGAGGGAGCTCAGATTTGCACAAGGCTGCTCTGAGTGCCAGGGCTTGGATGGGGGAAATGGTGGGGTGGGGGTAGGGACAGGGTCTGATTGATTGTCAGCCATGGAGGGTCTTGATTTCCATATCTATTCCAATTGTATGAAGAGGTACTTGGATTCAGTGTCAATTGGAGACTGTAAAGATCGATTTATGAACAGGAAAAATCCTATACAGGATGTAAAAAATATTTTCTCACTGTATTTTTAAATATAATGCATTCACTTTGAACACACTACTGAAATCTGTCAAATTAACCGCAAAAGATTTGAACACTTAAATCGAATTTTCCCCTGAGGCTTGGCTTGTTAAGGTGTTCTGAATGCTAATGAGCCCTGGGACACTGAATTCCTGCACTGAGGAGCTGAAGGCTGAACAAGGCTCTGGAGAAGGAAAATTCAGCAGCAGCCTCCAAGTTGCTGAGGATGTCAGCAGCCCCCACTGAGGCCATCCATGCCCAGAGACCGTGAGGGAATGGGCAGACAAGGAGAGCGTCCCTGGGGCTGGGGCAGCACAACTCAGAGGCACCAGGAGCTCCAGCTGGGAAATGGAGTGTGGAATGTGGCTGGGAAAGCCCTGCCTGGGCTGGGCCAAGCAGGACAGACAAGCCCTGACTCCCATGCCCCAAACAATTCTCTCAAGGAGAAATTTAAAAATTATTACAATTCTTTGCGTACTCTGAGTTGGACTCACTGGAGAAATACCAACAAAAGATTCTTAGGAGCTCAAAACAACAAAACAACTTTTACTGGAAAATTTAGAATATCAGAGAAACCTTGGGAAAAGGTTTAATATGACATTCAATCAACACAAAACACTTCTCAAAGCTTTAACTTGGCCCCTTCACCTTCACAAACTCTTAGCTTGATCAATTTTAAGTTACTCAAAATTGGCAAGAAGAGGAATTTCAAAGAAGGAAAAGAAAACCCAGAAAGAGAGAAAGTAATACAAGAAAATACAGAGGAGCACACACGTAGCTACCAACTCCTGGATTCCAGCAGTGTTCAGATGGAAATTCCAAGAGGAGGTAGGGTCAAGATGTGTGCTTGCCTTGTGGTCAGCCTCAAATACCCCTTGGTCTTCCTGAGACCTTCCCCCAGGTGGGCCTTGGGCTCATTTGGTCCTTCAGGAGCTGGGCTGGGGGCTGCAGAAGTGGCTGTGGAGCATTGCCTGTGCTGTGCCAGGGACTGGCAGCCACTGCTGGGCTGGGACAGAGGTGCAGGTTTGCTCAGCACCAGAGACACCTTTACCTTGCTTGTCCCCATCTGTCATCCCTGCCACTTGTGTTCTGCTGTACCTGGAACGTGGGGACACTTTCCCAGGCCTGTCCCTCAGATGTATCTATTTAAAGTATGAGAAACTTCAGTTTCACTCCCTTTTGAGTCCCTGAGAAATTTTTTGGCACAGTCTGTGGGACTCAGTCTGATGCAAAGGGCACCAAATCCCCAGAGGGTCATTAAAGTCCCTGTGCTGTGTCTGTGCTGCTGAGCTGGGCCAGGCTCCTGGCCCAGAGGCAGCTCCTGGCAAGGGCAGCGCTGCAGAGAGACAGCTCTGGCCAGGAGCAGCTCCTGTGCACAGCCCAGTAGGGGCACTGCCAGGGCCCCTCAGGGACACCAGCAGGGCACAGACAGAGCTCCCAGGGGCTCAGCACTGGCAGGGGCTGTGGGATGTCCCAGAGGGGGCTGTGTCACAGCAGCACCTCTGTGGCTGTGTCACAGAGCCACAGAGCAGCTGGGATGTCAGCAAGGGGCTGTGTGACAGCACAGAGTGCTGGGTGAGGTCACAGATTGGGCTATGACATCACAGAGTTTGTTGTGTGAGGTCATTGAGCAGCTATGGCATCATAGAGTGGACTGTTTGACACCACAGAGCGGGCTGTGAGACCATGGCATGGTTGTATGACATCATAGAGCTGGCTGTGAGGTCAGAGTGTGTGCTGTGATATTACAGAGTGGCAGTATCACTTCACAGACAGGGTTTGTGACATCACTGAGAGAATTGTGACAGCACAGAGCTGCCTGTGATGTCATAGAGTAGGGTATGAGGCCATAGAGCAAATTCTGCCATCACCGAGCGTTGAACTGGGGCATCAGAGAGTGGGTTGTGACATCACTGGGTGACTGAGAAACGTCATAGAGCAGTAGGTGACATCACAGTACAGACTGTGAAATCATAGGGTGACTCTGTGACATCACAGGGGCTGTGTGACATCACAGGATGCTCTGTGATATCACAGGGCCTGTGTGAGGTCCCTGGGGAGGTCACTCTGCCCCAGCCCCCCTCACAGCTCCCCCCAGAGCAGTCCAACCCTGCTCATGCACAGCAGGGTCCCCTGTCCCCCCGGGTTCGCCCTGCCCCCGGCCCCGCAGCCTCCCCCAGAGGATGTTCCACGAGATCGACCCCAGAGCCTGACACGGGGATTGGAGGCTGGGGCCCTGGGGGTGGCACAGGGGGACAGGGACCCCCCGGCAGTGTCCCCGTGTCCCCCATGGCCAGAGCCTGGGCCAAGGCTCCTTCACTCTGATACAAAAAAGGGCTTCAGAGCCCTGAAAAGTCCCTGGCAAGGGATCAGCAAAAAACAGGTTTAATATTAAGGGACAGCAGCACAAAGTTCCTTGGCAAGAGTCACTCTGCTCCTGACTGGACTTCTAGGACACCAAGGAAACAAAGCAATAACAAAACCAAACCAAATCCTGGCAATCAAACCAGAAATGAACAGAGAACTGTCCCTGTGGTGTGTGACACAAGGGCAGTCAGGGCAAGGATAAAAGGAATACCTCCTAAAAACTTAAGAGAGCTCAAACTTAACAGGACTTAACCTTGACTGATACTGTAAACTTCACAATTGTGCAGAAGAACAGCACTTAACACTATTTAACCTAACTTCTAACCTATGACTTTGACATTTAACAGAGGAATAACATTTAAAAGTATTCAACTCTGCTTATAACTTATATTAAACAACTTAACAAAAGAACAACGCTTCACAGCAATTACCTTAGCTTAGATTTTTGACTTAACCTTACTTACAGGCATGACTGACTCAGCTATCCAAATCCCTCAGAGAGCAACATTTCTGCCACATTTCCCCAGCACAGGCACTCCTGTGTGCACACAGACAGAAGGAGTCAGTGCAAGACACCTGTGAGCAATTTCCCTGAGGGCAGGAAATGCTCACTGGATTTGACTAAATCCAGTGCCAAAAGTGGATCCTTTGGCATCTCCCCAGCAGACAAAGGGTTGAGCCTGGAGGAGTGGGGGGATCGGCCCAGGCTCCGTTGTTATTCAGGATCCCCGAGTGCAGCAAACGGGAGAGTTCCCAGCTGGGAGAGGTCCCAGTCAGAGTCACTGGCCCAGGAGAGCTCCAAGGACTCCTTTTGGAGCGCTATTTGCCAGGCCCCAAGAGAGGGGCTGCAGTCCCAGCAATGGCTCATCCTGGTCACACTTGGCATCAATAGCTTTCTTTGGCAGTGTGAGAACAGGGATGTTGTGCCACTGAGGGAACAAAAACAGCTGGTTGGGCAGCAGCAGTGCCTGGAGCAGACAGTGTTTGTGATGAGCTGCAGAGGAGCTGAGCCCAGGGGCTGTTGGCCAAGGCCCAAGGAGCATTTCTCAGCTGGCAGGGTGGTCTGAGAAGGGGAGGGGGGAATGCAGCAGCACAGGACCATGGAACCAAGGGACCATTGTGACACTATGGGGCCTCATGGAATCATGGAGAGCACTGTGATATTGCTGGGCCTCATGAAACCAAGGGGACTGTACTGACACTGTGTGGCTCCATGGAGTGTAGAGATCATTGTGACACTGTGAGGCCTCATCAAACCAAGGGTCCATTGTGACACCACGGGGCCTCATGGAACTGTGGAGAACATTATGACGCTTTGAGGTGTCATGGAACCAAGGGGCCATTGTGACACTGTGGGGCCCCTTGAGACACAGGGGCCAATATGGCACTGTGGGGCCTTGTAAGACCAAGGCACCATTGTGACACTGTGGGGCCATGCAGCACCAAGGGACCTTTGTGACACTGTAGGGACTCATGGATTCATAGAGAGCCCTGTGACATTGCGGGGCCTCATGGGACCAAGGGGCCTGTTGTGATACTTTGGAGTGTCATGGAACCAAGGGATCATTGTGACACTGTGACACCCCATGGATTCAAAGGTCAATTGTAACATTGCAAGGCTTCATAGAATCATGGAGAGACCATTAAGATACTTCACAGCCTCATGGAACTAAGGAGACCATTGTGACACTGTGAGGCCTCATGGAACCAGTGAGAACATATTGGCCCTAGAGGTCCCCACAGAACCAGGAGGAACATTGTGATCCTGTGGGCCCTTTTGAAACAAAGAGGCCTTTGTGACACTGCAGGGCTGCATGGAACCAAAGGTCCATTGTGACACAGAGGGGTCTCCTGTCGTCAATGGTCCATTGTGACACTGAGGAGCCACAAGAGTCCACCGTGACACTGCAAAACCCCACGGTCCAAAGGTCCATTGTGACATTGCAGGGTTCATGGAATAGAGGAGTCACGTGATATTGTCGGGCCTGGGGAACCACAGAGACCACTGTGACACTGCAAGGCCTCATGGAACCAAGGCACCCTTGTGATAATTCAGGGCCCCATAAAACCAAGGGAACACAAAACATGTCTGGCTGGCTTGGCCTCCTGGAGGCCACCTGACTGGTCCAGCTGACCTTGGCATGTTGAGGGTTTTTTCTCATCTGCTGCTGAAAGTCTGGGGCCCCATGGTTTCCTATGGAACTCTCCTTCTCCTCCAGGCACCTATGGCCAGAATTGGGATTTCACTGCCCACATTCCTTCTATCCAGGGATTGTTCTCATAGGAATATTGCCAGGACAAGACTGGCTGGCAATGGTTTCAGATGACTCACCTCCCAGCTGTTCCCAAAACATTGGGGAAGGCTCCATTCCTCCTTCCTATGGGAAAGAACTGTCCTGCCTCTCCAGGTGCCCATGACCGAGACTGGGGTTCCACCTCCAAAGTTTCCTAAATCCTAAGACTGCTCCCAGACAAAATCTGCCATTACTGACAAGTCTGGCTGGACTTGGCCTAGTGAGGCTCTCCAAACACTGGGAGTCTCTGCTTTCCCTCCGGTGCAAAAGAACTGTCCTTCTCATCTAGGTGCCCATGGCCAGAATTTGTGTTCCACCTCCAACATTCCCTATTGTGACAGACTGGAGGAGATTGTTGGCTCGAAACATTTCATGTGTGGGGGGAAGGAAGGGGGCAGGTCCAGCTTTGTCCTGCCCTGGAACCCCAGCACTGCCCTGCCCTGGAACCCCAATCTCCCCAGAGCCTCTATCACAGCCCAGCAGTGGCTGCCAGTCCCTGGCACTGCACAGGCAATGCTCCACAGCCACCTCTGCAGCCCCAGCCCAGCTCCTGAGGGACCAAATGAGCCCAAGACCCACCTGGGGGAAGGGCCCAGGGAGACCAAGGGGTATTGAAGGCTGACCACAAGGCAAGCACACATCTTGACCCTACCTCCTCTTGGAATTTCCATCTGAACACTGATGGAATCCAGGAGTTGGTAGCTGTGTGTGTGCTCCTCTGTATCTTTTTTGCCTTTCTCTCTTTCTGTGTCATCTTCTTCTGTTTCTGTGCTCCAGCAAATTTTGATTAACATTAAATTGAACAGGCTTTGAGTTTGTGAAGTTGAATGGGCCAAGTCAATGCTTTCAGAAGTGTTTTTTGTTGATTGAATGTCTGTTACAGTTTGACATGAGAAGAATTTTAAAAAGTAATACAAAACTTTTTGTGTAACTGAAAATCTGTTAAACCACTGAGATACTGAACACGCCTCTGTGAAACACATATGTTAAAGATTAAAAAACCCAGGAACCTCCTCTTTCTTTTCTAGTCAACAAAGAAGAAGTGGGCTCTCGCCCTGGCCCCCATCTCAACCAAACCAAACCAAACCAAACCAAACCAAACCAAACCAAACCAAACCAAGCAACCCTGCCATGGGCTGAGCCCCTTCCCCCCTCCCCAGAGCACCCCCCTCCATTGGCCCTATTCTAACCAAACCAAACCCCAACAACTCTTAAACAGGAAAACAAAAGAGGCTACGAAACCAGAGAAAAGCTGGCCACAGCAATTAAAATCTTACCATCAAGTCCCCTCCCCCAACACAATTAAAACTAAAATCTCCTACAACCGACAACCCATACAAAATAACCCTACAACTAATATTAAACACAATAAAAAGCCCCAAACCAGTCATAAAAGCAATCCTAATACAACTCAACCACAACTTCCCCCACAAGTTATCGGTGTGTCAGGTGTAAATCCTTTCAATACTTCAATCCTCCCTCAACTAAAAAAAAGAAAATAAAATTAAAAAAAAACATAAAACCATATAAAAGTCAGTAAAAAGTTAAATCCCTCCCCTAAAAAAGAAGAAAAAATACTTTAATCTTAAAACTAAAATCTTCTTGTAACTTATAAAGAAAAACTCTTTTTCTTTATAACACATAAAGCTATAAAAAAAATTCAAATTACTCAAAATATTTCAAATTAATCAAAGAAAAACCTGCATGTTAAATAAATAAATGTTAAAATAACTGTAATTTTATAAAAAGTTTAAACAGGGGGGGAAAAAGTAATCCAGTATCCCCAAAAAAAGATCTCCATTGTCAGATATAAAAATAATTTTAAAAGAAAATAATAAAAAATTTTACCTTTAAAAAACTCATCTTTAAAACAATACCCTTTTAAGTTGACATGACCCATCAACAAGCTGTAAAAAAGCTTGTAGCAATAAAAACAACATCACAATAACAAAGATCCCCAGACAACTGTTATCCATGACAAAACTAAGAACAAAAAACAACCTATTTTTTCCTCTTGTAAAAAAATCTCCATAACCTTAAAAAGAAAAACTTCTCCCCACAGTAAACTAAAAAAGTCGATTCTAGAAATAGTGAACTGACTAGAAATTTCTGGTTTACTTTCTTTACATTTTCAGTAAAATGAAAAAGATGAAAAGAAAAAAAAAAGTATTCTAAAAAATTTATTTTAATTCTTACTACCTTTTATTTAATTTTACTTTTAATACATTTTTATTTATACCCTTTTAAAATTTTAAGCCTACTATACCTTTCTTGTAATCCTATTTCACAACAAGATAAATACATAAATAATTAACCAGCACTAAAACCCAACATACTCATCAGTACATTAATTAAGAAATCTCAAGATTAGAAAGATCTATAATTAACAAACAAAAAGCACTACAGTGTCATAAAAAACATTTTGCCAAAGTTTCTCTGATTTTCCAAAGTTGCCGGTAAAGGCTGTTTTGTTGTTTTGAGTTCCTGAGAATCTCCAGTTCGTATATCTCTAGGGAGTCCAACTCACAGTACACAAGCAATTGTAATTCCTTTTAAATGTCTCCTTGAGAGAATTGTTTGGCGTTTAGGGGTCAGGGCTTGTGTGTCCTGCTTGGCACAGCCCAGGCAGGGCTTTCCCAGCCACATTCCACACTCCATTTCCCAGCTGGAGCCGCTGCTGCCTCTGAGTTGTGCTGCCCCAGCCCCAGGGACGCTCTCCTTGTCTGCCCATTCCCCCACGGTCTCTGGGCAGGGATGGCCTCAGTGGGGGCTGCTGACATCCTCAGCACCTTGGAGGCTGCTGCTGAATTTTCCTGCTCCAGAGGCTTGTTCAGCCTTCAGCTTTTCAGTGCAGGAATTCAGTGTCCCCAGGCTCATTAGCATTCAGAACATCTTAACAAGCCAAACCTATGGGAATGATTTGATTTTAATTTCAAAATCTTAATTAGACAGATTTCAGAGGCCTGTTCAATGTGAATACACTATATTTAAAAAGACAGCAAGAAAATTTTTTTTTTAGGTCCTGTAATTTTTTTATTGTTAATTCATTGATATGTGCAATCTCCAATTGACACTGAATCCAAGTACCTCCTCATGCAGTTTGAATAGATATAAAAATCAAGACCCTTCATGGCTGACAGTCAATCAGACTCTGTCCCTACCCCCACCCCACCATTTCCCCCATCCAAGTCCTGCCACTCAGAGCAGCCTTGTGCAAATCTGAGCTCCCTCCAGCCCAGGCTGCACCTGCAGCTTTCAGCTCCTTGGCTCCAACTCCACCTGCTTTCCTTGGAGAAGGAGCTGCCCGAGACACAGAGGGATGTTCATTTATTGTCAGCCAACAAAGCCAAGGGAAGGCACAGCTCCATCAAATGCAAAAGTCATTCTTCTCCCTGGCTCTGCCCTGCCCCTGATCCCCACAGCCTGTCCTGTTTCCTTCACTCTTCCTTTTCCAGGGACTTTCTGGGACAAGGGAGCTCTGTTCTGGATATGGAGGGATGTCCAAGTGCCACCACTGGAGAGGGAACCACAACTCATCAGGTTTGTGTCTTTTGAGGGATCAGGAACTGGTGAGACTCAGAGGCACACAAAGTTTCTGTTCATGGCCAACAGACCACAGCTGAACAGGACACAATTTAATAACAATCACCCTCTTTCCTGAGCTATGTACAATGTCCCAGCAGTATCTGATTAGTGCACCATCCACAGGTGATTTCCATACTAAAAAGTAATTTTGGACAAATGGGGCTGTGTGATAGATATAAACACAATTAAGTTCTTGTATCAGGATGCTCGCCCTTGAATGGGGGAAAAACAGCTCCAACAATTCCTGATTTGCAAAGCTGTCAGTGGTGGATGGAGAAGGGAGGTCAGGCTGCTTTTGGTGTTGACGAAATGCTGAAAGCATCCTGACTCAATTCATCTCCTCCTGCCCTGGCTGATCTCCCCTCTCTCCCCTCCCACCCATCGGCTTTTGTCTCCCACCAGCCTCCTGTGAAGAGCCTGGCTGTGTGTTCTCCTTCCTCTCCTCGCTGGCACTGCCAGGCTGGGATGAGGAGCCCCTCAGCCTTCCCTGCTCCAGGCTGGACCAGCCCAACTCCCTCAGCCTCTGCTGACAGCCCAAGGGCTCCAGCCCCACCTTGGAGGCCCTTCCCAGACCCTGCTCCAGCTGCCAGACATCTTTCCTACCCTGGGGAACCCAACCCAGGCCACAGTGATCTGGATAATCCACGTCCTTGATGTCCTGGTCACACAGCCCTGGTCTCTTGTCCCCATGTCAGGCTCTGGGGTGGATCCTGTGGAACATCCTTTGGTGGAGGCTGTGGCTCCAGGTGGGTCGGGGGGATCCTGGGGGACAGGGACCCTGCTGGGCATGAACAGCATTGGACTTTTTGGGAGAAACTGTGAGGGGGGGCTGGGGCGGAGTGACCAACCCAGTGACCTGACACAGCCCTGCTGGGATGTCACACAGCCCCTCTGTGATGTCACAGCCTGCTCTGGGATGTCAGACCTCTGCCCTGTGATGTCACAGCCAACTCTGTGATGTCATAGTCTGCCCTGTGATGTCAGACCTCTGCCCTGTGATGTCACAGTTGGCTCTGTGATGTCACAGAGGCAGTTCATGATGCCATAGCTTTTCCATGACCTCACATAAGCCGCTCTGTGATGTCATAGTGCACTCTGTGACCTCATGTTACCAGATGATAAATTGTCTACACCAGGTGAACTGACACCTGGAGCTTGTTCTCCACAACCCCAGGCCTATGGAAACCACAGAATGCCCATTGTGTGAGAAGGGAACTGGAAGTTCAGCAGCCTCAGTGTCCTTCCAGCTCAGCCAGGCCCACTGGAACATTGGGGCCCACAAGCACCAGGGACCAGCAGAGAGACCGCCAGGACAGAAGAACACATGGGTTAAGGAGAGGGGCAATATGTTAATGATTTTGGGAAATTATTATTATATGTGTGTTTAGTCAGGGAAAATCAATGCATATGTGTGCAAAATACAGAAAATAAATAGAACTTTCCTGTACTCAGCATGCACGGCTTTGGGAGGAGCTATCTCCCTTGCATCCAGCTGAATAAAGAATGCTGCTTCTTTATGCTACATTGGGATTAAGGAATTTTCTGTTTTACCAAAATTTTGGTAACACTCCCACTGCCACGGAAAGCTCTGTCTGCTGCTGTTCCCAAACAGAGAAGGGCTGGTGGCAAATGTGGGGCTCGGAGGCTGCCTGGGGCACAGTGACCATGAAATAATCAAGTTTTCCATGTTCTGTGAGAGAAGGAGGGGCAGCAATAAAATTTCTGCACTTTAATTAGGAAGGGCAGACTTTGGCCTATTTAGGATGCAGATTTGGGGAGTACCAAATCAGGTCCTGATTTTTTGAAGGGAAACAGCCCTTAAAAACAAAGAGGTCCAAGAAGGATGGACACATTTCAAGAAAGTAATCTTAAGGGGGAAAGAGCAGCCTGTCCCAGTGTGGCAAAAGATGAGCTGGTGAGGAAAATGACTGGCCATGTGGGAATCCTTAAAATCAGAGGGGTTTTGGAAAGCTGCAAAAAGCAGGCCACTGAGACAGCAGAATTGTGATTTGAGCTAAGCAGTAGCCATGAGATAGGTCAGCAGGAAAATTATGTAAAAAGTAGAAAACTAAGGACAAATAGAACAATGATCTGTGTATTAACGCTTGTCTAGAACAACTCCCTAAGCTACAGAGAAGTTTATCTAGCAAGATATTAGGAAGTTTGAAGATTAATAATGGAGCTCTGTGCATTGTGTTTTAAGGCTTACATGCAGGCATTGTATTCGAAATAAGCAAGCATTGTTTTAACCAAAGATACATGTGCTTAAAGTGATTGGATAGAACTGCTGTCAATATGCTTTTACTTTGTGTGATTGGTAAAAAAACTTTTAGAATAAGTTGTAACATTAAGTTCTCTGTCTACTGCCTGGGCTGTGGACTGATGGCATCTTCCCATTGCCATAACCATGTAATGAGACTGATGCTGAAAAATAAAACAGCTCAAGGAAAGTTCCTAGCTGCCCCATCCTATTTGTGAATTGTAAATAGCCCTGGCCAGTGATATGGCCTGACTGCCCATGGAACTTTTTTGGGAACTCAGGGGAAAAAGGACCAGCAACTCAGGAAGTCTTTAAGAATGTCCTTACATTATGCAGAAAGAAAAGTTGAGAGATGAAAGCTCAATTAGAGCTTAACCCGGCCACCTCAATAAAAAAAAGGATATTGAATTGTTTTTATAAAAAAATTATAGCAAAAGTAGGGAGGGGAAGAACCTCTACTCTTTTTTGGATGCAGTGGAGAATATAGTAACCAAAGATAAGGAAACGGCTAAGTTACTTAACACAGTGTCTGTCTCAATTTTCCATATTAAGACAGGTTGCCCTCAGGACAAGAGTTCTCCTGAGCTGGTAAATGGGCACAGGGAGCAAAACAGCCCCCTGTAATCCAGGAGGAAGCACCTGGTGACCTGGTGAGCTACTCAGGTGCTCACAGGTGTATGGGATCAGAGGGGATCGATCCCAGGGGGATGAGGGAGCTGAGTGATGAGCTCTCCAAGCTGCTCTCCATCATTCATCATCAGTGCTGGCTCACCAGGGAGGTCCCAGAGGACTGGAGGTGCCAGTGTGAGCCCATCCCCAAGAAGGGCTGGAAGGAGGAGCTGGGGAACTCCAGGCCGGTCAGCCTGACCTGGGTGCCCAGCAAGGTTATGGAACAGATCACCCTGAGTGCCTTCCCAGGGCACCCACAGGATGGCCGACGGGTCAGAGCCAGCCAGCGTGGATTTCAATGTCTGCATTGATGATCTGGATGAGGGGATTGAGTCCAGCATCAGCAAATTTGCAGATGACACCAAGCTGGGTGTGAGTGTGGATCTACTGGAGCATAGGAGGGCTCTGCAAAGAGCTCTGGACAGGCTGGATCCAGGGCCCAAATCCAACAAGGTGAGGTTTAACAAGACCAAGTGCTGACTCCTGCACTTTGGCCACAACAACCCCTGAAGCACTACAGGCTGGGGACAGAGTGGCCGGACAGCAGCCAGGCAGAAAGGGACCTGCAGGGACTGATGGACAGCAGGCTGGACATAAGCCAGCAGTGTGCCCAGGTGGGCAAGAAGGCCAATGGCTCCTGGCCTGGATCAGGAATGGTGTGGCCAGCAGGAGCAGGGCAGGGATTCTTCCCCTGTGCTCAGCACTGGTGGGGCAGCACCTTGAGTGCTCTGTACAGTTCTGGGCCCACTGGAGTGGGCAATGGGAAGAAATTTGTAGCAGGAAGAGTAAAGAAAACAAGGATGAAGCCAAGGAAATGCTCAGGGCAGTTTGGGGGTGGCTGCCAGGCAGCCCTGGCTCTGAGCAACAGCGTCTGCAGTGGGACAGGAAACTCCCAGCTGATGGGAACAAACTTTCTGGCTGACTGCAGAGGCCAGGACAAAGCTGAGTTGTTTCCCTGGTGTCCTCCAGCCCTTGCTGGCCCCAGGGGCTGATGGCATTTGTGCTCCCTCAGGTTCATGTCTCCACACCAACAGCATGGGGGTGCTCCCCCTGTTGTGTGCAATGCAAACAGGGGCTCCTGAGCCAGTGCTGCCGTGTCCGTGCCTGCAAGGATGGGGCACCTGTGTGAACTGGGGGAGAGGCCAAGGCTGCAGAGGGGTGACGTTGTTGGCAGCTCCATGAGGATGCTCTGGGACGCTGCCCTGGGCTGTCCAGCGCACTGGGGATGGATCAGCCCCTGCTCTGCTGCTCCTTCCCATCTGCCCCAGGGCCCTTGCAGAGCCCCAGCCATGCTGTTTGCCCCCAGCCTGCCCACAGCCAGCCTGGGGCTGCTCACAGTGGTTTTCTGTGCTGGGCATTGGCCTGGGCGTGTTCTTAAGAGAGCCTGGGCAAGGAGCCTGGAGCCCCCAGGGCCTGGCCTGAGGCGTCAGCGCTGCCCCAGCAGTGCCCATGGCCTGTCCCTGCTGCAGCCCCGGCACTGCCACCCCCAGGACTGTGCCCGGCCCCAAGAGCACTCAGGCCCTACAGCAACACCAGGGCCACCAGCGCAGTGGGGCAGGGCCACAGCAGCAGCACTGGCAAGACTGTGGTGGTTTTACCAGGAAGAAGTGGGAATTCTGGGATGCTGTGGTCAAACCAATGGGTGCTTGGATTTTGATATTGGTACCTGGTGTAGCCAGTGGGATTTTGGACACACCTCCGAGAACACACAGGGGTTAAAAGCAGAGCTTCGGCCCTGGGAGGCTCTCTTGGGACTTCGAGGGACGGAGGTCGAATCTCTCTTCCCCCATCCAGCCGCTGCTGCTGGGTGGGGGAGGGGCAGCCATGTGGTAGGCCTGGGCCTGGACAGAGATGGGGAGTGAGGAGGCCCTGGTAGATGGAAGGGTGGAGGAGCCCCAAGAGACATCGGGCAGCCATTCCCCCCCCCTTGGAGACAGACAGAGAGAGAGAGAGTGCAGCCTGTGTCTGTGTGCCGTTACCTTGAATTCAGTAAACATGTGCTGGCAGCAGGCAGCCCGGCTGAGGAGATGGGGGGGGTGCAGCCAGGAGTCCAGCCGCTTGGAGGAGTTTTTAACCCTTTTTTGGACAATGAAAACCTTACAGAACATTAACTCTTCCTAGACGAGTGATAAGAGTGGAGGAGGACGAAGGAAATGAGCGAGTGATGGAGGTCTGGACCGAAGAGAGAGAGAGACTGAGAGATGAGGGAAGATTGGAGAAGAGGGAGTGGCATTTTATGCTGGACTCTTTTGTGTAGCCATGGACAGAGCCATGTTTCCGTGTGATAGAGAGACTGAGTCCAGGGGGAGAAATGTCCCAGTGCCAAAGAAGATTCAGTGTGGGTACCCCTTGGCCCCAGGGGGTATATAAAATATGGGGGGGATAGATGTCCCAAAGGTAAGAAGGTGAGATACTGTGCTTCTCTGGGACTGGACAAAGCATCCTTAAAAAGACAGGCCTGGAAGCAGTCCTGATCCCTGTTCAGACGGAAAAGGCCACCACGACACATGGAAGGACTCCCTCTCCTCTTGAGGAACTGAAAGTTTGATCATTCTAAAGGGTGGTGCTGGACCCAGAACTGTTGATTTTGGAGGATGTATTGTGTTGGGAATTTAGGGGGGAGGAGGAGGAGAGTGGTTTTTGGGAGGTTTTCATTTTCCTTGTGTTTCTTTTTTTTTCTTTTGTGTGTAGTTTAGTAATCGTTTGTGTGTAGTTTAGTTAATAAACTTTTCTTAACGTTTTAGCTGGAGCCTGCTTTGCTTATTCCTGGTCACATCTCACACAGACACCAGGGAGAAGGTATACTCATGGGGGCTCTGGCTTTGCCAGGCCCAAACCATGACAAACACCAAGTGCTGCTGCTGCTGCTGGGCACAGCTGCTGGGCCAGCACTGATCTGCCCCCAGCTCTGCACACAGACATTGCTGCTGCAGCTCCAGAGAAGGCAACAAAAGGGGCATCTCTGCAGAAAACTTTATTTGGAGATCCTTTAGTTTATTTAAAGACACTGAGAACACAGCTCCTCATTGACACAGTCTGGGGCTACAGGGAAGGTGGAGAGAAACAAAGTAAGAAATGGCAAAACCAATAGCATTTCTTTTGAACAATCTTAAAAAAATTTAAAATAATGAAAAACATCAACCAACCACCAAACGCAACAAGAACAATCAAAGATGACTTTGATTACAAATGATTTGCAGAAATTGGCCAGCAGTTTAATTTTTCTGATATCCTCCAGTCACCAGTCTCCACACTGCAGCCTTGAGCTCCTGGTTCCTCAGGCTGTAGATGAGGGGGTTAAGGGCTGGAGTCACCACCGAGTACAGAACTGACAGGGCCAGATCCAGGGATAGGGAGGACATGGAGGGGGGCTTCAGGTAGGCAAATATGCCAGTGCTGACAAACAGAGAGACCATGGCCAGGTGAGGGAGGCAGGTGGAAAAGGCTTTGTGCCGTCCCTGCTCAGAGGGGATCCTCAGCACAGCCCTGAAGATCTGCACATAGGAGAAAACAATGAACACAAAACAACTAAAAGCTAAACAGACACCAAGCAATGAAATCCAAATTTTTCTGAAGGTGGAGTGTGAGCAGGAGAGCTTGAGGATCTGTGGGATTTCACAGAAGAACTGGCCCAGGGCATTGCCATGGCACAGAGGCAGGGAAAATGTATTGCCTGTGTTCAACAGAGCATAGAGAAAGCCACTGGCCCAGGCAGCTGCTGCCATGTGGGCACAAGCTCTGCTGCCCAGGAGGGTCCCGTAGTGCAGGGGTTTGCAGATGGACACGTAGCGGTCATAGCACATAATGGTCAGAAGGGAAAACTCTGCTGCAATGAAGAAGATAAAGAAAAACACCTGTGCAGCACATCCTTTGTAGGAGATGTCCCTGGTGTGCCAGAGGGAATTGTGCATGGCATTGGGGACAGTGGTGCAGATCATGCCCAGGTCGCTGAGGGCCAGGTTGAGCAGGAAGAAGAACATGGGCGTGTGCAGGAGGCGGCTGCAGGCTACGGCGCTGATGATGAGGCCGTTGCCCAGAAGGGCAGCCAGGGAGATGCCCAGCAAGAGGCAGAAGTGCAGGAGCTGCAGCTGCCGCGTGTCTGCCAATGCCAGCAAGAGGAAGTGCCTGATGGAGCTGCTGTTGGACATTCCTTCACTCTGGGCATAGTGAACTGTTGAAAGAAGACTTTGACAAGCTTGGACAGATTTCCTTGAGTCCATCCTATGCTCTTTCATTAGGAATCCCCTCAAAATATTTATCTTGTTTTGAAGGAAATTTTCTTTAATTTCTTTATTTTTGATTTTGGATTTCTGCTCCTTCTGAGTTACTGCTTTATCTTCAGCATTGCTCTCAGGCTGAACACTGGGGAGCACAGAGGGAAAACAGGCTCGCTGTGCCCTAGTGCAGTCAGACCTGCTGGTCCCACACAGGTGCCCTTTGTTCATTTAACCTGTCTCTATTTCAGCATGATCACACTTAAATCTTTCTTGAAAAATACAGTGGACTCTTGGAATTCTCCAGTTTAAAAATAACTTTATCCAAACCCTTCTCTCTTTCCCTATGCAGCTTAACAGGATGGGATACCAAGGGCTGGTCTGGCTCTCTGCTGCCTGGAGTTGTGCCTACTGGGAGCTCTTTCTCTCTATCCAAGCCTTATGCCTGCCAGTGCTGCCAGAGCCCAGCCCAGCCCTGGGGGCTCAGCTCTGCCCTGCAGACCCCTCCCAGCACAGGGCACTGCCCAGGGGCATCTCCCTGGCAGCGGGGCCTTAAGGGTAGGGCAGACAAACAGAGATGCTGCAAGCCAAGGTGCTGCTGCTGCTGTCTTTAGGGAGAGGAGAGTGAGGAGGCGCTTTCTGAGGGAGATCTGAGGCCCATCTGCTGATGCCCAGGGTTACAGTACAGGAGTCTCAGTGACACAGCCAAAGCTGACAGCCCCTTTCCCTTCCCTTGAGGAGAAAGCTGAGAGCAGCCCTGGCCATGCAGCACCATCTCCAGAGCAGGAGGAATCTGACCTGATGGGGGTGGCTCCTTCGACCTCCAACTTCTCCCCAGCAGCGTCCATGGGGAGCTGCCAGGCAGGCTGAGAGCTGCTCCTGGCAGGTGGCACATGCCCTGGGCTGGCCAAGAGCCCTGAGGGCTGCAGGAGCTGCTCTGCAGGACAGCCCTGGGCAGCCCTGGCTGCAGCCCCAGCTTAACCCCGTGCAGCCGTCCCTGGCAGCAGGAGCCATCCTGCCCTGTCCCTGTGATGGTGCCCAGGGCAGCCCCATTCTGCATCACATCCTCCTCCTCCTCCCCCTCCTCCTCCTCCTCCTGCTCCTGTGCCACAGAGAAACTGGGAGAGTCCTCCTGATACATCCTCCAGGCTGTGGGGTGCGCTGGCTTCAGGGGATCCCTCCAGGAGCACGGGGGACATTGCCCTGCACCCACACACTCACCGTGCACAGGGCTGTGAAGATCTTTCCCCAAGTGAAGTCTCAGCTCAATGTCTTCCCAATCCTGATTGCCTTCAGCCCGTCTCTGCCTGGCTCCTGTCCCCTCAGTGTCTGCAGGCAGAGCCCTCAGCCCTGCTGGGCTGGGAGAGGAGCTGGTCCTGGGAAGAGCTGTTCCTTTAAAGCTCAGCAGTACAGACACAGCACAAGGACTGAAATCAGACTCTTGGGGATTTGGTGCTATTTACATCAAACTGAGTCCCTGAGAGAGTGTTCAAAAAACTTCTCAACAACTCAAAATTAAATTGAAACTCCAAAGTTTTCCAAGTTTTAATGGGTACCTCTGAGAGACACAAATGAGAAATTTTCCCCTGGTTCCAGTTAGAGCAGAACACTGGAGGCAGTGATGACAGCTGGGGACCAACAAGGCAAATGTGTCTCTGGTGCTGAGCAAACCTGGATGTGTTTGAGGAATGCAAAGAGCCCAGGCCTGAGCCCCAGCCCCTGGCCAGGCAGATCCTATCCCTCCCTCCTTGCTCAGGGCTCTTCCCGGGATGGGCACTGGCATGTGGGGATGTGCAATGTCAGGGACAGGAGCATGGGGCGGCCCCTGCCAGGCTGCTGAGCAGGGACAAGGAGGCAATGAGGCCCCAGGCCTGCAAGGGTCACTTGTCTCCTGCTCCTGCCTCAGGCCCAGGGCCAGCAGCCATGGCCAAAGTGCTGCCCAAGTTGGCTCTGAAAGGGCTGTCTTGCAGCTGCTGCCCATCCCTGTGCCCTGTGCAGCCCAGGGTGTCCCACGGTGTCCCTGCCCTGCGCCTCTGTTCCTGCAGGCTGTCGGCATCCCCCGGCTGCCCCACCTGGCTGGGCCCTTCCTTTGCTGACAGCTCTGCCTCCTGCCTGCCTCTGCCTGCCCACACAGAGCCTGGGGCTGACCCAGACTGCTTGAGATGTGCTGTGCCACAGCCCTGCCCTGGGAGGGAAATTAATCTCTCCTTGTTTCCATTCTGGGTCTTCACAGCTGCGCTTGGTGACATTATTTCTATCTCGGGTTCATTTCCACTATGAAGAAGAGGTCCAATATATTTGAATCCACCTTTGTCATCCTCACAGGCTGTTCTTGTTCTGCCCTCAGTCTCCACTGAACCCAGGACTTCCAGTTCCCATACAGTGATCATGTTCTTGGGGCCTCCAAATCCCATCCTGGGAGATCTCTGGGCCTTCTCAAAGGTGCTCAGCCCTGGAGATGTGATTTAAGTCCAGGAATGGCTGAGTACATTTTTGCCCAAGATTGTATTGGAGAATATAATACAGAATAATACACTGTATCTTTTAAGTGACTGAGGGCAGATTTAGATTTTCTGTAAGGATGAAATATTTTTTGATGATGGTGGCAGGACACTGGTATAGGCTGCCCTCAGAATTGAAACCCCATCACTGGATGTGTTTAAGGTCAGGGGCTTTGTACAACCTGAACGAGTGAAGGTGTTCCTGGGTAATGGGAGTTTTACCAAAGACTCTTTTCGGTCTCTTCCAACTCAAACCATTTTACACTTCTTTGGTTCTTATATCCCAACTGCTTCTCCCCAGGGCTGCAAATACCTATGCACACCCTGCCAGCATTTTAATGTGGCCTAATTCCCAACACTTCCATAAAAAGGAAAGAAATGCCATATTAGGGACATGAATTGCCATGTTTATGGAGGAATCATTAAAAGCCCCAAAAGTAAAGAAACTGAAAGGAAGGACCAAAATCTCAGTGTGAAAGATTCACCAAGTGGGACAATGGCAGAGACTCTGACGGTGACCTCCCAGCTGACGATGGGGGTTTCTGCCTTGGGGTCTGAGTATCAGGATAGAAGGTCGCTCCCAGGAGGAGTCGCTGTGCATTTTCCTCCCCCATGGCTCTGACCTTCCTGATCCAGCAGCTGTGGGGCAGCAGAACGGGGGCAGTGCAGGGACAGGCCTGGTTCTGACAGGGCTGTTGTGGTTTAGGAATGGTGCTCCCAATTTACTACACCTACTACCAAGACCAGGTGTCGCCCCAGATTTATATTCCCACCATTGCCCCCCCACACCACAGGGGCTTTGCCTGGCCTGGCCCTGATTGATCTCAGCCCATGTTTCACAGTCAGGGATAACCTGGAGATGGTGTCCAGGGTTCACCCTTGTGTGGCCAATCCAGACCCCCCTGAGGCGCTTTAATCCTGGCCGCCCCATCCTCCTGTCTGTTGTTGTGATGCTCTTCAGTGCCCAACTCTTGGGCACGTGAGCATCCACAGGAGGGAGTTTCACAGCCAACTTCTCCCCCAGACAGAGATGTCTTACCCCAGTCCAGCAGCCCAGCTGGGTTTCCCTCTGTGCTCCCAACTGTCCCTTTTCCATGGTTCCAGCCACCCCAGAGAGCATTTCCCACCATCCCTGAGTCAGTGCAGAGGTGCAACGCTGGCCATTTCTCTTGCTCAGAGCTCCAGGGATGGTCCCAGTGCTGCAGTGACTGCAGGAAAGGGGACCCCACAATGGGACATTTCTTGGTCAGATACAGACAGGAAGAGTGACAAACTGTCTGTGACTCGGGTTTTGGCCTGGCAGTCCCCACTGTGGTTTGCAGGGAGCTGCAGTGTGGCTCGGCCCTGGCTGTACCCAGCAGTGCTGGCCTGGGAGAAGGTGTTGGTGCCAGCTGGCCCAGGGAGCTGCAGCATGTGGGGAACGAGTTCCTCCTGGCCTCCTGCCTAGGGTGACACTGCAGGGCCTCATGGAGCCGAGGGGCCATTGTAGGACTTCAGGGCCCCATGGAATTAAGGGGACTCTTTGGACATTGTGGGGCCTTGTGCGACTGAGGCCATCGTGACACTTTAGAACCAAGGGGCCACTGTGAAACTACAGGGCCTTGTGGAACTGACACTGAAATCACCCAAAAAGAAACTTTCTAACACAGTTTGAGTATCAAAAAGCATTCATTTTTATTGCAGCACTGATCACTTGGAGGAGCCTTCCTCCATCATGCGAACAGAGGTTTTATGACACACACAAGTTCCATATTTATGAGCTATTCCTCTGTGATGCTCTACATCTGGCCTGTAGGCCACACAGTATAAATAATTCCAACTTCATAAGTGATTTATTATATAATTACCTTGCTTATGTAATTCGACCAGTAAGAGCAGGCCCAGGCCATTGGAGACTCAGGCTGCTATTGGCTGGTTAGCTGAGTAGTAACTGGCTCAGCCAATGAGGATTACCTTCATGGGCCTTCTTATCTATATAAATAAGTTAGATCTCAATAAAGCTGCCTGTTGCTGCATGGACACTCACAGTCTAGTCACCTGTCTCCACGGGCAGGAGTTACTCCACTCTCAGGCATGCAGAGTGCTGCCAAAACCTGGCACCACTGAGCACCAAGACAGCCTCGCTGGTGCCAGGAAAGCTTAGCAGCACCTTTCTCTCCCAGCAGCATAACACTGGCACAGGCACTGAGCAGCCACGGGCAGCTGACTACTGCTGGGAGACAAAAACCCCAGAACTGGGGGGTTTACAGTGCAGAAAAAATGTGGAGGCACTTTTCTGATGATGCCTACTCTCATCAAGGCTTCATCCAGCAAGAGGAATAGATAAGCTAAACTTATTTCTGGATAAACCACGTTATTTCCACCCTGAGGACCTGAGGCTAGCACAGGAGCCAGCAGAGGCCTTTAAGACAGCAAAATATTTTTGCCCATTTTCCCAGGCTGGCTCACGGTCACACCTCACCCATGTGGCTCCAGAGCTCTTGCTGTGTCCCACGGGCAGGTTATCCCTTCACATCTGCTCTCGCAGGCTCCAGAGCCCTCCCGGAGCGCCTCCCCGGCTGTCCCAGCACAGCTCAGCACAGCTCAGCTCGGAGTTCCACACGCGACGGGGCCGGGGCACCTCAGAGCTGCTCCTTCGGGCGGGTCACCGCCATCGGTCATCGGCTGAAGGCCTAAAGAGAGGACAGCAGAAACATCACAAATAAGCCATTAGTTCAATCTGTATTCACAAAGCTCAACAGCAGCGGCCTGGCTTGTGGCAGAGGACAAAAGCCAGCACACCGAGCGAAAGGCTGAGGAATTAATGCTGAACCGCACAGCCGAGCAACATCCCCAGTCCCCCGGCCGAACAGCTAAATAGGAGGCAGTGAGTATTTCAGGTGGCGCTTTCCTGCCCCGGAGCCCCGGTCTCCAGCCCCGCTGCCGCCGCCACCCGTGCCCTGTACCCGCCCCCGCCCCCTCACCTCATGGCGGTGGTGGCCCCTCATGGCGAGGGAGCTCGGCCCGCCAGAGCCGCTCCTTGCCCTCACGGCGGCGAGCTGAACGAGCCCAGCCTGCCAGAGCTGCTCCTTGTCCTCACGGCGGCGAGCTGAAGGAGCCCAGCCCGCCAGAGCCCCTCCCTACCCTCATGGAGAGGGAGCCCGGCCCGCCAGAGCCGCTCCTGGCCCTCATGGCGGCGAGCTGAAGAAGCCCAGCCCCCCAGAACCGCTTCATCTCCACACGGCGGCAGGGGCAGAAAAGGCGCTGGCATCTCCATGCTGCCGGGGTGATTCCACAGACACCGCCCCGCTCGCTTCGGCCGTGCTTCAAAAGACGTGTGCTCCAAGCCTGGGGTGGGACATCCCCCATGTAGCTGATGTCTGCAGCTCCTGTGGCAGAAAGAGAGATCCTTTACTGTCACCTCAGCCCTGAACACACCCGTGCCCAGGGCTCACTGCCTGCCCCCCGTCACTGCTCAGCTCTGGCACTGCAGGGCTGCTACTGTGATCCTTCTGTACCAATCAGATTTTGGCTCAACACCATTTGGCCACACTGTCAGTCACTGGAGAAAAAGACAGAGTAGTACTGTGGGAAGAGGAAGAAAATTCAGTAAACCTATGGAAAAAAAGATCTGTGGATGTACATCATCATTTACCATGGTGGTCACCTCCAGCCCCACGGCCAAGCACGTTCAGGCTTTGGTGAGAACTTTTATCCCCCTGGTGTCTGTCATGGCTGGGGCCCGTGATGATGACACCCCATGGGTGTTGGTGCTTGCACTGCCCTGTGAGTGACACCAGCCTTGCTTGGCTCCCACACAGCAGAAGGCAGGGCAGCCATGGCCTCGATGGTGCCTTTTCCTCTTTGAGGTGCTGCACCCAGATCAGGGATACCCCACACATGAGCACAGACTGGGAGAAGAGCTCATTGACCAGCAAAGAAGGACTTGGAGGATATAATGGATGAAAAGCTGGACATGAGCCAACAGTGGCAGCCCAGAAACTCCCCTGTGCTGGGCTGCACCCACAGAGGAGTGGGCAGCTGTCGACGGAAGGGAACCAGGACATCAATTAGATCATCACAGGCCTAATTTTATTGATCAGTACGGCGGGTTAAATACAGTTCATAATGAGCTTCATACATATTGCAAAAGTTGAGCTCAGGATTGGTCAGTTACATATCAGCAACTACGCCTACTTTCTGCATTCTTATGGTTATACTTTTGATACTTTCTACATATTCTCAGGAAGAATCTCTATTCCCTATCCTCATGTTGTGGCAAGGGCATTCTGTCCTTGCCTGTCATTGGTCACTGACTGCTGACTTCTCCTTTCAGCCTGCTGACTGCTGACTTCCCTCTTTCAGCTTGACCAGCGGCATTATGTCAGTATGGCCTTTCTCAGCTAACCAATTATTAATAAATCTCTCCACATTTCCCCCATTTTCTTCTTGAGCAAGGAGATTAGTTTGCAAGGTTTTTGCTATTGTACAGCTGACCATGAATACAAGGCAAAATAAGCAAAAACATTAAAATTACACCCAGTAGACCTATAGCATATGTCACAAGGTTCCTCAGCCATGGCCCAAGTCCTAAGCTTTTAAGCCATTCGTCAATTCCTAAACCTTCTTCTTCCTTGAGATTGTGAAGTCCCTGTTGCAGTTCTTTTATCTTAGTGTGAATGGACACCGAATGATCAGACAGATTCATGCAACACATTCCCTCAAACTCTTCACATCCATGCCCTTGTGCTAAGAGCAAAAAATCTACAGCAGCTCTATTTTGCAAAACAGCATGGTTAACACTCTGCACATCTGCGGTTAGCATGTCTAGAATTTGTGATGTCTTGTTCAGCTCATCCTTTGCCCAGCATCCTAATTGTTTTGCTAAGTTCATGGCTTTATTGGCAGATCCTCCTGGCAAGAAAGTTGAAACTACCACCTGTTTGAATGTACCCCAAAACTGTGGATCTCCTATCTGGCTGCAGTCCAAGTCATGGATGCTACGTCTTTTCCTGTTTGAATTGTGACTCAGCTGCATTAGCAAGGACACATTAGGGTGAAACAATGACAATTTTCCCAAATAGCAGGGTCCACCCTGTGGTTTAGCTGGTATACCATTCCACGCCCTGTCTCCACAAATCAAAAATATTCCTGTGGGTAATTTCATCGGTGCCGTGATTTTTGTGCTGTTACATTTACTGTAATGCTGCGAAGAGATTCCACTCACATTCAGGAATCTAGGGTGGCCCATGTTTCTTTAGGTCGGTTTGATTTCTGAGCATCCGAAAATTCGAAGCTAAACCATCCGCCAGCTGTAGTGTTAGACATGCTGGCGTTTGTATTGCCAAAAAGATCCAATTCCTCAGGAGGAGAATGCAAAGGAGTGTTAAGTGATTGGATCAGTAAACATTGACGATAGCCATCACTCTGACCTGCAGTATACCCTTGTTGCGCCGGCAATGTGATGTTTGACATGTTAGACATACATAAGGTTTGATTGTTTATCAAACTGCAAAATTCTCCAGGAGACCACACCGGAAGTCCCACCAGGCATGTTCGAAATGGGTTAGTGACTCCTCCAAGACTAAGACAAAGTGATGATTGGTTAGTTTGATTAGCAAGTGTCACCCATAAATTTTCTCTTGGCTGACTAAAACGTGTTACTCCTACTGCTTCACTTGCTACAGCATTGAGCAGTATAATAAAAACAAACCTCATTTTTCTTTCTGCTTGCTTTGTTTTTCTTTGTTGTCTTTTCCCTGGTTTGCTATATTGTCTATTGTAAGGCTGAGTCAATTTTTGAATATACTGATCTAATTCTAAATCAGCATCCTTGCTCACAGGTATAGCATAAGTTTGAAGGCAAATCAGCTTTACAGCGAGCTGCTATGATACGTGAGGCTTTAGTAATTTCAAATATTCTAAGTATTTCCTGCAACTTCCACCTAAGATATGCTATAACCACTTGTTCTGCACTCTCAAAAAGCTGTAATCCTGTCCGTCCTGGCAGGCCAGTACTTTGTTCAAGAGCTCTAACCCAGATAAAATTTCGAATCCACCTTCCAAAACAAGGTCCACACCATAAATATCCTAGTGACCTCTGTGAATACCAATAAACCTGATTACAATCTGCACAATGCAAAGCTATCCATGCATAGCACTAATCAACATCCCTTTTACAAACATAACAAGGAAGTGAATGTAAGTAAGGACCAGTATGAAAGTCTGTTTCTTCAATTCAATGTAACCAATTCAATGGTGGTGATTGCAAAGCCTCTTCAGCCTTTTTACTATATGAGGCTAACAGCTCAAGGTCTTTCTTTAACACAAGGTGTATCTTATTTCGTAATCGTAGTTCTTGTTCGTTATCTTCCTCAACAACTATATCCTCTCGAGGGTCCCACAACTGTAAAATTGTCCTAATCATAGAAAATTAATTAGCAATCACCAATAGCCTTATTTAGATGAGGTCGTTCCCTTTCCTGCCTTCCTTTTCTTATCTATCTTCAATCTTGCTGCTCCTGATTTTACTGGTCCTGCCACTTGCAAACTCAATTTCTGCAACTTTTCAATGCAGCAATCGAGTGCTCTATCAGGATTCCCCTTGAAGGGCCCTACAATCGAGCTCTGTGTTAAAGGCACTAATTTTCTACACCTTACAGAGACTATATGTGATTTACTTTGAACCTTAATTCTATTCACAACACATTGTACCTCCCATCGATAGTAAGCAAGAACTTTCTGTTCAGGAGACTCATAAAGATTTAGAGCTATATATGCGTTTTGCCCTGTTTGTCTCCTTAATTCATCTTGCCAGCTTTTTCCCCATGTGTGCTCGAGTTCACAAGTATGACACCACAAATCCCGTAATAATGATTGTTCTATCCAAAAAGTTCTTTCACAACCCCCACAACGTAGAGCTCTCCAGGCAGCACAATGTGGACTGTGACAGTCAAGGCAATGTAGTTTCGCTGGATTTGTTAAGCGAAAAGTTGATAATGAGTCAATAAAACCAATCAACTCCTTGGCTGTCCGATAGTGACGTGTCAGTGCTCTGTCCACCGCTTTCGAGTGTCCCTTCAACTGTAGCAGTAGTGGTTGTAGGACTAGAAGCAGTTTCTTCCCCAGTCGCTCCTTGTCCTCCTCCGTGAGGTGGTCCACCAGAGGCTGCATCAAAAACAGGTTTAGTCCACTTAGCAGGCACCCACAAAGGCCCTGTAGGTGAGGAAACACAAAGATACTCCCGATTTCTTCTTGAGCAAGGAGATTAGTTTGCAAGGTTTTTGCTATTGTACGGCTGACCATGTTCTGAATACAGTTAAAGATACAAGGCAAAATAAGCAAAAACAGTAAAATTACACCCAGTAGCCCTATAGCATAGATCACAAGGTTCCTCAGCCATGGCCCAAGTCCTAAGCTTTTAAGCCATTCGTCAATTCCTAAACCTTCTTCTTCCTTGAGATTGTGAAGTCCCTGTTGCACTTCTTTTATCTTAGTGTGAATGGACACCGAATGATCAGACAGATTCATGCAACACATTCCCTCAAACTCTTCACATCCATGCCCTTGTGCTAAGAGCAAAAAATCTACAGCAGCTCTATTTTGCAAAACAGCATGGTTAACACTCTGCACATCTGCGGTTAGCATGTCTAGAATTTGTGATGTCTTGTTCAGCTCATCCTTTGCCCAGCATCCTAATTGTTTTGCTGAGTTCATGGCTTTATTGGCAGATCCTCCTGGCAAGATAGTTGAAACTACCACCTGTTTGAATGTACCCCAAAACTGTGGATCTCCTTTCAGCCTGCTGACTGCTGACTTCCCTCTTTCAGGTTAACCAGCAGCATTATGTCAGCATGGCCTTTCTCAGCTAACCAATTATTAATAATACTCTCCACAGGCAGCAGGTGAGGGGGGGATGGTCCCCCTCTATTCTGCCCTTGTGAGATACCCCTGCAGAGCTGCTCCAGCATCAGAAGGACCTGGAGCTGTTGGAGCAAGTCCAGAGAGGCCATGGAGATGCTCCCAGGATTGGAGCCGCTCTGCCATGGAGCCAGGCTGGGAGAGCTGGGGGTGCTCACCTGGACAAAAGAAGGCTCCAGGGAGAGCTCAGAGCCCCTTCCAGGGCCTAAAGGGGCTCCAGGAGAGCTGGAAAGGGACTGGGGACAAGGGATGGAGGGACAGGACACAGGGAATGGCTCCCACTGCCAGAGGGCAGGGATGGATGGGAGATTGGGAATCAGGAATTGTTCCCTGTGAGGGTGGGCAGGCCCTGCCAGGGTGCCCAGAGCAGCTGTGGCTGCCCCTGGATCCCTGGCAGTGCCCATGGCCAGGCTGGACACTGGGGCTGGGAGCAGCCTGGGACAGTGGGAGGTGTCCCTGCCATGGCAGGGGGAGGAATAAAATTATTTTTATGGTCTTTTCTGACCCAACCCGTTCTGTAATTCCATCATCTCCTCTGCCTCCACAGAGGGGCCATTTCCACTTCCCCACTGCCATCACAAGATGGCATTCCAGACCTAAAATCTGAGCTGGCTCAACTGATACTTGGAGATCTTTTCCAGGCCCTGGGGTGTCCAACCCCAGGAGAAGCTGTGGATTTAACCCTGCCCGCTGAGCTCTTCTGCCAGGTCTCAGTCCTGACACTGCCTTTTAATCACATCCTTTAACGCCAGGGCTGTGCCTTAATCAGCTGCACTGAAACACTGCTGCCGTTACTGTGTAACCCCTGAGCCATCTAATTGCACGGAGTTAAGCCAGTTACACCTTTGACAGTGAATGTCATGCAGAGCACTTTAATCTTGACCTGCAATACCTCGGGCTCTTGCAGGGCCTCCTCTGCCTCCGAGGACACGCTGCTAATCAGACCGAGCCAGGATGTAGTTTAAGACATGGACAAAGGGAGCCAAGGGCAAATCATGAGCAAAATGAATCTGACTCATTTTGTTACAAAGCAGTGTTGAAGGTAGAGCTGCCTTTTCTTTGCCTGAGAATGATTTGGGAGAGCAGTGAGAATAATTTGTTTCAATAATTTATAACTTCAAAATAATAACAAAAACATGAGAGAAAAATCATTCTTCTTAGATATGTTTTTTAAAAAGAAAGCTTATTTTGAGTTAGGTGCATAAAGCACTGGTGCAGTGTGTTATCCCCTGTGTCTGCTCCCACGTGTGAGTGGGTGCTCCAGGCTTCACCCACCAGTTGCTCCCTGCAGGAAGAACCCATGATCCAACCATCTCCTTCCCTGGCCAAGGGCCTGCAGCCTCCCACCGGGGCTTGGTGCCATGTCCTGGGTGCCAGCTCTGCCAGCACAGCTCCCCGGGGGTGGCAGTGGGGCAGGATCTGCTGCTCAGCTGCCTCGGAGGCTGGGGCTGGCTGTGTCCCTCTGGGCAGCTCAGGAAAGGCTGCTCCGGCTGCTCCTTGCAGGGAGCTGGAGCAGCAACCTCACTTGATCGGGGGAAAGAGCAGTCAGGAAAGGTTACATAACCCCGATCAGGCTGCCAGAGGGGCGGTGCAGCAGCAGCAAGGGCAGTGCCACTCTGGATGTGCTGGGCAGGAGCGTGCCCTGCCTGTGGGACCCTGCCTGTGGGACCCTGCAGCCCCTCTGTCCATTCACTCTTGCCTGGGTCTCCTGGCCCTGTCAGAGCAAAAAACAACGGTTTTGTTGTTCAAAATGCCCTTGGGCAGCTCGAGGAGCCCGTGCAGTTCCCTCTGTTCTGGGCTGAAACTGCTGCACAGCAACTCCTTTTTCCATTTCATCTCTGGCAGAGCCCTTGAGCTTTGCTCCCTTCCTCTTCCACCCTCCTCTCCTCCTTCTGAGCTTCTCCTTGGCCAGAGGACAGATCACAAACCACAAGCTCTGCTATTCATCTACCAGATCCCAAGCCACTGTCTCAGTGTGATAAAGGTGATCTGCTAATCGTGTGGAGAGGATCCCCCAGGATGCAAACCCCTGCTGGGATCTGTGGCAATTCCATGGCATCAGCCACAGGGTCAAACGTACAAGGGGGGGTTGCAGCTGCCTTCCCGAGTGTGGGCACCACAATCAGCCTGCCTCAGGAATTGAGACCTGCAAAGGCCCACCAAACACACCTGTGTCCTTCCAGTGCCCCACCAGGTCTCCTGGCAGCAAGGAATTTGCTTTAGTTCTGTGAGTTTTATAAAGCCTGACTCAAACCCCAGGGATTTCAGGCAGTGCTGACACGCAGAGTGGGGTGGTGTGAGCACAGCCCTGGGGTCAGGTGCTGGGGCAGATGGGTGGGCACATCAACATCAACCCAATGTTTTAGAGCAGAGCTAACTAGGAACAGCTTATTCCATTAAGAAAAAAAGAAAACCAATAATCATTCTTAATTAGGACAGAAACCTCCAGATAGGCTTTTTTAAAGAAAATGCCTAAAAATACCATTTTTGCTTTGATTTGAAAACTATTTTTTGCTCTTCAGACTGTAAGATAAAACAATTTGAATTGATGATGCATTTCACAGCAAAAATACATCCCTTTTCATCTTGAAAATGCTGAAATGAGTTGTTACAAAATTTTCAACTTTTACCCCCTTTCTTAAAAAGCAAAATTTTTAATTTAGATGAAATGTCTTTTTTTTTCTTTTTCCTAATGGAAACGCTTGATTACATTTTTACCCAACAGTTCTAATTAGAATTAACAATTACAGCTGATTCTTGGTGGGGTGATAAACAGCTGGACTGCACAGCCCTCTCCACTCTGGGACTTCCAAACAAGCCCCAGCCCTGGCAGTTTAGCCTTCTGCAACATTTTAGACTTGTCTAGTCACTGGAATTTATTTTTCTTTCTTTTTTTCCCACCCTTTCTCCTCTGAGGGTTAGATTTTACCAGTGCAGCATCTCTAACAGTCAGGGAACTTCACAGTGAGTTGAGATCGCATTGATTTCTCGAGGAAGAAGCTGCATACTAATTTTTCCTGTTTTCCTCCCTTGAGGAACACAGGTAACAGCTCCAGGAAGGCAGCTGGGTTTGTAGATATTATGCTTACCCACTGGCTGTCAGGGAATTCTGAGGTCTGTGGGACCATCATGGGACACAAGGAGACTTTGGCTGGTCTGGTGCAAGGCTGGATTTGCTGAGAAAGAATGTGGGATTAAAGCAGAACAGGTTAAACCTGAGAGAAGCATCAGGTGAAGATCAGGGGATGGATCAGTCCATGCTATGCTGCCAGAGCTTCCCCCTGCCTCCAGGATGATCCTCACAATCCAGCTCTGTAGGGCGAGGAAAGGAACACTGGAGCAGTGAATGAAGAGGAAATGACTGTGGTGGAGGGGAAGGGAAGATGTCAGTCTGCTCTTAAACCCCCAAACCCTCTATTCCAGGCACTGAGGCAAGTTTGTCCAGCCTTTGCAGGCAACCTCCAGAGAGCCAAGAGGCACTGGGACATCCTCTTTCAGGGGACTGGTGTCCCCAGTGCCACTGTGACTCCTGGACTGCCATGTCCAGTGCTTTTTATGCCTGCTCATCCCTGGGCTGGCTCCACGCTGTTAATGGCTGATCTCTCCCTGGAAACAAACCCATGGCCTTTGCCTGTCCCACCTCGCCCCTCCCACTCCCCTGCCAAACAGTTATGACCTTCTTGGACAAACCTGAGATAGTATTAAACGAGAGGGAGGTTTTCATACACAAATGTCCCTGTGATTAATGGATTAAGAGATTCTGTGCAAATTAAAGCCTTTCTTCATACTTTGCACATCCAGCTCTTCAGCTGTCGTTCTTTCCCTTCTAGTCCTTTACAGAAGTCCCTGTGGGCCTTGCTTGCCCCATTCCTTTTGCTGCAGTTTTCTCCCCACAGTGACCCAGGGATTTCCCCCAAATCCTTGTGCCCACTGAGTCCTGGGCAGACCCTGCTGCTCCTGAATCAGCACTGTGGAGAGGAGGATGCTGTGAGCACAGCTTGTTTATACACAGAATCAGCCCAAGAGAGGGGCTGTAAATGCCTCTTTATTTCCATATTTATCATTGCAGCTCAGATGGATGAGGAACCCAATGGAAAGTTTAGATGAAACAGAGAAGAAATGAAAAACTGTTGGCAAGCGGCGGCTCAGCTGAGACTGGCAGCCTCAAGGGCTTCCAGAAGGAAAAAGGCTTTCACTGCTGCTCCATAACAACCCGATTCCCCTGCCAGGCCAGGAGGAGTGGGGCAGCTGAGGAACCCTGCCCTCCTATGATCCCACCCCAGGGAGATAGACCTGAGACCCCAAAGCAGCACGTTTGGTCTTGCTGATGTTTGGCAGGGCTGATTTCTTCCCAGAGCAGCAGCAGAGTGTGGGTGTGGAGGCTCCGTGAGGATCTCCAGGTGATGGGCACTGTGGTCACCCATGCCATGGTGGAAAGGAGCCACAAAGGCTTTGCTGGACACCTTTGGAACATCCAGTGCTGGGTGCTGGTGATGGATGATGAATTTAAAGCCCATTTGTGCAGGGAATAATGGCTCATAACCATCCCCTCTCCTTTAGTGGTGTGACACTGCTGACATGGGTGGTCTCATTTCCACCTTAGGGGAGGCGTTTTATTAATTGTCCCTGGCCTTGCTCCTGAGCCCGTGTGTGCTGTGATGTGGACGTGCTTCAAATGCAGTGACAAGGAGGTGGCAGCCAGGATGTGGCTCCTGGGGGAGGCAGCCAGAGAGGCAGGGATGGTGCTGCCCACAGCTGACCAGTGATCTGAAACCTTCAGCCCTGGGAGGGAGTGACTGCTCCCGGCCAAGGGAGTCTGACTTTGCTGGGGGATAACCAGGACTGTGTGTCTGTGACCGGGCTCTGTTCCATGGGGAGGAGGCAGGGGATTGAACTGTCCCCTTGCTGCCTGCATGGCCCTCTGTGCTGGCCAATTTTTCACCTAAATCCTGGCTTGAGCACCCATAAAGGCCCCTGCCCAGATCATCTGGCATGATGGCTTCTAGAAAAGCGTCCCTAGGGTCGCTGTCCCTGCCTAGTCACAGCTGAGCTGGTGGCACTGAAAACTTGAGTTTCCATTCACATCCCTCCTGTACCTGCAGGTCCCTGTGCCCTCACTCCAGGCTTTATTCTCCTCCCTGCTTTCCCCTCATTTGTGCCCGGCTCCGGAGGAGAGCACTGGGAATTGATCACTGTGTTGGCTTCGCTGATTTAATCCAAATTTAACCAGGCGGGAGCGAGCGAGGGCAGCTCGGGGGCCCGGCATGCTGTGAAGAACCCGTCGGTGCCGAGTGGTGCCGTTAATAACGGGGGTGAAAGGCGGCAGCCCCCCGGCATCGCCCCTCTCACCCTGGCACAGCTCCCATGGGGACAGAGCTGTCCTGGGGACACGGCACAGGCACTGTCAGGGGCTGTCACCCGGCGGGCCTGACCCCGAGCTGTGCCAGGACAAAGCTGTCCTGGGGACACGGCACAGGGACCATCAGGAGCTGTCACCCAGCGGGCACTGAGCCCTTAGTGCCAGGACAGAGCTGTCCTGGGGACACGGCACAGGGACCCTCGGGGCTGTCACCTGGTGGGTGCTGAGCCTGAGCTGTGCCAGGACAGAGCTGTCCTGGGGACACGGCACAGGGACCGTCAGGAGCTGTTACCCTGCGGGCCTGACCCCGAGCTGTGCCAAGACAGAGCTGTCCTGGGGACACGGCACAGGGACCGTCAGGGGCTGTCACCCAGCGGGTGCTGAGCCCTCAGTGCCAGGACAGAGCTGTCCTGGGGACATGGCACAGGGACCCTCGGGGGCTGTCACCCAGCGGGTGCTGAGCCCGAGCTGTGCCAGGACAAAGCTATCCTGGGGACACGGCACAGGGACTGTCAGGGGCTGTCACCCTGTGGGTGCTGAGCCCAAGCTGTGCCAGGACAAAGCTGTCCTGGGGACATGGCACAGGGACCCTCGGGGGCTGTCACCCGGCAGGCCTGACCCCGAGCTGTGCCAGGGCTGCATGGGCAGCAGCTCACCTGCGAACCCCGAGCTGCATCCCTGCCGGCAGAGCCCTTCTAGAGCAGGGATGGCCCCGGGCTCATTGCATCCCACTTATGGCTCCAGAGCCCCCGAGGGACTGATGGCAAAAGCCTTTGGATGAGTCTCTTTTTTTGGCAGTGAATGAAATAGGATTTGTGCTGCTGGTGATAAGAGACTGCAAGATGGACTCATCTGATCCTCACAGCAATTCAGAGAGGCTGATGCTGACATGGCAGAACAGGTCCTACAATAGTGTTCACGTCCCAGCACACAAAATGGGTGAGAAAAAGCATTTTTAAAAGTGACTGGGGAAACTCTGCAGTTATGGTGCTATCCTATCTCAAGCCCAGGGTTCCGCTCCGGCCTCTTTGGAGTCACAAGTACTTAAAAAATGGTCTGCTCTGAACTCAGGCTGGGTCATGACTCATGTCTTGGGCTGTAAAAATGCATTTCATTGTGTCAGCAGGAAAGTGGCTGTGGGCAGCGCTCTGGCAGGGTGAGGCTGGCCAGGGCAGGCTGTTCAGCAATTACACCCACTGGAGCCCAAATTCCAGCTCATATTTTGCTACAGCACACAAAAAAGGTTCAAGGGAAGGAAAGGCTGAAGGGGAAAAGTGTTTCACTTAAAAATCCTGGTAGGACTCTATGCAGTGGCTTGTCTGGCCACAAATCCATCTGTTTTGGTGCAAGTGCAAAGCCTGGACCTGCCACCTGGAAATGTGACCTCAAGAGTCTCCTGTAGCCTGTGGAGTTTGCTTTGTACCCAGAAGAGACCCTCTCATGCTCATCCTGGCATCCTTCCAGAGAGAAAAGGGCAACTGAACCCTCTGGATGTCTGTGCCTTGCTGTGGGCCTTGTCTCTGGGTCTTCCCCCAACCAAAACTACTTGCAGGTACTTTTAGTACGAACCCATCACCAAAAACTAAGTTACCTGTCAAGGGCAGCACTGTGAGGCTTCACAGCATTGGCACCTTGGGACTTAATTTTGCTTGTGGACTTAAATGTCCAGTTATGTATCTGGGAGTGTTTAGCTGTTGTGACCAAATTTGGGACACATTGCCACAACTGAGTCACTGGAGAAGCCAAACAGCCTTGAGAGGAGAGGAGCCTGGTGGCTCCAGATGAGCATATGGCAGTCCTGGGAGCAAACTCACACACCTTTGCCAGAGGAACATCTGGATTCCTTAAAGGAAGGGGTTTAACCAGGAGGGATCAATTCCACAAAGAAAACTTGGATTGCTTAAAGGAAGGGGTTTTACCAGGAGGGATCAATTCCAGGAAGAAGATCTGGATTCCTTAAAGGAAGGGGTTTTCCCAGGAGGGATCAATTCCATGAAAAGCAGCTGCCCTGTTCCACTGCTGTCCAGGACAGAGCAATGCTGTGGGATTGGGACAGGGGCTCAGTGCCTGTTAAAGCCCTGGGCACTAAGGAAGCCCAGGAGCAGCTGCAGGCAGAGGCAGCTGAGGGATTCCTGCTGCCTCCCACCAACGCTGCCGCGATTCATCAATTACCTATCTGCTCAGTCCTTTTCTCCATCCTTTTACAATCTAAATAGCACATTTTATAGTTGCTGCTAAGTGATGTGATCAACATCAATTACCTACTAAAAGAGAATCAAGTCTTGATTTAAAATTAAGTGCTGCATTTTCCCATGTTCTTTATATATAGCCAACACAATAATTGCAGTGACATAAAAACTAATTACACAACTCCACAATTAGGCCTCCCCCCTAGTGCTGTGATTGTCTTTAAGTATACTGATGAAAAATTACTCCCAGTCCCAAATTACTCTCTCACACCCATCTTCTCTAATACCTTTTGAAAAAGCCCTTCATCCCATCAGACCAGAGAGAGGAACTCCAGATGCAGAAGGTAATACATGCAGAGTGTATTTTCTTATCTCTTAGATGTGGGAGCAGTTTCAGATGTGGGATTTGGTTGGGATTGCCCAGGGATGCAGCAGTGCTCTTCTCTGGATGGACTGAGCATCTCAGTGAGGCTTCCCAAAGTGCCTGGTGTGCAGCAGCCTGAGACAAGCAGGGGGAAAATCCCCTTCTCAGTGCCCCAGCTGACATTTGGCTCCTGGGCTGCAAGCAGAGAGACCAGTCCTGCCTGGCTGCCAGCCTTGGCTTGGTGTGTGGAGCCCAAAAGGAGGAGGAAGAGGATGAAGTACAGCAGTACTTCCCCCATCCAAAAGCCAGGAGCAATCACATAGCTGCCTGAGAAACTATAAACCTCAACAAAAATCCTAAACATCTATAAAGCTCCGGTGCACTCCTGACAGGCTTTGAGGGATTTGATTCCAGATTATGTTTTTGAGATGTTTACAACCAACCTGGAAAGACTGAAAATATTCAATTACTGGCAAGGAGAGCTGAGATTTGCTTACAGTCAATCTCCTGCCTCCAGGATCTCTGTGGGTGCCAGCAGTGAAACATAGCATGGGTGAGCAGAGCCATGGGGACAGTGGCCCAGGGACAGGTCCCCTGATGTCACTGAGCATCTTTCACTAGATGATTAAGCATTGCAGGTTTAATTTTGGGGCTGGCACGTTGGTTTTGGCTGCTGTGCAGTGGATCCCATGGCCTGTTCCTCAGCCACAGCCCAGCCCTCACCAGGGAGGGCTGCACAGCTGGTGGCTGATTTTCCATCATCTCTGCAATGCCATCACTCAGTTGCAGTTGGGAGAGGGGTGGGAAATGCTTTGGCATGATTTTAATCAGCAGAGTGCTTTGAGTGAATGAGGTGAGGGGACCAGTGAGCTCCCTGTGCCTTCTCTTTCTCACCTCATTTCAGCGTCAACCAGGGGTGCCAAGACTGAGAATTTACACCCTTGTGTTTACCTGAAACCTCACTACTTTCCTCAAAACCTGTGAAAAATAAAGGGGGTGCTGAAGTAGCCTGTGGCAGGGATGATGTGATGTGTAAAGCCAATATCTCCAGATCATTGCAAATATTCCCTCCTGATCCCAGGCATCCATCCCAGATATTCCCACCTTGTCACCAGCCCAGAGCACTGGGCGCCACCTCCAACCCTTCCTTGGACATGTGCAGGGCAGGAGACTCCAACACCTCCCTGGGCAGCCCCTGCCAAGGCCGGACCACCCTTTCCACAGAGAAATTCCTCCATTAGTCCAACCTAACACGATGCACAGAGGCGCGCCAAAGCAGGCGTTCACTCCTGAGGGACAGATCCTCCAGGATGGGGTTGCTGCCCGGGACACGCCGTTCCCACAGCCAGGGAGGCTCCCGCAGCCCAGGGCAGCGGACACGGCTCAGCCCGGCTAACCCAGCCCGGGACACGGCTCAGATCGGCCCGGGACACGGCTCAGGCTCAGCCGGGGACACGGCTCAGGCTCAGCCCAGGACGTGGCTCAGATCGGCCCGGGACACGGTTCAGGCTCAGCCCGGGACACGGCTCAGATCGGCCCGGGACACGGCTCAGGCTCAGCCCGGGACACGGCTCAGATCGGCCCGGGACACGGCTCAGGCCCAGCCCGGGACACGGCTCAGGCTCAGCCCGGGACATGGCTCAGATCGGCCCGGGACACGGCTCAGGCTCAGGCTCAGCCCGGGACATGGCTCAGATCGGCCCGGGACACGGCTCAGGCTCAGGCTCAGGCTCAGGCTCAGGCTCAGGCTCAGGCTCAGGCTCAGGCTCAGGCTCAGCCCGGGACACGGTGGGGCCGAGACAGCGCCGCCCCCGCCGCCTCACAGGGCACAGGCGGGGCCAGGATCAGGGGGCGGGGCCAGGATCAGGGGGCGGGACCAAGGGCGGTGGTGACAGACAGGCACGGGTCAGGTGGTGTGGCCAAGAGTGGGGCCGTGCTGAGTGAGTAGGGCGGGGTCAGGGGCGGGGCCAATGGCAGGAGCTCGTGCAAGGACGGCGCTGATTGGCTAGAGCGGGGCCGGGGCGGGGCGGCTGTGGCCGGGCGGCGCGTGCGCAGTGCGGAGCGGTGAGTCGGGGTGGGGGGGGTAGCAGGGGCCGGTGGTGTTGGTGGCCCGTGAGGGCCGGGGCGCAGCTCCGGGTTGGGGATCTGCGATCCGGGACGGAGCCCTGGTCCCGGTCCGGGGGTACCCACTGCTGCCTCCCTGCTTTGCCCTCGCGCGAGCCGACCTGGCGGTAAGGCCTTGCCGGGTGGAGGCTGCCCGCCGGCCCGGTTCCCCTCATTGGCTGTGGCCGGGCCGTTGGGGACGTTGCGTGTGCGGCCCCGGAGGCTCGGCAGGCCCGGCAGGATGGGCAGCCTGTGCGGCTGGAGTGCTGCAGCAAACGCGTGCCCTGTGAGGGGCACTTAGGCACACAGTCGGAGCAGGGCAGGGGTCCCTTACACTCAGGGCTTTTAAACAAAAATCTTACACGTGAGTTTCCCCGAACGGGCACAGTTTGGATCCTGCCTGGAGCACGAGGCTGCGTGACCTCTGGCCTGTACCCAGGCTGCTGTGGAATAAAAACGTACTGGAAAAATTGAAGTAGCTCTGGGATATTAAAATGGATGTTTCTTCAGGGTGTGCGCTCTGTAACACGAGGTCTGAATTTTAAAACCGGTTTAATTGTTTTGGTACAAGCCCGCATATGGTTTTCTGGCAGGAGAACTGGTGAAACGATGCATTCCACAAGGCCAGGAAGGAGAACGCTGAGTAAATGGGATTTTGTATATCAACACTGTTTGGAATGTTGCCTTAAAATGTTTAAGTGCAGTGGTTGACTAACACTTGCATTAGGAGTGAGCTTTGACAGAGCTCTGATGCTGCCCACCTTCAGGAGGGTCTGGGTTTACACCAAGCTCTATAGACACAATTTCTTAAGTTACTTATTCTGCAGTGTTTCTTTGCTAGAACTAACCCTGTCTGAGTGCAGCGCAGAGGCAGAGCTGCCTGCGCTGGTGCTGCTCAGTGTGCCTGCCAAAGGAGGGTGATCAGCAGAGGCATTTCTGTGGTGGAGCTGTCTGTGGAAGAGGCTGGTCTGTGCACAGCCTGGCAGGAGCCTTTTAAGTGCAGATAAGTGTCCAGAGGATGTTAGAAGATGGTGACATGCCCTGTCATTTACCCAACGTGCTGCCACACTGCTCCTGCTCCCTGTGATCATTTGAATTCATTTGTTCTCTGGGAGTAGCACTGTTAAGGGATGCACTTCTAAGTTTCTGTCTTTTCTTTCCCCCAATCCTGCCTTAAAATGACCCAGCCTGATCCACTTAGTTTTTCAGCAGCCTCTAGGGTATTTCTGTGGTGGAAGTACCCAAAATGCTGTCCCAGAAACTTCAGTGTAGGAGTCCAGCTACCAGAGGTGGGAGAGCAGTGTTGCGAGTTCCTGGAGGCTGCTGTCTGTGTGACCATGTATTTACTAAATTTGAAAGGATACAAATATGATTCTTGGTAAGAAATCAGCTGGAAACAATTCCTGGTGAACTGTCAGAACAGCCTTTGAACCCACAGTGTTGTCCCTGTGTCCTGAAGCAGCACAAGAGCGGGGCTGGTGCTACTGCCACCACCTTCTTCATTTTTACAGTGGAGAATTCCTTTAGCCTGAGCAATAAAACACCTGGCAAACTCCAGCACCCCCACACCTGTCTCTGCTTCTGCTTGGGTTGAGCAGATGGGGTTGAATGCACAGCAGCCATACCTTGAGAATTTGTGAGGCAGTGGATAATTTGGATAAATTTAGGGATAATAGTCAGCCTTTCCATGTGCTAATCCTCTGTGCTACTGACTCCCTCCGTGGCTTTTGTAACCCACCTCAGCTCTTACACCCAGCGTTCTCCTCTGAGAAATAACGCTCCACTCGGGCTCGTGAGGGAGGTGAATCAGCTTTAATTAAGATTTGTCGAGCACTTTGTTGATAAGTTCTCAATAGCTGGTTGCTATTTTTTATGAGCACGCAGATATTCCTACCACCTGCAGTGGGAAGTGACACAAGGCTGGGGATCTCTGGGAAGCAGCCCTGCCAAGGGAGATGGCGCCTGCTCACCGTGAGATCCATTCTGGCTGTGGTTCACGAGGCAGCTCAGCAAAACCCCAAATCCCTCTGAGTCTTTGGGAAATGTGAAACGTTCCTGAGAGCTAAGCCCTGCTTTTGCATGAGATTTGTAGCTTTTGCCCCCTCGCTGGGTTTCTCCCAAGCTGCTGGTTGGGTTTGGTGCAGCTGTGTTCTGGTGTCACCTGCTTTGTAACACCTTGTGGCAATGGCTTTTAACAACTGTCCCCTCAAATTAAGGTGTCTGGGGTGGGCAGGGCTGGGTGATGGCCCCTGTGGGCTTCAGGCATTGCAGAGGTCAGTGGGGTGGAAGGGGAGGAGGGAAGCTAGGAAACCATGCCCTCCCCCAGGGCAGCGTCCCATTCCCTGCTGGCTTCTCTGCTGCAGCAGCAGGTGGCAAATGAAGCTTGATGAGCTCTGTTAGTGAGGGGTAAGGAAGGCGTGAATGGAAATGGCCACAGCAGTGCTGGCTCTGTGTAGTGTGGATGCCCCTCAGCAGGATGAGGAGCTCTGTTGTATTTTGGGGAAGAGAAGGCTGTTCACTTGGCTTTGTCACTGCTGTAGGAGTAGCCAGATGGAGGATGCTGAAAGGAAATACAGGGCTGGAACAGCCTCCTTGTCCGTGCCCCTGTCCTGAGCCAGGTGAGAGATGCTTGGCTCCAGGCTGGGCAGCGGTGGATGGTAGTGCAGATCTGGACAGGGCCCAGTTCCCTCTGGGCCTTGATGGAATCCCACTCTCAGAGCCTGACAGCCCATCTAACTTGTCCTTGCAGCAAACTGAGCAGCCAGTTTGTGCCTTGCCTTCATAGAGTGGGGAGTCCTGTGGCTGGTTTTCCTTGTGAGTAAACCCTGTTAAAATCTGAGAGCTGGGACTGGCCCTGGAGGGAGCAGGGATGGAGAAACCCCTCCACAGCTGGTGTAGGGCAGCATGTTTTATACTGCTGACTGCTCTGCTGGCTGCCCAGACCCTCTGGTTTGTGTGTACCTCAGAGCTGATACCAGCACAGAGCCCAGAACTGGGTATTTTATGTTTCTGGATCACAGAGGGGAGTTCAGCTCTTTGGAGCTGTGGTGTCACAGTGCTGGCACATTTAGTCTGGTCCCCAGTTTTCCCCAGGTTCCCTCTGTCTGGAGAACTTTCCCCTGGACTCTGTTTGTGTGCTCGATCTCTGTTTGTGCTGTTTCCAAGTACACTTCTTTGCATTGTTTTCTTAGCTTTTCTTTCTATTGATTTGTTGGTGTTTTGGGAACTTTTCTTCAGTTTATCAATTCCCATCATGACCTCCAGAGTGCCTCCAGCTCTTAACTCCTGGGCATCCTTTCAGGTTTTATAGAAGTGCTTTCTCTGTTCAGACTATTAATGGAAAGGTTGAACAGAGGCAGACCTGGGCTGAGCTCCCAGGGCTCATACACAAGGATTTCTCTTGTGGTGACAGGGAATTGCTGATGGCTACCCCTCAAGTGTATGGGGTTGAGTTGCTTTGGTTGGTCTTTTTTTTTTCTTATTAATGAGCACTGGGCCTCGTGAAGGTGAGCTTGCCCAGACCCAGCTCCTCTGGCTATTGAAAGCATCAGATGGATAGAGTGAAAAACCTGCTTTGTGCTGGTCAGAGGTGTGATGGGCAGGTCTCTGTAGGGGAGGATTGTGTTGTGCTCTCCTTCTGAAGGCTGAGGTGATTTTTAAGAGCTTTCATGAACTTTGTTCACCTGGGGCTTCTTGCTGATGCTTGCTGGGGCTGTCACAGCTCTGGGACAATCCTCAGCCCTGCTTCCCACTCAGAGCTGCCTCAGCAGTGGGCTGTGCATGGGGGAAGTTGTGTCCAGCATCTCCTGCTCCCCTTTTCTCTCTATAAGTCTCTCCTCAGTGAGAGTTGGGCTTGTCTGTATGTGGCTAAGGTAGCAAAAATGTATTTTTCTCTTCAAGCAGTTCCAAGTTCCTTGTGTGGTTGCTCTTCTCTGGAAAAGATAAAACTGCCCGCTCTGGAGAAATTAATGACGCTCATTTTTATTCCTAAATAGTGTGTCATGGTGGGTGTGGTTGCAAGACACCTCACTGCACCAGGCCTCTGCTGTCACCTCGGTGCCAACTGCTTAAGGAGGAGCTGAAATAGATTTCACTGGAGCAAACATCTCTGCCTAGCTCTACCCTCCCTGAGTTCTGTGAGTACTGAGCTGCTGGGCTCAGCTGCCTGAGGTTCAAGAATTGGTCCTTTTCTCAAGTGCTGTTCCATCTTTCTTTGCACATGGGTGTAACTGTGGGGCGAAATTTGGGCCCCACTGAATTTAAGGACAACACAGGGTGTTCATGTCTTCCTCCTCTCCAGGCTGGTAACTTGTGGTACCCAGCTGTTCAATCCAGCTGTGCTTCAGGGACACCATCAACAGGATGGAGATGCTGTGCCCTCTTTCCGTTGGTCTGTGGCTGATGGTAGAGTCATGGAATCGTGGAATATTCTGAGTTGGAAGGCACCTACAAGCATCGTTGTGTCCAACTTGGTGGATGCCCTGACCTAATTTCAGTTCCAGGGCAGAAAATGCAGTCTCCCTAAAACCTTCCTATGGCTTCTGTTGGATTCTTCCTCACTTTTCCCCAGGGGGCTGTGTGCTGTAGTTAAATATGGATGGAAAGGTTTTGTTCCACTCTGGATTACAGCTGAATCTCAGTGGTGGATAAATTGCATCCCAAGTCTAGTTTGCAAAGCCCTTTGGGCTTCATGGGCTGCAGGAAGCTGTATTTTATTCTGGATGTGTGTTTGCTGATAATTCTATAGGATTTGCAGACAGCAGGTTGTAAGAGCCCTGATTATGCTGGTTCCCTGTGCAGTCAGACTCTGCCCAAATAATTCAAGTGCCTGCTGCAGAGAGAGGGAAAGGAAGATGGAAGGATGATTAAGAAATCTCTGGAGTAGATGGGAAAAAGATGCATATGTTGATCTGAAGGAGATACCAAGCCACATATATGTCTTCCAGCATCTAAATAAAAGTCAGGATTTTTAAAATGGTTGCCTACTTAAAGCCCAAATAATTCCTTTAACGGCAGGTTTTAAAGGTTTAACCTAATTTTAGAATTTTTATTTCAAGTGTCCTTCCATAAAATTAACTTTTTGAATGCAGAATGCTTTAATGTCTTCCGTGTTGGTGCTCATTTTCAAGAAATCTCTGCACAGTTATTTCTTATGTACCAGTTAAATCTATCAGCCAACAGATGTCAAGTGTAGCAAAAATGCTATAATAATATTATGGTCTAATAATAGTTATAATGATTCTAATTACCTGGTGCAGCTTTAAAGAGAGGCAGATTCAGAGATGAGTGCAAAGGAGGTGTTTAACCTTGAACTGCAGAGGCAGGGCTCTTCCAGAGGTGCCTGTGCTGCGCCCTCTCCTCCCCATCAGACATCCCCCTCCCTCTATTTCCTCCAGCAGACTGGGAGCAGCACTCTGGTGTGTTTTTAATGTTCAGACCTCATTCTGGCTGTGCTCACAGAGTGCTGGTGAGCTGAGGATGAGCACGTTTCCTGCAGTACCTGGGAGTGTGAAGCCTGCTTGTGTTCAGCCTCTGTCTGCCCTGCTCCTGGCGTGCTCCCACAGCCTGATGATTGTGGCACTGGAGGATTGCTCCCACCCTTGGAAGCTGCAGAGCCTCAGCAATCTCCATCCTCTCTGCAAGCTGCTTGTGCTGCTCTTGACCATTAGGGGTGGCTTTGCCACAGCCTGGGAAGCACAAAGCCAGAGTCTCCTGATGGAGAGCATTGGGGGTGTGCAGGTGAGTGGCTGAGAGCTGTTGATCCCTACAGAGGCTTTGCTGTGGGGGTAGCAGAGCACTGGGCTGGTGCTTGAGTGCTGTGCTTGCCTTGCCTTTGGCAGGCTGGCCCCACAGAGCCTTGTCAGAGTCTCCTTCCCCAGCTGCTCCATGTGCCAGCCCTGTTACATCACTCCCAATGCCCTTTCACCACTATTTTTCCTTTAGGAAGGATGCTGGGCTACATTTGCTGTGTTCCTGTGGTTTTTGCCCGATGTTGCTGAGTGCTGTTAGTGCCTTGGGGTGCCAGTGCTCATTGTGGCTGTAGTGTAATGGATCCCCTCGTGTCACAGCTGCTCATTTATTCCTGTGACATGAGGGGTGAGGAGTCCCTGGCTCACAGACCAGCAGCCTTTCCACAGAGGAAGCTCTGTGTGGGCTGGAAGTTGACAGCTTTCAATGATTATATGCTAAACCTTCTTCCTATAAATAATTGATTCACAGGCTGATGAGAGCTTTAGGAACTTGTCTCTCAGTTGCTGCTCCCTGGCATGGACAGCAGCTGGAAATGTGCTGTTTTCCTATAAAATGGATCCAGAGGTGCCCTTGCTAGGTTTTCTTCATTTCCAGCCTGTTGATAGGCTGACCTGCTCTGCTTCTCAGGGAAGCCCTGCCTGCCAACACCTGCAGCACACCTTGTGCCAGGCCTGGTGCTGCTGAGAGCTCTGCCACCTGCAGCCTTTCCCTGGGGGCTGTTCAGCCTCTCCCTTGGGCACGTTCAGCCTCTCCCTTGGGCACGTTCAGCCTCTCCCTTGGGCACGTTCAGCCTCTCCCTTGGGCACGTTCAGCCTTTCCTTTGGGCAGGTTCAGCCTCTCCCTTGGGCAGGTTCAGCCTTTCCCTTGGGCACGTTCAGCCTCTCCCTTGGGCACGTTCAGCCTTTCCCTTGGGCACGTTCAGCCTCTCCCTTGGGCAGGTTCAGCCTTTCTTTTTGGGAGGTTCAGCCTTTCTTTTTGGGAGGTTCAGCCTTTCCTTTGGGCAGGTTCAGCCTTTCCTTTGGGGAGGTTCAGCCTTTCCCTTGGGCAGGTTCAGCCTTTCCTTTGGGCAGGTTCAGCCTCTCCCTTGGGCGGGTTCAGCCTCTCCCTTGGGCAGGTTCAGCCTTTCTTTTTGTGAGGTTCAGCCTTTCCTTTGGGGAGGTTTGCCTTCTTTCTGGAGTCAGTGTGTGTGTGTGTGTGTTGGTGCATCACCATGGAGATGAGGCCACAGGAGCTGCAGGGCGCAGCCTTTTCCAGGCTCACGTGAAGAAGGATGCGGTAACGGGCTCCTCTTATTTAGGGAAAATGGTTTCTTGGAGTAAATAAATCATCAAAGAACACTTGGCATCAGCTCAGGTGCTATTAAGGAGAAGATCTCTTGAAGCCAGAGCTGTAAGGCTCATACAATATTCACCTGATGTGTTCCACATCAGGCATTGCTGCTGTGCCCAATGCTGACTCACTGACCCACTTGTGCTTTTACTTACCCCGGATAACAAAGCTCCTGTTGCTTTTCTCCTCCCTGTGTAGGTATTTGTCATCCTGCCACAACAGCACCTTCCTGGATCCCTTTCCTTGCCCACTGAGTGTCCAGGCTTTCAATGCTTTGAGTGGTTACAAGGCTTCACCTCCCATGGCTGCTGCTGCTTTGGCCGGGTTTGGGGAGGACGTGGAGGGTGTGTGGCTGCAGTGAGTTCTCCCCCATGCAGAAACACCTCTCTGGGCTGAGCACACCCCAAAACCCTGTTCTGGTCATGCAGACATTCTTGGGGGGTTGGGACACTGCCCTTTCTGTGTGGCTGCCCCTGGCACACTCTTTCCTTTCTAGTTTCTGGTACACAGAACCCTCCCAACAAGGTCTGGAAGGGCCCTGTGGCAACTCTGCCTCATTGCCTCCACGTCTTATTCCAGACTTCATCTGTAAACATCTCTTTGCCCTTGCTAAAAACGCTGTCTCTTAATTTCTCTCTGCAGGAGTATTATTTAATTTGTAACAGTTTTAGGACGTTATTTGAAAAATCCGATATGAAGCTGTATTTCATTTACTGTAATGATCCACTAATGCAGGCATATTTCAAAGGCAGGCAATGCAGTACTGTGGGGTTTAATTAAATTTTGTTTTTCAACTGAGCATCAATAGACAGACAATAACAAATGGTGGACAATATGCATACAGAACGAAGTCTCTTCATTTTCCTTTTCAAGACTGTGGAGGTGAAAATGTATAGCCCTTAAAATGGACTTGGCCTGCTCACAACTGCTGCTTTAGTGTATTTAACTCACTTCAGGAGGAGTTTTTTCTTCTTACTCTGCCTTAATTAATTTTCTTGCTCTCTTCCTGCCCACAAAATAAACTCTTACACTGTGGAAAATTTCCAGCAGGAGCCGTGGGTGATCTAAGTGCTCCTGCAAGTTCTGCATGTAGTTTTGAATGCTGTGTTGGTACTTAGTGTGTGATGGCTCCTCCAGATGGGCCCTCCTGAGGGTGACAGAACAGAAGGGCTGGGTCTGAGGTTCCTGTCTCTGGGAACTGAACATGGCATGTGCCAGCCTTGGAGAGGGAGGGAAAAATGGTGTTGCTGCCATGGTTGTACTCAAATCAGGAATCAGTAAGTGGCTCTGGAGTGCATTTTGTTCCTCTTCTCCCAGCAAGCGTGGGGTAATCAAGTACAGAGTGTGTGTAGGGAAGCTCGGGCAGAGTGTTCCACATCACCAGGAGGTTTCTGGGAACCATCTGAGTGGTCACAGCGTGGCACTTGGACACGTGTTCTTGGGTAAAGAAATTTGTCACGGGTGCTGTTAATGGGCTCCTTTGTTCAGATTTGAGGAGTAGGGTGAGATGGGCTGGCTGAGGCAGATTTGGTTTCTCCAGGTGTCTGGAGAAATTACCATTGTTCAGGAACAGAACCAGAGTTTGCTGAGGAACCCGACGTGAGTGTGACTCCCACTGCCCTCCAGCCCTTTGATTCTCTCAGAAATCTCCCAAAGGCAGAGAGCTGAACAAAGCATTAATTTTTCAGAGGCAGAGTCTTCATTCAGAGATGTGAGTTCAAGCCATGTCCTGGGTTGATGCCTAAGGCTTTGCCTGCTTAACCTGCCTTCAAAGGCTGGGGGCAAGGGCTGTGCCTGGAGCTGGCACTGCTTTCCACCGCTGAGCTGGGCTGGGTCACGGTCCAGAGAGCTGCTGACTGGAAACTGGAGCATGCAAAGGCTGGGAATCTGTGGGAACCTGACTCCTGATGTCTGTGCAGCTGTACCTGCCTGAAAAGCATGGCTGGAAATGACAGACTGGAGGCCGTAACCTCCTCCTCCTCCCTGGGATCTCAGTGTAACGCTTGCCGTGTTCCAGGCACAGCCTGTGTTGTTTGCTCCTTGCTGGAAGCAGCACCTTGAGTCCTTTGCAGCTCTCCTGGTGCCTGGGCTGGCTGAGGGTTGTGTTCTGAGCTGGTGAGAGGCTCCTGGAGCAATGGATGGGGTCCTGTGCTCCTGCCAGTCCCTGTGGCTGGAGAGGAGTCCTGGTACAGACAGAAGGGGTATAAATAGAACTCGTCATCAGGCACCGGATGCTGTTTAAATAAACTGGAAAAACCCCTCACAGCTGAGGTTTGTACTGGCCCTGCTAATGCTGGGGGAATGCCCCATGCCTGAATCCTTGTTCTTCCCTTGTTCCTTGCTTTAGGCTGCCAGATTTCCCATTTGCTCACTTCGTTTTGTTGATAGGCAGTGTCAAGGTTCTGTTGCTGGGGTTTGGGGCAGGATGTTGCTTTCTGGTGACTTGAAGCAACACGTCCAGCTTCTGTCCTTCCTTTGCATCTCCTGCCTTTCTGCCTGTGGCTGCTCTCACTGTGCCATAAACTAATCTCCTTCCAGCTAGGAACTTCAGGCCTCTTGCAGACTCACTTTTATGGGGCCATTATCCATCATCTATAGAAGGAGAGGCTTTCCTGGCTGTGGCAGGGCTCAGGTGGCTGCTCCCAGATGGAGCACACTGGATCATCTGGAGCCAGTGGCTGAGCCCTGGGCTGAGGGATGTGCCCTCTGTGCAGACCAGGGAGTGCTTGAGCCTGGTCTTTGCACGAGCAGGTGAGTGATTTGAGATCCTCACAGTACTGCTGGCATGATTTATTCTTGCAGAAGTGCCCACAGCAACTTCAGGGGTTTGTTCTGCCCAGCAGGATCACAGACAAGGACATGCCTGGGCCCTGTGCTTTAGTGGCTCTTGCAGGACTATGCAGCAAACAGGACCTGCAAGGGGCCTCAGCTCAAGGGCACAAGCCCAGTGCATGGGGAACTACAATGGTGCTTGGGAGTGAACAAAAATAAGTCTATTTAAAATGAAAAAGTAGTAATCTGTAATGCAGTTTTGAGGGAATTACTGTAGCAGGAGAGCATGTGCTGGCTGGGAGGGGAGAAGCACTTGCTCAGACAAGTGATAATCCATTGCAGCCCATTCCAGACACCTGGCAGATACCAGCCTTCCTCAGGCCTCCCTGGGATGAGCGAGGTGCTGTGCCACTGGATGAGGAATGTGGAGTTTCTGGACTATGTGGAGTGCTAATTTAAACACCAAACCCTTGTTCCTGATGGGAGCTGCTGGTGTCTGCCTGGTGTGGGGTGCTGCACGGGATCTGCAGTCTCACAACAAGGAGTGTGCTGGGCTCGTCAAGCACTCGGGGCTGACACGGCCGGCTCGCTTCCTTGGATTTCTCCTCTGGAGTTTGGCAGCCGTCTGCTTCAGGGAGCACAGTGGCCTCATAAGAGTTTATTTGATCTGACACATGACAAATTGTTTCTGCTGGCGGCTGCTTGAGGCACAGTCTATTCGCTGGCAGCCGCGGCTCTGCGGGCGCTGGGAAGTGGAGGAAGGCAGCCCTGCCTCCTCCTCTTGGGAAACATCAGTGCAGAGAGCGTTGCTGTGACCCCCCTGCCATCCCAGCCTCCTTTCTGCTGCTTGGTAACGGTGCTGCTGGCATGGATTATTAATGGTGTTTGTGTGCTGGGTGTGTCTGCAGGTGCTGGTTGTGGCTCCCATGGCAGGGCAGAGGAGAACCTGTGTTCTGGAATCAGACCCAGTTGCCACTAAAAACACTTTGTTAAGTTCCTTTTTTTAGGACACCCTTTTAGCTCTGCAATGAGCAGCAGAATATTACATTCCTCAGCAGAATAAAAAGTACATGTCCCCTGTGAGATAGTGTCAATACATTTTATTTGTTCTATTACCCGCAATCTTCAGAATATGTCCCCTAAGCATTTTAATCTGTTTTTCCAGAGTTGTCTCAGAGTGAGGAATTGCTCCTATTTGCAACTTTGGGAATGATTACTCGTTCATTAATTTCTTCCCTTTTCTGCTGTCCATCTGTTATTGCTTCCAAGAGAAAAAAAACCTCTCTGTAAATCTCCTCCAAAACAGGCCTGAGTGCCTGATTAGACAGAGAGTTATGCGTGCTGGGAATGTGTTCCCAGGAGATCATCCTGGAGCTGTGCATGGAGCCCTGGGTGCTGCTGTTCTATGCCCTTGGGCACACAGAACCCACCAGGTGATGCCTTTTCCTTGGTCTTAAAATGAGGAGCCAGACATAGATAGGGGAAAAAGGGTTTTTATCTTGGTATTTAATAAAGACCTTTATGGTGCACCACTTCACCAAGGTGGAATGTGCTGAAATGCACACACATGGTATACAATTTATAGACCTTGCAAATTAACATATTTAACAAAGATGCCTCAATGAGAGGCTTGAAGGAATAGCCCGATATCTTCCTATTTCAAAGTATTTCTCACTGGATGGGCTTAATTTTAGTTTACAGGATGTATTTTAGAGGGGATCTTGGTTTCTCAAGATAGCTTAGGGCTTTCTGGCCTCCAGCTGAGAGGCCTTTTGGATATTTGGTTTTCTGACCTAACAGAATGCCAGGCTTATGGTAAGTGATCAGACATAAGGAATTACAAGTGTGCACATTAGGGGCACTGAGAATACATAAAAGGTACATAAAAGAATGGCAAAAAGTCCTCATGGCATCATGGCTCCCTGCTCCTTGCCCTGGGATGAACAAGCCCAGCAGGCAGCACGTGCCAGGGCAGCCAGGCACACCTGGAGCAGTCGTGGGGCACACCTGGAGCACACCTGGGAGACACCTGGAGCACACCTGGAGCACAGTGGCAAGGCAGGAGCTGGAGTCAGGGCAGCTCCAGCGCCCAAGCAGGGCTTTGCTGCTGCTGTGCTTTGCCTGCAGTGCCGGGGCTGTCAGGAAACAGGAACGAGATGGGACAATACAGAGCAGTTCCTGCTGCCACGCTTTTGTCCAGCAGCTAAAAGCTTGTTCAGAGGGTTTTGTGGAAGCCTTGTTTGCTTTGGTCTTTTTTTGCTCTTTCTTTAAGTACAGACTTAAAAGAGCTGGAGACTGGAGGTCACTGTAGTTATTGTTTCTTCCTGAATAGCACAATAAATGTGCCATTTGTCAGGGTCCTTGCCTCAGAAAACATGTGGCCTGTTCCCACTGCTGTTCCCTTGGACATATGAGGAACTGCCCCTGCCTGCCTCTGGGTGCATGGAGATTTCTCACTTCCTCATTGGGGTCAGTGCTAAAACTTGTCTTGACGCGTGACGTGTGTGGTCACTGGAAGTCACTGTGGAGGCTGTCACTGAAACAGCCTGGATTCACAGAGCAGCTTCATTTAGATGGCAGCTGATGGAGGAGCTCTGCAGAACGGCTGGGTAGGAAACCTGTGTGCAGGAGGGGACAGCTGAGAGCTGCAGTTATCGTGGGAGAAGCTCAGACATGTACAGACGGGGTGTGGCAAACCTGTGGTGGATGTGCCATGTCCCACCTGCCATGGCACCACCAGGATGCACAGGCAGCTGCTCAGGATGTTCTGGTGTCTCACAGCAGAGAGGAAGGTGCTGCAGGTGCCTCTTGATCAGAGCTGAGGGTGTGTGAGGGAACAGCCTGTTGCTCACTCTGACAGCTGATTTTGAGCTCTTGGCTTTGCCAATCACCTCACAGCAAACACCAAGACATGGGAGTGAAAGTCCCTGTGTCCTTTAGCTGCTGCTTGGGTGTTTGGAGAGCCAGCAGGTCCAGTGACAGCCAGGACTGTCAAAGGAAGAACCCTCTGTGGAGCAGTGCTGCTCAATACTGAGATATGCCAGTCCATGAAATGGCTCTTTATAGGGTGTCTCACCAAAAGGATTTTCCTTTTGAGTGTCTGGATCTCCTGCTGTTGGTCTGAGCTCCAGATGAGAAACAGTGCTTTCACTGGAAGGTACTGAGGTTACAAACAGAGTAATTGTCCCTTAGAAGAGAAAATTGTGGAGGAAACCCACTCAGAACACGTCTCTGTTCTTCCTCAGAGCAGGTTTAGGAGTGCTGTGGCTGAGGGGCAATGGGGATGGAGCTGAAGTTCTGCTCAGTGAACCCCTTGGCTCTGAGGAGCAGGGAGCCTGGTCATGGAGCCCAGGAGGGACCTGGGAGCTTTACTGGCTCTTTAGTTCTCTCTGCACAACCCGTGAATGCAGATCTCCTGGGGCAGCAGAGCGTTCCTTGTGAGGGGAGCCCACGGTGCTGCAGTTCCAGTGGCACATGCAGGGTCCCGTGGCAGTGCAGGCAGTCACAGGAAAGCCGTTTCATAACCTCTGCTGGGATTCATGAGATGTTCAGAGACAGGTTCTCCACTTAGTCTATGTTTTATAAGGATTTAAGGCTGAGGAGCTCTTTGAAGCACCGATGCAGCTTGTTCTGCCATGACAAGGTGGAGATGAACGCTGGCGTGACTTCCATTCCCAAGGAAAATGCTCTTTTGCACAGATCACAAGCTGTGGCTCTGCTGCTGTTTGAAGAGACCTGAGGAATCTCAGATCCAGGCACTCTGTACCACATCAAAGCCTTCCCATCTGAAGGTGAGGTGATGGGGAGCTCCAGCTGCATGTCCTTTGTGTTTGGGCAGCAGAAGGAAAGAAGGTCCCTGAACCAGGAGTTGCTTGGAGGATCAAAGCTCTGCTTAGCAGAGGCTGACAGGGCAAAAAGCCAGGATGGCAGCAGGAAGGACAAAGCCTGCAGAAGATCTGGGCCATCTGATAGCAGACCTCCAGAGGGGCCTGGGAGACCTTCTGCTGTGCTGGAGGAGGCAGACCTGCAGTGTCCTGGGCTTGACTGGAGCCATTCCGTGGTGCCTGAGGGATTGTTTAATTAAAAAGAATGCTGCACCATCACATTTCAACTGTTTTCTCCACACATTGCTGCAAGTAACATCTAAAATAGCTCTAAAAGGCAACAAACCATTCCCCAAAGCAGGGGTGGCAGATGAACAACATGAGAGGGAAGGAATTATGTTCTCTTTCTGCTTTCTGTGTCTGTGCATTTGCTTCTGCATTTGCAGGCCTTGGGGCTTGTTTTAATTTAAATTTCCTTAGGAAAAACCCTGTTGAAGGAATGCTGCCTGCAGTGGCTGGCTGTTCTGCTTTGGCTTTGTCCTGGGGAAGCTTTGATGGTTGGGGAGCAAGAGTTGCTTTTCAGTCTTGGTGGGAAATGCCTGGATAGAGGAACGGCAATGACCACAAGAGTCACTTCTGGATGGTGGGACTGGCAATCTCTCAGCTCTCCCTTCATGCTCATTCCTGTCCCAGGGCTTATTTAATTGCTGAACAAAGGCATCCTCTGCAACCACTGAGAAAGGACCAGTGCAGGGACGGAAAAAAAGCAAACTTGCATCAAGCCTTTGATCCAAGCACAGGGAGCTACTGCTGCTGACCTCAGTGTTTGTAACCACGGTGTCAGTGTTGGAATGGAGCAGCTGAGCCCCAGCGTGGGCACTGATGTGTCCAGATTGATGCAGGGACTGGGGACAAAGCCAGGACTGGTCCTGAGGGAGCCGGTGTGGCAGCAGGTTGTGTTCATCCCCAGAGAGCTCCTTCCTCCCCTTCAGGGGTGGGTTTGAGATTGGCTTGTTAGGGCTTTATCCCAGGTTTTGCTGCCAGTCTGGCAGCTCCTGACTGGGTTTGACCCATGAGGTGGATCCCAGTGGCCTGTGCCTTTTCATCTGGGAGCTTGCCACAAAACTGGAAGCATGTGGGAGCCAAGCCAGGGCTGGACATCCAGCCAGGCATTCCATGAGCTCAATCCACAAGCTGCTATGCCATGTTATTCCTGTGCACATACCCAGGGCATGCAGCAGGTGAGCCCCACGTTTGCTGCCCGTGTGCCATCCTGCTCCCTGCTGCTCCCGGTCCCCTGGTTTGTCACAGGGAGTCAGAGCTGTCACCACCAACTGACGCTCTGTGGAGAGGTGAGAAAATGCATTTTTCATGAAGCTCACAGCTCGTGGCTCCTGGCAGATCAATAGGGCAGCTGGGGGAGTCCTTTGCGTGCCCACTGTTGGGGCAGCTCTGTGCCAGTGCTCTGCAGGGACTGGCAGGGGTTCCTTGGCTTGGCACTCCCTGTGGGAAGGAAACCTGCAGGCTGAGCTGGGGCTTAGATTCTCCAAGCTTGGGAAAGCAGAGGGGATAAAAACACACGGAATGCTGGGAGACTCCTGGGATAGTGTGAGGCAACGTGTCACCTTGCAAATAGGAACTGGTGGAAAGGATAGATCTGAGGGGGGGAGAAAACATCACTCATTGTCTGTGCTGTGCATGGGAAATTGCAGCAAGGAGTGGGAGAAGGGAATAGGTATGGGTAGGATGAGAGGTGTTTTGGCTGGGATTTGGGGTGGTGGGGAGGTGAAGAGGAAGGGAAAAGCTGTTTCATGTGGTGGAGGTCAGGCAGTGTGACAGCTTTCAGAAAGATGTTTGTCCTGAAGGTCCCTGTGCACTCTCATCTCCAGTCAAGTCCTGAAGTCCTAAATTGGAGCAAATCAGCACCAGTGCTGTGGTGTGGGCCCAGAGGTCCCTGCCAACCCCAGAGCTCTGAGGAGTCAGTGTCATGTGGTGTGCAGGCAGAGCAGAGCCCTGCGAGAGCAGCTGCCAGAAATTCAGAGAGATGCGCTGCTTATAAATAATAAATGATAAATTCAGCCTCTGATCTCCGAGGCACGCTCTGCTTCTGCACGCTCCATGCTGGCAGAGAAGATTCCCCGTGCTGGACTCAGCAGTCTGTCTCTGGCGTGGAGGGTCTGGGGGAGGCAGCTCAAGGAATTGGGGTCGTGCTGAGCCCCGGTGGAGCGTGGCCCCTTCTGCCAGCAGCACTAATGAGCGTGGCCCCTGTGCCACGGCCGCTAACGAGGGTGAGGGCAGCCTTGCTCAGCCTTCACACCACCCCCGCTCAAAGCTGTGCTCCTGCCCTCTGGAGAGCAGCGTTTTGTGTGAATGCAGCTTGCTGAATGAATGAATGAAGTCAATTTAAACGATAGACTAAACGATGCTTAGTGTTAAACTGTGCGAGCTGTATAAACAGCAGGGTCAGGGTTGCTGTGGGTGCATAGAAGGGGCGGTTCTGGCTTTATCCAACACACAACAACGCCTCCCTTGCTCTTGGGGGAGCTGTGGCAGTGCTGGTGAAGCTGCTGGTGCCAGGAGCTGCCCCCACCGTGCCCAGGCACTGCTGGGCTGTCTCCTGCTGCTGGACACATCCCTGTCCTGCTCCTGGCACCTGGCAGGGCTGTCGGAGCTGTGTTGGGTGGTGCCATGGCCAAGCTGCTGCTCGAGGGGCTGATGTGAGCTGATGGCTGCACAGGTAGCCTGGAGGGGTTATTGATATTTATTGTTATTATTTGTTAGCAGCGGTTACAAAGGTTGCATGAGTGCTCAGTAGATGCCAAGCTCTGTAAACATGTGTTTGTGCCATGGTTATCCTGCCCCTGCCACCCTGTGCCCGTGTTACAATTCCCTCCTGTGGGCTGGTTCAAGTTTGGAGCAGGACCTGCTGCCCCTGCTCAGGCTGGGCCCAGCCAGCCCAGTTTATTCCTACCAGCCTCAAAGTGTGGCTTCCTTGCTGTGTGGGTTCTCTGTAGGCAGCAAGAAGGTGTTCCCACAACTTTTCCCTTTGTGTAGGAGTGTTTTTAACATGCCAGAGCAGAGTCCTAGTAGGAGTAAATGATGAGGAGCAGGCAAGAAGAATAAATGGTTTTTTAAGCCATTTCATAGGCGACATGAATGGAATGGTCTGTGTGGCAGCTACACCCTCTCCACTGGGATCCTGGAGGTGTGAGGGGGCTGGAAAACAACTGCTGCTCCTGGGGCTGCCCTGCCTGGCTGGGGCTTTGTGCCCAGGTGGGACCCTCTGGCAGGGCTGGGGGCTCTCACTGGAGTGGGGCTGGGACACCCACTGGAGGCACAGGGGTGCTTTCCTGAGGACAGGATGCCTGGAGGAGCAGAGCTGCTGGGATCATCCTGGGCATTGGCCTCGGGTGATGGTGTGTGCAGGTATTCCTGTGTGAAAGCACAGGGTTGTGCACACCCAGCTAGTGGCTGGGGAAGGGCATTAGAGTGTGGCCTCCCAGTAATCCTCTGTGGCCTCCCAATAATCCTCTCTTTGCTGTCCAGCTGTTTCCTGTCCTAGACATAGGCTGAATTTCAGCTCCAAGCCTCCTCTTTCTCCTGCTGGTGCAGCTGTGTGGTTGGCAAGCAGGAGGGACAGCTGGCCACAGGGTGCTCCCAAGGTGTGTGTAGCACACCAGCAAACATGAGTGCTCCTCACAGACCTGGGGACCCTCTTGCTCAGAGGAGGGAAATTGCAGGTCAGGTCAGCTGCATTTCCTTCTCTTTGTCTGTGGCACTGCACATCACTCAGCCTGTCACAGGGGCTCGGCCCTGGATGCCACCATTGGAAGGACATTGTGTGTGAAGGGGATCTCAGCTCGCTGTGAGTGCACTCTGTGTCCTGAGAGCCTCTCCAGTCCCACAGCCCCCGTGCACGGCTGGCTGGAGCTCATTCCCTGAGCTGCTGTTGCCCAGGGAACTTCTCCTTCAGCCTCAGAGGCTGTGAGTGCCGCCAGGGCTTTGTGCCCTGCTTCAGCTGGAGGTGCCTGGGGGTTCCCATCCCTGCCCTGCTCTCACCGAGGGAGCTCTGTTGGTGCTTTGTGCTGGATGGCACAGTGTGCTGCTGGTGCTCCCCTTGCCATCTCAGTGAGGCTGGCTGGACAGAAACCTGCCCTGAGTTAACCTGCAGACAGTTTGTAAGGCTGTAATACCAGTCCTGCTCCCTCAGGTCATCCCTAGGTGAAAACAAGGATTAGCTTATTGGTATTGCATATTCTTGGAGATAATTGGTGTTTTTGTATCAGCACTGGAGTGGCAGCAGGAGCAGGACAGTGCCTGTCCCCTGTGCTGGCACTGCTGAGGGACCTCCAGTCTTGTGTCCAGTTCTGAGCTCTCATGGCAAAACATGGAGGGGCTGGAGCATGTCCAGGGAAGGGAACAGAGCTGGGAAGGGGCTGGAGAGTCCCAGCAGTGTATGGAACGGTGAGGAGCAGCTGGGAAAAGGGGCTCAGCCTGGAGAAAAGGAGGCTCAGGAGAACCTTCTCCAGGAGGGAGGAGCCAGGTTGGAGTCAGGCTCTGCTCCCAGGGAATGAGGGACAAGACAAGAGGAAATTGCCTACAGGCTCAGGGTGGGCACAGCAGGAATTTCCCCATGGAAAGGGGGCTCAGGGATTGGGAGGGGCTGCCCAGGGGGGTTTGGAGTTCCCATCCCTGGAGGTGCCCAGGAAGGGCTGGAGGTGGCACTGAGTGCTCTGGGCAGGGGACGAGGTGGGGATCAGACACAACTTGGACTCAATGGTCCTGGCAGTCTATTCCAAGCTCAGTGATTCTGGAATTCTGCTTCCAGCTGGCTGCAAAGCCAGAGGCTGATGTTGGGGCTGAGGGGCTCTGGGATGTCTGTGTGCTCTCCTGGAGCAGCATGTCAGGGCTCAGATGAGGCTCCGGGAGGATTTGTTGGAGTGGCACAGGACGGGCAGTGTGGGCTCTGTGCTGGGCTGTGGGGGCAGTGCTGCCAGCAGCAGGAGGCATCAATGACATGTGCTCCTCTCACTGGCTGCCTTGGGGCTGTCACCTGTGGCTGTGGGAGCTGCATTCCCGGGGCTGTGCAGCCCCCTGTGCACAGCTCTGCCCTCACTGGAATGTCCCTGCTAATGGGGAGCACAGCTCTGGGCTGTTTCTGCTGCTGTTGGTGCAGACCAGGATTTCTGGAGCTGTGGAGCAGAACCTCCCAGCCCTCAACATCCCCATCTCTGACAGGAGGGTTACTGCCAGCAGAGGAGACTTCTCAGAGTCTGACCCTTTGCTCTTTCCCTAGTGCCTGATTTTGTTTGACAAAAAGGATTATTGAGAAAAAAACAGCCCCTCCACTCTGCACAAGGGGAATTTGTGACCTTCCTAGTGCAGTTTTGCTGCTGCCTGGCTGCTGTACATGCTGGATCCCCAAAGATGCCCTCAAATCCAAGCAAACATTCTGTGTGCAGGTGGGGTCACCACGACCACCCTTTCTGCTTCACAGGCTGTGAGAGTTGTTTCTGGAAATCCACTGTATCCACAGAACATTCTGTGTGGAAATCCTCTCCTGCTCTCATTGTGTCCACAGAACATTCTGTATGGAAATCCTCTCCTGCTCTCTGTGTGTGTCTGTCTGTAAGGAGATGTCAGCCTGTACAGAAGCTCCTCTCCAGGAGCTCCAGAGCCCCTGTTGCACATGTCGGCTCCTCCTGCCTACCTGGGACTGAGCAAAGTGCTAATTGTTGTGCAGATGTCATCTGCCAGGCAGGCAGTAGGCTGGAGGCTTGGAAGAGGCTGTGCTGTCATTTGCTAGCAGCCTCCTCGGTACACGTGAGCTCTATTTTTATTTTTTTTTGTTGTTTTTTGTTTTTTTTTTTTTTTTTGTTTTTTTTTTTTTTCTTTTTATTTCCAGGCTTGCAGATAAAGTTTGAGGGATACATCTATTTTTCATTATTCCAGTTTTGCTGCTTGTTTTATAACTGAAAAAACCTCAATCAAACCAAGAAACCTGTTCCTGTGTAAAAAGCTTTAGTTTTTTCTGAGGTGAGAGGGAATTAATTGTGTGTTGTGGTCACACTGGACTGAGGTCAGGACCGTGGGACTGTCCAGAAGGGCACAAGGATCACGATCTGGGAGCAGAGGGAGTTTGAGGCTGTGCATTGTGCTCTGGGTGTGCCAGCTCAGGAGCCTGGGTGTTGGTTGTAGCCTGGATTTGCTTGGCCATGTCCCAGGAGAGAGCTGGAGGCTCTGGCCACAGGTTGGCTTATGAAAACAGGGAGCTTTTCTTTTACTCCAGCTGTGGTTTAATAAGGGCTTGTGGGCCCTTGAGGTGGTTCTTTGACCCTTTAGGAAAGAGGAGACACTGAAGTAGGAACTGGGAGGTGATGCTTTCCTGAACTGTGTGAGTTAAGCAGGGGGATGCTCATTGCTCAGGGATGCTGTGGGTGTCGGAAGTCCAGATCTGTTCCAAAACCAATTAATGAGAAAAATCCAGTTGATGGGGTCGAGGTGGCTCAAAGGAAGAGGCTGCTGCTCAGGAAGACCCTGGCTCAGGAGTTTTTGGAGGCTGCAGAAGTACATCAGGTGCACTGTTACCTCTGCTCTGTCCCTCTCCTGGTTTCCTCTTCCTTTTCTGGCAAAAACCAAGCAGGGAGAGGAAGAAATAACAAAGTGGAGTGTAGGGACAAGGTACCAGTGAAAGGGTGGAAGGAGAGGAGGCTTCCCTCCACGTCCCTGAAGGCTTCTGGGGGCAGAGGCTCTTTGGTGCCAGGAGCTGGTGGTGGGTGCTGCTGTGAGCAGGTTTTCTGCTTTGTGGGACACAAAGTGGTTGCTTCAGTGAGGGAGAGCTCTGCTATCTGATGTGCCACCCTGATGGACAGCAAAGCAAAATATTTCGGACTGTGTGTAGGGGAGGAACTTCTTTAAAACCTGGATAGGAGTAGGAGCAGACTTGATGGAGGGATGAGTAATGAAGGAGTGTTTGAGCGGAACTAATCAGTCCTATCTTCTTTCAAAAAACCTCATTTAGTTTATTTTAGCAGTTTTTAATTTACATTAATTTAATTTAAATTAATTTACATTAATTTAATGTAAATTTAGAGCCAATCAAAGGAAATACTTGTGCAGCCTGTGTGCTGGCAGGCTGCTGCACTCCCTAGCCCAGCAGAGAGCTGAAGGCTGCAGGTGGATCCTGAGCCTCGTGTGAGGCACTGGGGGCTCACGTGTGTGTGCTCACACGCAGGGTGGGCACAACTGCTCTGTGCACGGGCACTGGCACCCACAGCAGCAGCAGCAAGCAGCCCTCATTTCCCCATGATGTGCTCTGTGCCCTATCAGGGTGGCTCTGTGCCCATCAGGGTGGTTCTGTGCCCCATCAGGGTGGCTCTGTACCCATCAGGGTGGCTCTGTACCCATCAGGATGGCTCTGTGCTCCATTAGGGTGGGTCTGTGCCATGGCTCTGTACCCATCAGGGTGGCTCTGTGCCCCATCAGGGTGGGTCTGTACCCATCAGGGTGGTTCTGTGCCCCATCAGGGTGGCTCTGTCCTCCATCAGGGTGGCTCTGTCCTCCATCAGGGTGGCTCTGTACCCCATCAGGATGGCTCTGTGCTCCATTAGGGTGGCTCTGTACCCATCAGGGTGGCTCTGTACCCATCAGGGTGGCTCTGTGCTCCATCAGGGTGGCTCTGTACCCCATAAGGATGGCTCTGTACCCCATCAGGGTGACTCTATACCCATCAGGGTGGCTCTGTACCCCATTAGGGTGGCTCTGTCCTCCATCAGGGTAGCTCTGTGTTCCATCAGGGTGGCTCTGTGCCCCACCAGAGTGGGTCTGTGCCATGGCTCTGCTCCCTGGAACACCTGAGCATGGTCAGAGCCAGCTCCTGGCCCCATGGCTGGGCTGAGCCTCTGCTCTGAGCAGCAGGGAAAGTCTTGTGCTGTAGGAACCACTGAGTAAACCTTGCTGACCTCTGCAAAATGTTGTTTTCCTCAAGAAAAACCTACATATGGATTAGATGAACCCCTGCTCCTTGGACAGCTGGTCGTTTTGTTTAATTTGAATTAACGCAGCTACTTCAGTGCTTAAAATGAGGCACAGGCATAAAAAGCCTTCACGGGATTGCACGGCTTTTTATTTTTCCCTCCAGTTGTCATCCATGGCACTGACACAGAGATTTTAAACAAGTCTTGCAGGTCTCCTCATATTTTCCAGGAGAGATATCATCCCCTGTGGGGTCAGTATGAGTTCTTGGCATTTCCTGTCACAAACCCCATTAGCAGTGAGCCCCACGAGTCCCTGTGCTCACACCTCGAGGTGTTGTGCCTCCTGCCATGTCACACCCCTGATCCCACGCTGTGTGGCAAAGTGTTGTGTAAAGAGTCCTGAAACCTGCAAAAAATGGAAAAAAAATACAGTTGGGTTTGTTTTGCTTTGCATTTCAGGCTGGTGGCAATGTCTCCTTGGGCCAGGCTCCTCTCCAGCACCTCCAGGGTCAGCCTGCTGCTGCTGCTGGGCTCTGTGCTCCTCTCCTGCTCCAGCCTGGGACAGAGAGTGCCTGTAAGTTTTGGCTGCTCCACTTGACTTCAGACTGATAAAACACAGATGCTTTTTGCCTTTAAGGAAATGCCCATTATTCTTTAGGAAATGTCTTTCTCCTGCTTGAATTATGAAAACAAAGCAGAAAGGGTTCTGCTGATTTCTGTGTAAATGAAGAATCGCTTGTGTGGTGCTGCCCGTTTTTGCTAGAAATGCTAATGAAAATGGGGCATTGCAAAGCAGCTGTGGCCAGGCAGTGACAGCAGCACTTAAATGAACCAAGTCACATCCTTTTATCCTTACTGAGCGATTAATCCCCACACTTTTCCTGAGCAGAGCTGGTAAACATCAGCTGTCTCCATTATGTGTTTGAACAGATCCAGCACTGGGAGGCCTGGTGGTAAATTTACAATAGCCTGTATCACTAACTCCCTCTTGGATAATCACAGAGCTGTGGAAATCAGCTAAGTAATAACTGCTCCACTCACTCTTTTTTAGTCCTGTTGAGTCTTGGCTCAGAAAATGTTAACATTGATTTTCATCTGCAGAACCTGGGCTTTTATGGCTGTGATTGTTCCTGAGCTTTAACCATTTGTTATAATTTAAACAATTCCAAGCCCCTGATGCACTCAGCAAAAGCAGGAGTTAAGATCTGGTTCCTCGTGCATTTCTGAAATCGCAGTCGCTTTCCACAGCTGAAATAAGAACATTCTATAGGTTTGTCAGCCTTCCTTGTGTGTTACCACAATCATGGAATTGTGCAATTGTGTAGGTTGGGAGAGACCTTTGTGATCATTGAGTACAACCTTTAACCCAGTGCTGCCAAGGCCACCACCAGCCCACGTCCCCAAGTGCCACATCCACACTGTTGTTGCTACTCTGCGTGTTTTGCTCAGGTTGACATTTCTGTTGCTCAGAAAGACTCTTCTAGGCTGGAAACAGATATTTATATGCAGAGCATCCAAATTCTGACAGAAAATGTGCATGCATTTTTTCCCAAAGAGTGGAAGAACTGAAGGCAGAATGTGTCCCAGAATTTCCCAGTTAACCTCTGAATTTACTTACATTTTTCCCTGTGAAAACATCCTAAGGATTAAGAACCAAACACTTCATGAAGTGAGCTGTAACTCCATCTTAATTGCCAACAATTAGGACTAATCATTCCCTGTAGAGTGGTTAACTCAAATTCCTCAGTGGTGACTGAATTGGTGATCTCAGAAGCTGAAAATATTCCCTTCAGCAGGCACTGGGCTGTGGGGATGATGAGCCTGGACCAGTTCATCTGTTCCTGCTGGAACCAGAACAGCCCAGACCCAGAGTCAGTGCCTGGTGTGAGAGTACAGGTCATTTCTGTGCACTCTCCAGAGTTTTTTGTGACTCCCACCAGCTCCCTAGGGAGGCTTTCCATTGAACACCAAGGTTTCCCTCACAGCAAGGATTTTTTTCCCTGCTGTTCTTCCCTTGGTGTAACATCGAGCCGCTCGTGCTGGCTGCTCTCCCACACCTCTGCCAGCCTCGTGCTGCACTTGCCATGGAGGTGGTGATTAAATCCCTGCCTCATTGTTTTAAAAGCCTTGGAGAACACTGGAAGAGGGTGGAGAAGAGGATCCTCACATTTGTATCATGTGGGCAGCTCAGTGTGTTTTTTCTTGTGTCCTATTTTGGAAACAGCTGAACTATTTTAGCTGAAATCTTCTCCAAGCCTGAAATAAGTGCATTTAAGAAAAAGAAAAAATAAAAACAACCCAACAAAACCGAAAAAAACCCACCAAACCCCAAACCAACCAACAAGCCTTGAGGCATTCCACTCGTGTGGAAAATTTCAGCTGAAAAAGTTAAAAGTTTGACATATTTTTAGGCAAGGGAAAATGGGGTCTTACAATGTTATACAACCCTAATAATAGCCCGGGCTCCTGCCTCTGACAGGAGGAAATACAGGTAAGGCTCTGTGAGAGCTGGTTTGAAACCTGCAACCTGCTCTGGAATAGGAAATAAGCTGCGTTGCTTTGTTCAGCATAAATGTCATGCTAGTTATGCATGTTTAACCTTTAATATACTTTAAATCTAAATTTAACCATGTGGAAAGAATCTCAGATGTCAAAAAAAAAAATATCTGCTGGCGAGGGAAAAAATTTTGTATTCTCAGCCAGCACTAAATTACCCAGATGCAATTGCTAATGAGCTGAATCTCTTCTCTCCAAAAGGAGTTTGCCCTTACAAAAATAGAAGAGAGCGACATAAAAGATGGCAGTGGGAAGGTGCTGGGGACAGAGGATGACACTGATCCTGAAGACCTGGAAGTGTTTTACCCCACGGGTCAGTGGCAAACCCTGCGTCCAGGTAACTGCTAATTATAGCATGCCTCTGGAAGCCACCTGCCAGCACTGACAGGAGCCTTGCAGACGCTCCAAGAGCTGTTTGTTCCCATGACAATGTGTGCTTTTGCTGGTGCTCACACAGAGAGGAGGACTCGGTGACCCAGTGCAGGGACTGGAGGTGGTGAGCAAAGCGTCCAAGGAGGGGAGAGGTTGCTCCATGGCTTTCAGGTCACTGGAGCAGGAGGAGTGGGCTGCCAGCCCCCTGTGGGTGGGGGGCTGTCTCTGTCACTGGCTCCACAGCCCTTTCTCTCTTCATTTGTCAAGGGCCAGGTTTTATAACGTTTGTTGGCATGTGGATTCCCAGGTCTGCTGTGCTCCGGTGTGGCGCTGCTCAGTGGCAAGCTGATTAGGAGCTGTCACTGGAGCACTGCACAGCTTTTTAATAATGGCTTTTCTGTTCCTCGCCTGTTTGAAAGCTAGCTTTTATTTCCATCTGTGCAAACCACAAAAACTCTCTTCCCTTTCTTTGGGTTGGTGTCTTTCATTAGACATGCCTGGGACTCTGTGGTGAGAGGAGCCCAGCAGAGCAGCTTGGCCTCTGTGTGCTGAGAAGGCTCTGGAGGGGCCAAACCCATTCAAACACACACAGATGCACATGTGCATACATATTTCAACAATTAGCCTGTCTCTGGGATCCTGAACGAGCTGTTTAATCCACTTGTGCTTTGGTGTCCTCATGTATATGCAGGTGTAATACTTTCCCACCTCACAAGGGTGAACTAAGTAGTAATTAATTTTTATAATGTGCTCTGAATTTAAGAGCTTTATCCTGTGCTCAGTATTATCATTGAAAGAATAAGTATGGGTTCCATTTGTCTTGAAATTTCTGCCAGATATAGCAGAATGACTTTTCCAAATGTAAATCTTTGTATAACATAAATGGCTACAAAAGCCCCTGCGTTCCACAGAGCTGCAGTATATACTTATATTCCATTTCTGTACCATTATGTATGGAAGGCGTGTGGTGTCCCTGCTCATTGTTCAGCCTGGCAGATCCCCACCAGCTTTGTTGGAGCAGAACAATCATTAGAAACCTCATTGCAGGGTTTGTTCACAAGCACCTTCTCCACTGCTCGGGTGCCTTATTCCGCTTCATTTTTGTAGTTATTCCATGTTGGGCACATGCAGTGAAGGGCTTGTGGAAGTGGAGAGCTTGTCAGTATTCACAGAGGAGAGTAATTTTGGTTACTCTTGTAAAGACTTAAATGGTGTCCTGCCTCATGTTCTGACTACAGACCCCAGCACTGGGGACGTGGCACAAAGAGGAGCCGGCCTTGGTCTCCTGCTGCCAGCCTGGGTTTCTGGCTCCTGGGGTTCTTCTGCAGTGAAATCCCTGTGAGGACTGGCACTGACACCTTCAGCACGTGTTAGCCAAGGCTGGGGCCCTGCTGCCAGCATGAGCCCATCCCTGCAGCCTCTGGCCACACTTTCCCAGTGTGAGCTCAGCTCTGGCTGGCAGGGAGCTGACTGGCACAGCTGCTGCTGTGGCTGCACAGGGATTCACCTTTTGGTGCTGCAGCAGAGCCACGCAGCTTGGCAGCGTGTCCATCCCACTGGTTCTGCATGTTGCCATGTTTTCCATGTGGCTGCACTCACTGGCAGCTGAGCAGAGCCTGGCTGGGCTCAGGGTTTGCCTGCTGCTGCCCATGTCTCCAGAACACCGCCACTCCCTCTCCCGTTGTATCCCTGTGGCAAACTAGGCCAGTCTCTCTGGGGGAAGCAAATTCAAGTGTTTGAATTTAGAATTTGGATCTACAGTTCTGAGCACTGGGAGGGAGCTTGGAGCTGCGTTTGCCCCATCTCACTCCTCTTTCAACTTGTTCCTGTTCTGAGCTCACGCAGGATTTTGTGCTTCTCTACAATGGTGCAGCAGCTCATCTTTTATAGATGTGTTCCCAGTTTTCCTCTGCTGAGTTTCCAGTTCCCTGTTGCTAATTGCATCAACCCACATTTCCACCGGGACTGCAGCAGTGTCATCAACCTGTAACCTGTCAAATCCCTCCCCAAATTCGATTGTTGTTGTGTCTGTAATGCTTTGGGCGCTTGTTCCTCGCTGTCTACAGTGTGAGCTGGATTTTGATCAAGTGCTTCCTTGCACTATGAGCACACTTCAAGCTGCTGGAGGTGGCTGGATACAAACACAGAGAGACAGTTGCCCTAAGAGCTGTGCTGCCTGTGATCTGGAAGCAAGATCAGTTGTCTCTTCTGCCAGGCAGCCGGAGCTGACGGCTCTGGAAAGGTTGGTGAAACTTCCCAAAGCCCTTTAACACTTCGTTAGGCATTGCTTCTTTCTCACTTGGCACTAAATAATGCACCAGGTGCAGGCTCAGACTGAAGGGAGATGTGTGCCCCAGAGAGGCTTCCAGCACCTCTGCTCTTAGACTTTTGGGCATCATCTGTGGGGCTTTTCCTTCTGTCCATGTTTGGAGTCCACAGGAACCTGGAGGTTTTTTGGGGTTTAGTGAGTGGGATTGCTGTTTCCTCTGAATGAAGGTTCACACCCCTGCTCTGACTCCTCATGGTCAGGTAACAGAGTTTGTTTGAAGTTGTGCTTCCTCTGCAGTCTTTTTTCTTTCAGAATACACTTTCTCCATGTGACAGTACCCTTGGGAGCTGGAACATATTTTACTTTTGTTATTTGGGCACCAAATTTCCCAATATTTTGTTCAGCATTCCTGATGATGATTGGAAGTTGGATTTCTCTGGCCATCTAGTTGTATCACTGAGCAGCAGATTTTCCACCCAGCAGTGGTGGGAAATTTTCCACGCAGCAGTGGCGCCTCTGGGGGGAGTTTGCTGTGAAGATTCAGAGCAAGGATATTAGAGGCAGGGGTTTAATTGGGAAAGGAAAAGGGCATTAATCACCCCCCAGCAGTGATGAGTGGAGAGCTGGGGCTGCACAGGGCTCTGCTCTGCCCATCCCCGTGGCAGCAGTCCTTTGCTGCTCCCTAATGTGGCAGAAACCCTCTGGCAGCTTTTCCGGCTGACAGTTGGGAGTTAATGAGTCCAGTTTCCAATTCAGATGGACAAGTGAGAACCTCCACTGCCCAGATATCAAAATATTTACAGATTGCTCTGCAGAGAGGTGGCCGTGGGGCACAGAGGCTGCCTTTGCTGCAGAGCAGCTCCCTGCAGACTGGAGGGATGGAGTAGAGCCTGGCACTGTGACTGGCACGGTGCAGCATGGATCTCTCTGGGCTTTGGATGGATGTCTCAGGGCAGAGCAGGGAGCTCAGCTGGCCTGCACCTTCAGCTGTGGTTAAAGCTCTGCCTTGCAGAGCTGAACCTGCAGTGACTCCCCACTGTTTGTGCTGCCCAGAGTAATTTTCTGCAGTGCCCAATGATTTCCCAGTTAAAAACCAAGGAGCCACAGCTGCTGCTGCTGGTCAGGCTGCCAGAATGAAGCTGATGTGAGCATGCTGTTGGTGCTGCTTCTGCAAAGATGAAACCATCTCATGTTCAGCAGGGAGCCAGTGATACATTGCTTGGCATTTAAATATCCATGGCTGCAGCTCCCAAGGATCCTCAGGCTACCTTTGCTGCTCCTGCTTGTCACAGGTCTTCTCCCGTCTCATTTGCTGCTCAAACAAGGTTTTACACCTGTGGGAGCCCAGTTCTGCAGGCAGCCACGGCAGGGAGGCGTTTTCAGGGCTGCTTTGAAGGGCTTGTTGTGCAAGGACAGGGCTGAGGATGGGCAGTACCTCGGCCCAGTTTCACTGCCAGTCTGTCCTCCAGGGGATTCCAGTGGCCAAATGAGGCAGCACTGATTTGGCTGACAGGAGGTTCCTGAGGCAGGGGAGGCAGGAGGCAGCATGATCTGTGCCAGGCCTGTGCCACAGCCTGTGGGGGTGACCTGGCTCTGCTGAGGGTCCCCTCACACCTTGTCTGCTCCTGCTGCTCGCTGGGATGTCCTGAACTGCAACAACTCTTGCTAATTGCTCTGCTGAATTCATCACTGTCCAAACCATTGGCTTCTCACTGACCCAGACCTAACTGAGACAGTGGTGGGCAGGTCTCTGAAATATTTATGGCAGCACAGTCAAGAGAGGGCTGTGAAATACAGAGTGAAACCACCAGGGTATGCTCGTTTTTGCAAAGTTTGACATGTCTAATCCAGGAAATAGGAGCCTCATCAGATCAGCACGGTTTTGCTTACAGAGGGAAGGCAAATGGAATTTTAAAAACCTCATCTATACTAGATGAAATGCTTCTTCTCCACGTTTCTTTATAAAACGACTTGTTAGTGATGTGCAGATGGGAGGAATCTCGACTCTGGAGTTGTTATAATCTTGTCTGGCCAGCAACAGGAGAGCTGGAGGATGATTCCAGCAGGTAGGAAAGGCCAGGCTGACTTGAGAGCAAATGTTCAGTGCTTGGAAGCTGAGTTATGGTCCCTGGTAGTTCTCCCTCTACTTGTTTTCAATCTGACTTCTAGCATAGGAGGCTTTCCATCTCCTTAATTTATCTCCTGCCTGTCCTTTTTATTGCCAGCTGCCTTCATGGGCTCCTCTCTCAGCTTCCTATCCTTGTGAGCTTCCCTTTGCCCCTCATCCTCACATCACAGGAGGCACAGTGTCCCTAACACTTGTGCCTAATTCCAAGTCCTTGGCAGAAGTGCCAGGGCTGAAGTTCCAGGTGCTGCTCCTGCCCGGCGTGTGGGGCAGTGCCAGGCAGGTGGGGCTCATCAAGCACACCCTCCATGCCCTGGTCCTGGTCTGGGTAAGAGGGATGGTGATGTTTCCCTCCAGCTGTTGGTGAGAGACAGGACTGGGGCTCAGGAGATGCTGGGACAGTGAGCAGACAGGGGTTCCCAGCCCCCTGCTCCAGCAGGAGGATGTGTTTGAAGGATGACAGCCCTGGGCAGGGAATCACAGCACAAATGTCCTGCCCTGCAGCTTGGTTTCAGCATTTCTGTACAGAATTGGGACCCCCAATTCCATGAATTGGGAGCCAGCTTTTGCTCCCCAAATGCAGGTAAAACTTCTCTTCTGTCATGTGCAGAAGTGGCAGTGTCCTGGCAGCACTGGTGTGGTGAGGAAAAGCCCTACAATGCTTGCTCAGGTTTAGGAGCAGAGTGGGCTTGGGGTGGGTTTTTGGTGTGTCAGGTCAGTCCTGTCCCTTGCTGGCCATGATGTTCTGGTTTCAAACTGGTTACAAAAGACTTTGGCAGGGATGCTCCTTCTGCCAAAAACTAACTGTGCTTCTGAGCAGCCAGAATAAAATCTGAGCTTCTGTAACACAGAGCCATGGGCTAGGCTGTGGGCACTGCCAAAACAAGGGTGCAGGGCTGTGTTTCCATGAGCCAAGCCATGACTCCTGCTAGTGGTTTGTGGAATTCTGAGCCCTGCAGGGTATTCCAGGTGGTCAGGAGTGGCCATAAACCAGGGGATGAGGTGCTGAGAGTCAAGCAGTGGTTTTAGTGCAACAGGAGGATGTTAAGTTGCAGCTTTCAGAATAATTTCAAACTTCACTTTAATGATGCTCAGGCTGCTGGTGGTGTAATAGCAGCAGACATCAGCAGTGGGATCCATTCCCGTGGTTAAATGTACATTGTTTGGTGGGGGAAAAGTGCTTTGAAGGAAGAGAGACTGTTTCCCAGGGAAGACATCTCTCATTCCTTGCTTTTATCTCCTCCCTGCCAAGCTGGGAATGCCGTGAGCCTGTGAGCTGCTGAGAGGTGCTCAAATGTGTGCTGGGTGATGAGGAATATCTTGCTCTGGTTTTTATGTGCAAGTAGGCTGGATTTGCTGCAATAGCTCCAATAACCTTCGAGTGGCTGTTTAGAAGGATGAACCTCATTAAAGAAGAGGTATTTAATAACAGGCCTATTTTTATCTCTCTCTTTATCTAACAGTCTGCACATTTATTTCAAGCTTGTAACAGTGCTTTGGAAAAAAAATGTTTTCCCTCCTCTGAAATGTTTTGGCAGTGCCTCCAGCCTTGGTTATCTTGAATTTCCAGTCTGGCTAGCATCTCTCCTCCTTCCAAAGCCAGCAAGCCACAGCAGGCCCAAAGCTCCAACATTTTCCTTGGGAAATGGGAAATTCCTGGGGGAATATGTTTTCAAAACATGGGACTTGGGTCCCAGGGTCACTGAAACAGTTCTGAAGGTTTGATCAAACAATCACAGCAACTGCCTCAGGCTTCAAATGTGTGATCTTGTGTGGGACAGGCACTGCAGTGTTTGGTTTTTGCTGCAGGATGTGACTGACCACACGCTCTGGGAGAGACTGGCAGCTCTGGGGGTCAGGCATTCCTGCAGAGATTTTTTTGTCCTAAATTTGTCAACTTTATTCTGTAATGTCATAAATTCGGCCCTGACCTATAGATATCTTGCAGACATTGTGTGTTCAGCCCACTCTCCTGTTTGCTGTCATTTGCTGGTGGTGAAGGAGGCAGCCCCAGCCCTGAGGGGTTGCACCATCTTTCCACCTCCTTCCACATCTGTCCCTTTGGCATTGCTGTCTCTGTACCCAGACCCTGCCCTGACTGAAGGTTTGCTGGAGCACAGGTGTCTGAGCCTGTGGCCAGGATGACCATTTCTGAGCCCTTTTCCCAGGATACTTGTGGCCATATGCTCCAGGAGATGCTGGATTTGGGCCTTGGGATGTGTGTGGCAGTTGTTACAAAAGAACTTGGCTCTAGGGGCTAATCCCTGGTTTTTCCTTGCTGTTCAGTCTGCATCATATACATCCCTTACCCACAGTTTTGCAGCATTATCTTTTTCCATATTTAGGGAGTGTTTTCCATGGTCTTCCTCAGGCCCTTCCTCCCTGCAGTTTCCCCTGTGGGTTAAAGCCTGACTTACTGAAACTTCCACAGAGCTGATTCTGGGCGGGCAGGGACAAGGCCAGAGGGTTTTCAGCAGTCAGCACAGTCAGATGGCTCCTGTGAGGAATATTTCACTTGCTCCTTCACAGCTCTTGCCTGCAAATTGTCCTCTTGCTCAGATGGGGCTCCAGTTTCTTTTTTTTTTCTCCTTTTTCTTTCCTAAGTTATTCAGTTTTCCACACATTTATTTATAGGGTCACACATGCAACAGGTCTGCTTTTTCCACAGATCCTTCCAGAGCCACGTGCTGTGCCTGCTCCATTCTGGTGCAAAAGCACCTTCTCCTCTGAGGAAAACTCAGAATATCCCTCCAGCTGTCTTGACTGAGCGAGGCATTTTCTCTGAACCCTGCCCTCTGTTCATTTCAGAATCTGCAGGGAATTTGGGACATAAATTAAAAAGGTATTTGATGCTCCTTGAGGTCTAGAAGCTGGTTTTGCATTTGTTTTTACTTGAATGCACACTGAGATAAATGGCTCTGCTTTACTGAAGCTGCTTCCTTTGGCATCCTGAGGAAGCTTCCTAGCTAAAAAATAAATATGGCTCTGTTTTTCCAGCCCTGCTTTACCAGCAAAAGCTGGGGAAGGAAATGTAATCTCCTTGGGTCTGTCCTGATTTTTTGTACAGCTAATTCCCATTTATTGAAAGAACTCTTCCATGCCAGATTAACGTTTAATTTTTTATTATGTGTTTACATTTTGGAAGGAGTAAGGGTGGTGGTGTTGGAAATTCTAATGAGGGACAACATTTCTGATTGAAAAGACTCAGGCTCCTCTCTCCTGATTTTTCTGCCTGATCCTTCAGACTGCAGGAAGTTTTGCTTGGGTCATTCACTTGTGACAGGATGTTATGTGAATACAGAATTGATGTGTGCAGCCTGTCACTTGGAATTGCTGCTGTTCCGCTGCTGGAGAGCTCCCGTGGTTGCAGAGTCCTTGCAAGCAGCAATAACAGGAATGTGCCAGTGATCCTGCAAAGCCAGAGGAGGAGCAGGGAGCTGCAAGTCTCCCCCATCACTGCGGGGTGTGAATAAATAGATCTAATCAACAATTTACATGTTAGCCCTGGACCAGGGTTTATTTTCCAGATGTGTCATTCAGCCCAAGCAAAACCTCTGCATCTCAGGCTGGTGGTGTTTCTAAAAGCACCTCTAAGTGATCACTGAGGCTGGATTTTGAGCTGCATTTACATTTTGATAGAATCTGCTGCTTTCCTTATCTGAAACAAAGCCTACCTGATCTTCATTAATTACACTATCATTTCACCTAACCAGGGTGCTACTAATTACAGTTATCTGTCTGTTCTTCACCAGATAATACACAAAAAAATTGTTATCCCTGGCTGTATCTGGATTAGCTTGTTGTATTCATATTGTTGCATAATTATATTTCCTGAGTCTCATACCTTCTCTCAATGGTCTTCTCACGGCAGATCTTCACAGCAGTGGTGTTGTATTCATATTGCTGTACAATTATATTTCCAGAGCCTCATACCTTCTGGGTGGCTTTCTCATGGCAGATCTTCACAGCAGTGGTGTTGTTGCTTCTCGGTCAGGGCTCCTCTCCCAGGCTCTCCCTGACCACCCCGCCCCCTTTTATCTCAGCTACCTCCATGGGCTACAGCTGCTGCCCAATCAAGGACATCACAGCTGCAGCCCATTTACAATAACTAGAATCAGGGCAGGGTCACTAATACAATACAAAGATCTTTCACTGCCATACATATATTTACAATACATAAGTTAACTCAGGCCCCCACATTTCCCCCTTTACTTTTACCAATTTTACAATTACCATAGACATTTTTGTCCCAGCTCTCAGGCTGCCACAGCTCGCAGCTGTCTAGTCCCAGCTCTCTGGCTGCCACAGCTCATACATAGAATATATACATATCCTCCTTTTTTTTCTTTTTTTTTCTCTTTTTTCTTTTTTTTCTTTTTTTTTTTTTTTTTCTTTTTTTTTCTTTTTTTTTTTCTTCTTTTTTTTTTTTTTTTCCTTTTACTTCTAGCAACCCTACAACTACAATACACATATCTGTCCCAGCTCTCAGGCTGCCACACACACATATCTGTCCCAGCTCTCAGGCTGCCACACACACATATCTGTCCCAGCTCTCAGGCTGCCACACACATATCTGTCCCAGCTCTCAGGCTGCCACAGCTCACAGCTATCTTTACTTCTATAGTCCCAGCTCTCAGGCTGCCACACACATACCTGTCCCAGCTCTCAGGCTGCCACAGCTCACAGCTGTCTTTACTTCTATAGTCCCAGCTCTCAGGCTGCCACAGCTCGCAGCTGTCCGGGGGATTCCACACCTTCTTTCCTTGGCTGCATGTTCTTAATCACGTTGGGGTCCCCAGATGTTGTATTCATATTGTTGCATAATTATATTTCCTGAGTCTCATACCTTCTCTCAATGGTCTTCTCACGGCAGATCTTCACAGCAGTGGTGTTGTATTCATATTGCTGTACAATTATATTTCCAGAGCCTCATACCTTCTGGGTGGCTTTCTCATGGCAGATCTTCACAGCAGTGGTGTTGTTGCTTCTCGGTCAGGGCTCCTCTCCCAGGCTCTCCCTGACCACCCCGCCCCCTTTTATCTCAGCTACCTCCATGGGCTACAGCTGCTGCCCAATCAAGGACATCACAGCTGCAGCCCATTTACAATAACTAGAATCAGGGCAGGGTCACTAATACAATACAAAGATCTTTCACTGCCATACATATATTTGCAATACATAAGTTAACTCAGGCCCCCACATTAGCTGGAGCTGTAAGGGGGGTGCACATGGTGATGGGTTTTACAGGTGGAGTGCAGGTATTTATAGACTGTCTGAGGAAATGCTGGATGAGTGGCTGCTGCCCCACTGGCTGTGCTGCCATCCCAGCAGCAAAACATACAGAAAACACTGCTTAAACACAGAAAAATGGTTACTGCAGGGTGGCTGGAGCAGGCCATCTCCACAAGAGAGGTGATGGAGTCCTGGGACATCCCAGACCCACCTGAGCACAGCCCTAGGGCTGGAGGGGACACTGCTGGAGCAGAGGTTGATCCCAGAGGTGTTTCTGGGCTCAGCTATCTGGGACTGTCTGGCAGTGCCTTTTTTGAGACAGAAAATCTCACGGGGGCTTCACAGAGGGCTGCAAGCCCTGGTGGTGGTGCTGACTGCTGCCCCACTAACATCAGCTGCAGTCTGAGCAGGGCAAGCACAGAAAGGGCTCCTCTGAAAAGAGGCAGCAGGAAATGTCTGAGCTGCTGGGGAGCTGCGGGTCCAGAGGGCTGGAGCCGGGAGCCAGAGGCTGCAGGGAAGGGGGTCCATGAGGGCAGAGCCTTTGCTGGAAGAGAAGCCAAGGGGCTTTCACTTGACTCTTGTTTCATCATCCTTCCACACACTGATCTCTTCAGATGCTCTCTAAACCTTTGGTTTGCTTTCTGAAGGGGAAAGGACTTGTCCTGGAGGAGGAGCAGAGCCAGGCTGCTGAGGAGAGCTGGTGGCTGTCAGCTGGAAAGAGGGGAGGGACATGGAGGCCAGAGGGGGGACACTGGGTGAGGAGATGTTCACACTCATCTCCATCCACTGTGAGTGCCAAACACACCTGCACTCCTGTTTGTATGGCTTGCTGTACTTGATAAACTGATATATGTGAATTTGGGGGTTTTTGTTACCTTTTTGTATTCTGAAGAGAACTAAAGATGGTTCACATGATTTTTTTTGTGCCTTCTGCAGTGCAGGTGATACAGGCAGGGATGGAACAGCAGCATCTTTATACTTGTCAAGTCTTCATCCACACCTACGGTACTGCCTGAAGCTCAAAGTGATTTTCTTGCAGGCTTAGAACTCTACACCAGCAGGGAGAGCAAGAAACTCAGTGGAGATTATGCTCCAGAAAAACTGTATGCGTGGCCCAAAAGCTAAATATGGAACCATGGAAGTGCACACTGCAGTGGTAGGGGAGGTGGGAATGCTGAATGGGGAGGTTTCCTGCCCTTCTGGCACCAGGAACCAGGGGTCCTCTGGTTTTCTATGGTTCTCCTTGAGGATCTCTGGTTCTCTATGGTTCTCCTTGAGGATCTCTCGTTCTCCATGGTCTTCCTTGAGGATCTCTGGTTCTCCATGGTTTTCCACGAGGATCTCTGGCTCTCCATGGTCTTCCATGAGGATCTCTGGTTCTCCATAAGGATCCCTGGTTCCCCATGGTTCCCCCCAGGGCTGTGCTGGTGCCTTGCCCAGAGCTTGCTGTGTCAGCAGGCAGCAGTTTCAGGTAGGGCTGCTCTGCTGGCAGGGCCTTGGTGTTCCCAGCAGGGCAGGGCAGGGATGCTCCTGTCCCAGCAGGACACTGGGCATGCAGGTACCACCCCACAGCAGCTGCTCCTCCTCTGCATCACTTCCAGGGACAGAACTCCTGTCCTGCTGCGTGGCAGGGAGCCCTGCAGAGCCAGCACGGAGGGGACAGGCTGGGCAGCAGCTGGGCAGCACTGGTTTAATCCTTTTTGCCTGTTCCTGCCATGGAAGCTGTGTACTGGGTGAGATGTGTGTGTTTGGGGAGGGCTGGCCCGACCATTAGCCTGTCAGGGTTTGCAGCACTGGCAGCTGGGGAGAAAACTGTTATTAAGTGTAACGTGGCACCTTGGAGACGGAAGCATGGGGAGACAATAAATACAGCCTTCCAAAATGCCATTTTATGGTGTCATTCTTCAGAATTTATTAAGACTTAGTTGCAGCCATGCCTGCAGCCTCCTGTGCTGGAATCCATAAATTGTGTTCATTATCTCCAGCACTTGCTCTGACCTGCTGTATTTTACAAGGGGGGAGACACTGGAGGTGTGGGGACACCCCAGCTGCTTTCTGCAGCCATTCCCCTGGTGCCAATCCAGCTTTTCTGGGATTGCTGGGACACCCCAGGCAGTGCTTGGCTGCGTGGATGGACCCCAGGTGTGATGTGGTGGTTGAAGAGAACACTGAGGGACTGAGGAGTTGCCAAAATCACCACAGCTCCATGGGGAGCAGGGAAGCAGCTGGGGGAGGGGGGAGCCATGGGCATGTTGGAGCACACTGGCACATTTGTCACTCCACTGTGGGGCCACCCCAGCAGTCTTGGATGTGCTGAGGATGCTAGAGGTGGAAAAGGGTTCACAGGAGCTCCCTGAACTGCACACAGGGAGATGCTACACCCCTGCTTGGTGTCCTCTTGCACCAGTGTTCTCAAATGAAAACACAAATAAAATTGTGCTCCTTTCGCCCACTTTTTGTCATGACAAATCTCAGCAGCAGCATGTTTGTGTACCCTCATCCTTATCCTCAGCATTTAGGTCCAGGATGGAGGAAAACAAGTTCAAGCCCAACCTCCTGATAATTTATTATGTTCCTTATGCTTAAAGGCAAAATTTAAGTTGCCAAATGCAGATGTTTGCATGCTCATTTTTTAGCTCTCAAAGTACTTTCTGTGTGCTTGATTGATGGATATCCCTGTTACATTAATAGCTGTGCTTTGCAGAAAGCTGTTATTACCAGGACAGTCTGGTGTGGGTTTCAGTTTTTCTTCTTGCATTTAAAATCCATTATTAATGTCTTTCTGAGGGAAAAAAAAAAGTTTCAATTCAGGCATTTTGCTTTGCTTTCTCAGGCTTCTTCTCAACTGTCTTTACAGTGGTGCTTTAAAATCAATATTACAATTGTTCTTCATATTTTACTGAGTGGTTGAGGGTTTCTGCATCTTGTTATTGATTTCTGATTGTACTGCAGGACATGTAGGTGCACACAGGTTGTTCTGTGGTGGATAACTTCATATGTGTCTTCCTAATCATCACTGAGTTGCCTTCTGCATGTTCCCTGTTGCTGGATGCGGCTGCTGAGCATGGAAGGCACCAGGAGAGCTCTGAGTGCAATCCTGAGACACCAATCTTGTGACTTCTCATTTAATTCAGTTTGGTTTTCAATCAGACACAGGGGTCACATGAGGCTTGTGGGGTCTCCTCTTTTGTGTAATCTTTGCAGAGTTCTTCTGCCCTGGCTTTTCAGGCAGCTTCATGTTCTGTGTTGTAGGAGCAAAACAAGTCATTGTCCTGGCTTTGTGTGGGGTGGTCATAATGCACCTTTAGCTTCCAGCACTGACCTTGGCCCTTGGGGCAGCTCTGCAGGCAGATCTCAGCATTTCAGAGGTGCAGAGTCATTGGATCCCAGAATGGTTTGGGTTGGAAGGGAGCATTGAACTCATCCAATTCCAATCCCCTGCCATGGCAGGGACACCTTCCACCATCCCAGGCTGCTCCAAGCCTCAGTGTCCAGCCTGGCCCTGGGCACTGCCAGGGATCCAGGGGCAGCCCCAGTTGCTCTGGGCACCCTGTGCCAGGGCCTGGCCACCCTCCCAGGGAACAATTCCTGATTCCCAATATCCCATCCATCCCTGCCCTCTGGCAGTGGAAGCCATTCCCTGTGTCCTGGCACTCCAGGCCCCTGTAAAGGTTCAAGTCTCAATGAAGCAATGCAGAAGCCCAGTGTGCATTGGTAACTGCTGTAAAGCTGGATTTGCAGACTGAGGCTCTTGGAGCACATCAGCACTGATGGCACAATCTGTGTGAGAGCTTGTTGGCACCAGAGGAACCTGTGAGGAGTGACAGGACTGTGGCCAGCACGGGTGCTCCAAAATGCTTCCGTGGCTCCAGGTGAGTGTACAGGGGAAGAGCTCTGTGTGTGTGTGGGCACAGTCCTTCCCAGCTCTGCATGCCCTGGCACAGGCTCCACATCTGCCAGGGGCTGTGACTGTGCCAACAGGCACTCTGGAGAGGGCTGGGTGTGCACAAACCTCTGCTGGCTGGACTGGGCTGTTTGCTCCTCAGGCTTATCCTGGACAGGCTCCTGCACCTTCACACATGGAGGCTACACCTGGCTTCTGAGGAACTGGTTGTTGCAGTTTGTCTGTCCGTGCTGGGGACCAGGACAAGCACTGCCACAGGAGCTGGTCCTATGTCCCCGGGGTGGCAGGGCTCGGTGGTGGCAGCACTGGCAGGAGACATGGCAGAGCCAGGGAGGGGACAGGGCTGGCACCCATAACAATGGGCAGGCTCTGACACTGCTGCTGGAACTCACTTAGCAATTCTGTTGATGTTCTGGAAACGAAAATATAATTCAGGCCACCTTCTCCTCCAAGCTGACCCTGAGAATCTGGGAGAAGAGCTACTGAATAATTAGGGGCTTTTTTTTTCTCCCCCCTTTTTGCTGGAGTTACTGCTCAGTGTTGAACTGTCCTCTACAGTGTCATCACTTCCCTTGAACTTACTGCTCCGAGTGTACTTAGCATTAATGTTATTACATAAATTGCAGTCTCATTAATCACTGCGGGCTGGAGCACATCCTTGTTGTGCTGTTTTGTGGGTGACTTGGCTGGTGGGAACCCCTGGCCAGGGATGGGGGCTGTGGCTGGAGCACTCCCCCTCTGCTCCTGAGCCTGGTTTAGCTGAGCTTTGTGTGTCTCACCCTGCAGGATCTGGAGTGTTTGCCAGCACTGCCATGATTGCAGCCTTGCTGCTGCAGAGGAGAAAAGGGAAAGGTTGGTTTGTCCCAAGGGAGTTTGGCTGGACCACATCCCTGCTGCTGAGTTTGGCTGGACCACATCCCTGCTGCTGTCCCTGTGATTTGGGTCTGTGGGGTCCCAAAATGCAGAGCCCAGCCTCGTGGCTTGGCAGTGAACACCCAGAGCCCGTGCTCTGTGCAGGGTCTGCTGCAGGGCTGTTTGATGATGCTGTGCTTCTGTCTCTGTGGCAGAGCTCTCAGCCTTCGTGGCAACGTAAATTCTCTTGGCTGCATACTAAAATTACACTGAGTTATTGATTTATCTTTGAGAGGATTTCCTTCCCGAGGGACATTTCTGGCTGCTGTAGTGATTTAGTTCTCCTGCAAGGGCAGAATCCGTGGCAGAGCAGAGCCACCCTCCTGCCCTCGAGCCTGCAGCTCAGGGTCGCGCTCCCTCAGGCTTCCTCTGCAAGCTGATTTCTGTTCCAAGGCTGGGACAAGATTACATGGCTGTTATTTCAGTGTAACAACTGCAAATAAAAGGGCATTTTCAACTTTCCACTGCAGAAGCTGCAAGTCTGGGACAAGCCTTTGTGCCATGGCACCAGCATTATCTTGGGCATGTCTCAAACCCAGCTCCAAGGCTGGCACGTGGGACTTGTGGAGTCATGCCAGCCTTAATACACTTGCACTCCTGGGAATGTTTTAGTTCCTCAGAGTGGGGTATGATGGGAGCAGGAGCTTGCAACACTTTTCTCCTAAAGCTTCAGGGTACAGCCTCTCTTTTCTTTGCTTTCTATTGACTCACAATGGAGCATCTCTAAAAACCAGGCCAGGTGAGTTCCTGCTGCTGGTCCTGAGGAAGCCAAGACAGTTCTTTTCTTCTATCCCCAGTTTTCTCCCCTTGGCCCTGAAAGCCCCCCCACCAACTATGGCTCAGCTGGTGAGCACCATCAGTAGAAAGACCTGACCCTTCAGGACATGGCTCAATGTTTCAGATATTCTGTGGCTGGAAAATGCCCAGCTCTGTGTCCTTGGGTGCCCATTTGAAGCACGTCCCTGTGGGTTCCTGTATCTAATCCCACTATCTAGTGGATTTGGCACCAATCTCAGCTGCATACTGATAAAATGGGAGGCTGCTCGTGCATGTGGTGTTATAAAACAGCATCCACCAATTAGGCCCAGGGAGAACATCAATTTATTTTCCTGTGAACCAAGTGTGGCACAGCTCCTTCCTTTCCCAGTGATCTATCTGTGAGATAAAACACATCTTTAGTGTCTATCTTAAATACTGCAGTGTTGGCAAGTTCTCTTGACAGAAATTAGGCTAATGTCCCTTACGGCTGCGTTAGCTGTAGAAACAAGGCTTTAAATTGAAGCTTTGCAAAGCGCTATTCCAGCGCCCTCTCCAAGGCATCTCCTTATTCCAGCTTTTATTATCCAAAATTGTTCTCACTCTGCCTTGGCAGCAGGGCTGGCAGGCAGCTCTGCCCATCCATCCTGCTGGTCTGGCAGCCAGGGGTGGGAGCAGCACCTCCAGGCTGGCCCGGGCAGTGCTGGCCAAGCCCCGCGGAGCCCTCGGCCCCGGGATGCTCCGGCTTGGGGGGCACCACTGCTGGGACGGGGCTGGGGCCTGGGTGAGGGGAGGCAGCTGACACCCATCGAGCACAGAGGGGATCCAAGGCAGTCAGCCGCACACCCTGACAGCGGCACAGCGTGTCCTGAAACGGTCCCACTGCGAGCTGGAGCTGGGAGAAGGGAGTTTGTGTTGTGCGTGTCTCATCCTTGCAATTTCAGCGCTGAGTTACAGACTCAGAAGCTGAGGACAGGAATAGGGAGTGCTGAGGCCTGGTCATGAATCCCCTTCTTGAGCTTCCCAGCCCTCCCCTGGAAAATAGTTTCCTTTTATGCTCCTTTACCCTCCTCAAGTTGAGCCCTTTTAGCCTTTAACTCCTTGTTTCCAACAACAGATTAACCAGGGCTGTTTTAAACCTCCTGATTCTCACACTGGTGTCGGTCCTGATGGATTATCCCTCCCTATTGTGTCCTTTCTGTGCCTCCACATTGCCAGGTTCTTTGGTGGCCCTCTCCTGAGTCGCTGAGAGAGGAGGAAAGGCTGAGAGTGACATGTGGGAGACACGATGGTTGATGATGTTCTGGAGGTGCTAACCTCCATCATAGTAAAGAAGCCTCTCTCAAAATGTATTAAATGCCTAAAATCCCACAAAATTAATATCATCCTCAGTTCCTTTTGTCAGGTTCTCAATTCTCCTGGTCAGCTGCCTTGTTCTTCTCTGCCTACATCCTGTATTGATCTTCTCTGAACGTAGCCAAGCCTTCAGCATCCCAGATGGGCTTTCTGGAGTAACAAATAGACCTGAGGAATGACAATTATTGAATGGATTGTAGCATTGGCTTGGGGATAAATATTGTAGGGAGTTGGAAAGGGATTAAGACTGGCATTTGTAAGTAAGCTTCTCATGGATGTTGACTTGGGGACATGGTGAGACAAAGGTCACTGCAGTGTCTCTGCAGCCTGGTGTGCCATTTGAGAGATGAAATATCAGTGTGGCTGGATATGTTTGGTCTCTCTGTTTCTTCTGCTTGGACCTTTGTGGGATTAAACTCTCTAAACTGCTGCAGTTCACAGACTTCAAACCCAGTATCAGAAGAAAAAATAAATCAAGTGCCTTGTATTAAATCCTGAGCACATGGCTCCTGCTGCACCCAGGGCTGTGGTAACTCACTGCAGTGCCTGCCTTGAAGCTGGGGAGAAGGCTTTGCTGGCAAAGTGAAAACAGGTTGTGCCCACTCTACAAAAGGACACCCCTTCTTTTTCCTGCCCTGTGGTTATTTTTTCCTGGTGTGTTTGCTGCTGTTGCACTGCAAGGCAGAGCAGCCCTCCCAGCAGGGAGGTGGAGAGTGGAGCACTTGTTGGATGAGCTCTTTGCCACAGGAAGCATTTCCCTCCTGCAGCAGCAGCAGCAGCAGCAGCAGCAGCAGCAGCAGCAGCAGCAGCAGCAGCAGGTACATCAGCAGATGCTGCAGCAGTGCCTCCATCAGAGGCCCTGTATTTCCCCCTGGAGCCCTCCTGTCATCCCTCCTTCCCTGAGATCCCTCCTCCCCAGGCTCCTCGCTGGCTTCCACCTTCAATTCCATCACTTCCAGACTTCCCAGGGGGCCCAGGCACCTCATGGGAGGGCCACGCTGTGCCCTGTGTGTGACAGACACCCCTCCTGTCCTTGTAGCTCCCCTGCACGGGAGGGATGAGGTTTGGTGTGTGTTCAGCAGGCTCAGCTCTGGGCATGAGGCTGGGCCCCCTGGTGTGCCACCATCATCATCATCGTCACCTTGGCTGCCATGGAGGGTGGGTGGCAGTGACAGGGACCTGCTCTGGCACTGCCAGCCAGGCCCTGCCTGTCCCCACATCCCTGCCTGTCCCAGGGGCTCGCCTGCCCCTCCTTCCCCCTTGCTGCAGGAGCTGCAGGAGAAGCCAAGTGGATTTGGCAGGTGGTGTGAGGAGAGAGCCCAGCCCAGCCTCCCCCACAGGGTGCCTCTGTTTGAATAGCAGCGTTCAGAGCACTCAGCACCCACTGATCAGCTGGGAGAACATAAATCCCAGTGCCACAGGAGAGCCCTGGCTCAGGGAAAAGGGCCAGTTGTGAGCACTGTCCAGCCCAGTGTCCAAATGGAATGGTGCTTTCACATCTCTTATCAAGGGTTACTTAGTGGAGAGCCCCTTCCTTGTGAGGCTTTGTTCTCTGCTAGCTGTGGATTGAATCACAGGAGGAGGGATTGGATTCTGGCATCATTTTAAAAACGTTTTCATTCTATTTGCTGAGGGGACCTCAGAGAAGACCTCTCAGCACTGTGACAAAAGAGTGGCTCTAAAACCCTTTTCAGCCAAACAAGTGTTTGAGTTGAAGGCTGATGGATGGTGCTTAAAGATGTGGTTACTGCAGCAAGGTTGGCATTAAAAATCCCTGGGTGCAAGAAAGTTCTCCCAAGGTTACTGTGGAGGTTGTCTCCCTGTAATCATGGTGTGAGCAGCCCTTAACACCCTGAGTCCACCAGTGAGCTCTGTGGCATCAGCCATGGGAGAGCAGCAGCACAGCAAGCACCAGTGGGTCACTTGTCTCTTGCTAAATGAGAAACTGCAATGGGATCAGCCCTTTTGGGGTGGCATCACTGTGGCAGGAGGGCTGGAACTGGATGATCTTTAAGGTCCCTTCCAACCAAACTGTTCCACAATTCTTTCCCTGTCCCTGTCCAAGTGGGGTTCAAGCAGAAAGCAGTGCTGCTGCTTTGGGACCTGTGAGGAGCCTGGGCAGGAGCACACCTGCTGTTGGGATGTACCAGAACAGGGTGGCTTTGGAGCTTTCCCAGGAATGCCTTTGCTGCCACCAGCTGTGCTGGATGTTGAACAGGGGACAGATTCACCCTTGGCAAGCTTGAAAGCATTTCAGATGGCTTCTGTCCCTGCTCCAGTGCAGCACAGAACAAAATCAGATGTTGGAGAAGATGTCATACTTAGACATCACCATTCTGACAGGTCAATTACCAGGATGTTTATTAACATAGCTTGGAATGTCACAGAAAGGTTTGTCAGATAAACTAGCCAACTGAAGTTCTTACATGAGACTTCCTTGGTTTTGTTGAGATGCTTTGAACTCTTCATTCAATCTCTCAACAATTCATCCCATTCAGGCCTTTCTGGAAGAGCCTCTGCAAGGTCTGTGGCTGGGGGATCAGGCCCTGCCTGCTCCCTGTGTGTCTGGGTGTGGAATCCTTTGAATCCCTCAGGGCAATCCCCAGGGCTGTGCCCTGGAAGAATATGCTATAGAGTCTCCACCTAGGCTGAAAGGGAAAATTTCCCCATGGAGCCTTGCACAACACTTTGAACCACCCCAGTTCCTTTCCCATATGTCCCAAACTCTGGTAGTTTCTCCTTTCCCTGTTCCCTCATTGGTTGTGGTATCCCTGGTGCTGGCTCTGTGTCTCCCCTGTAGGGCAGTGCCCTTTGCCCTGCCCTTTGTGCCACCCCAGTGCCTTTGGACCATTGGCCACTGACCCCTAATTAACCCTGTGCACACCACATGGCCAGCTCTTTTGTCTCTGATTCCCCTTTGGCGTGCTGGAATAAACCTTTGCTGGAATTTGTCATACAAAAGGCCCTTCTGCCTCTCGTGGCTGAACTGGCCATGGTGAGTGTGGTGTGTGGACTTGGCTGCTCTCCCTGAATGTTCACCCAAGCAGCTTTTCCAAGGAGATGCTTATTGGGAAATAGGCAGCAGCATCCACCATCCAAACCCCTGTGTTGCTCATCTGGGTGCCCTGGAGGCAGAAGGAAGCAGCAGTGCCAATTGTTTGCTCATGCTGTAAGGACAGAACTCCTCTCTGAGGGTTTCCTCTGCAAGCCCAGAAGAGAAGGACACTTCTGTTCCTTGTCAGCCCTCTGGGCAATGATCAGACAGAACAGTGCTGAAACCAGGCTGGCAGCACAGGGCTGGTCGCTCGCAGCAGAGGCAGCCCAGCTCCTCCAGCCCGAGCTGGGCAGCGCCTGGGAGAGGTGGCACCATGGCACTGGGCATGGTGCATCACCCCAGGGGTTCCTCCTGCATCCCATCCCCTGCAGAGCCCCTGCTGTCCCTGGTTACCTGAGCAGTGGAGAGGCAGTGCCCAGGCTGGTGCTGCTCTGAGGAGATGCTGCACTCAGCAGGCAGCTCTGGCTCCCCGGCAGTACCGTGGGAGGAGAGCTGCCCACGGAGTGCATTTGTAAAGCATTTCTTCCCCAGGAAGATGAGTTTGTCACAGGAGTTGTACTTGGGATGTGCACACAGGTGTCTGAGCTTCCTCCCTGCCTGAGGTGGGGAATGCTGGGGGTGCTGGGGCAGCTGCTGGGAGAGCTTCCAGGCCTGGTGCTGTGAAACCTCCCCACCAGCTATCAGGAGGAGGTGACACAGAGCATATTAATGACATTTTCCAGTGGCACTTAATTGGGAGGAGCAGTGAGTATCAGACAGTGAACTAATGCAAAAGGCTATAGCTGAGTGAAGAAGGGAAGAAAAAGAAAGGAAAGAAAGAAAAGATAGGAAAGAAAGGGAAGAAAGGAAGAAAGAGAAAGAAGAAGAGAAAGAGAGAGAAAGAGAGAGAGAAAGAGAGAGAAAGAGAGAAGAGAGAAGAGAGAGAAAGAAAGAGAGAAAGAGAGAGAGAGAGAAAGAGAGAGAGAAAGAGAGAGAAAGAAAAGAAAGAAAGAAAGAAAGAAAGAAAGAAAGAAAGAAAGAAAGAAAGAAAGAAAGAAAGAAAGAAAGAAAGAAAGAAAGAAAGAAGAGAAAAGAAAGAAAGAAAGAGAAAGAAAGAAAGAGAAAAAGAAAGAAGAAAGAGAAAGAAAGAAAGAGAAAAAGAAAGAAAGAAAGAAAGAAAGAAAGAAAGAAAGAAAGAAAGAAAGAAGAGAAAGAAAGAAAGAAAGAAAGAAAGAAGAAAGAAAGAAAGAAAGAAAGAGAAAGAAAGAGAAAAATAAAGAAAGAAAGAAAGAAAGAAAGAAAGAAAGAAAGAAAGAAAGAAAGAGAGAGAGAAAGAGAGAGAGAAAGAGAGAGAGAAAGAAAGAAAGAAAGAAAGAAAGAAAGAAAGAAAGAAAGAAAGAAAGAAAGAAAGAAGAAAGAAAGAAAGAAAGAGAAAAAAGAAAGAAAGAAAGAAGAAAGAAAGAAAGAAGAAAGAAGAAGAAAGAAAGAAAGAAAGAAAGAAAGAAAGAAAGAAAGAAAGAAAGAAAGAAAGAAAGAAAGAAAGAAAGAAGAAGAAAGAAAGAAAGAAAGAAAGAAAGAAAGAAAGAAAGAAAGAAAGAAAGAAAGAAAGAAAAGAAAGAAAGAAAGAAAGAAAGAAAGAAAGATGAGATTCAGGCTCTGGGCCTCTTTCTTCCCATTAGTAATCCATCTCATCCTTACCTGTGTCTGTTACATGTCTTCCTTTTGTGTGTACAAATGTTCTGTTTTGAAGTAACAAACAATCTGGAGAGCCTCAGCCGGGTCCCCAGCCCTGGCACTGGTGGCTCCTGGAGCTGGGGACGCAGCTCTGGGGAGCTCTGCTGCTCGCTGGGATTTGTCTCCTGGTGGTTTTTAATCATTATTTTATTAAGGGAGAAGGTGTGGTGCCCCCAGATAACTTATTATGGATGCTCTGGCAGTGTGATTATTTCAGTACTGCAGCACTGCCGGTGTGTTTTGCTGGAACATTCACATATTGATTCCAGATTCCTTTGTTGCCTGTACTAGAAAGAAAGTCGCTTTTCCCTCACTCCCTGCGTGGAGAGAAACAAAGAGTAAAGGAAGGTAGATGCTATCTGAGCTTGCTCACACACCGAGGTAATTTTTGAGAGCTGCAGAGCCACTTACTGACTCATAACTGGGGCTTGTTTTCAAACCCTTGATAGATTTTGAATTCTCTTACAATGGCAAACAAGGATGCTCACTTGGGGGCAAGCCAGGAATCTGCCTTAGTGAGCTGGATCACCTTTGTTCTGCTTCCTCCAGCCTTCCCAGGGGACATTCCTGTGCCAAGGGGACAGGGTGGTGCTGCAGGGGGAGAGTCTCCTGTCCCTCTTGGGCTCCTCTTGATGGGCAGTCAGTGGCTGTCAGCTTTGTCCAAGGGGTGGGGATGGGATGGGATGGGATGGGATGGGATGGGATGGGATGGGATGGGATGGGATGGGATGGGATGGGATGGGGAAGCCACTCTCAGGAGTGCAGTGAGTTACTGCACAACCTTGGTGGGAGGTTTGCAGGTGAGTGTGTGATGTACAACTTGCCAGCCTGTAGCTGTGCAGTGAGTTGGGGCTCAGCCCTGTCCCCATGCTGGAACACAAACCCACTTGTGGAATGTGGAATGATGTGCTGGAAAGGAGCCCAGGATGAGACCTTTCTCCTTTAGTGAGGAAAACACAGCTGGTCATTTGGTTGCTCTAGAAGAAGAGAGATGGGGTTCTTTGGTTATCACTGCGTGCTGCATATTCCACCAGCAGCCCTCTGCTTTTACTAATGCGGTGCACAACGTGCCTGATCCTCCCTCAGTTGTGAGCCTGGTGGAAGCATGTCCTGTTTTCCATTTGTTTATTAATTTATAATCTTGTTTTTAGCCTCTGCAAAGCTTGATATTGGTATAGAGCCTGGGAAACGTGCACAGAGCAGAGTAACAGATAGTTGTGATTTGGTTACAAGGCAATAATTTAAGTGGACAGGTTTAGCTGATAACATAAAGCACACGAGAGAAATCGCTTTGGTTTATAAATGTCATCAGAGCCCCTGTGAGGGAGCTGCTGCCTGGTGCTGCTGCTCCAGCCAATATATTATAAGGAGATATAAACAGATGTTTGAAAAAATCTGGCTGACCAAGATGAAAAGAATGGGGCTATAAATTAAAGTCTTCCTCAGCGTCTCTTTAAGCATCTTTATTGACAGTGCGCATCCAAATGGAGGAGTGCCAGTGCTCAGAGGGACCTCCAGGTGCTTTGGGCTGCAGAGGCAGCACCCAGGGGTGGGACAGCTTGTGGGGACAGCAGTGTCCGTCAGAGCTGGCATCGGAGACCAAAGCCTGTCCTGGTGCTTCTGCAGCTGATAAAGGGATTAAATCAGGAGCAGGAATAACACCATCCCTGCAGCGTCGCCAAAGGATCAGTGTCTCCTGTTTGGAAAGTAAACGCTGTTGCTCTGCTTTGACATTTATTCCCAATAAAGACCTTGTCATTTGTGCAGTGACAAGGATTTTATCATTTGGGAGTACTTTTCCTGTTGGACACTGTCTTTTTGGCTGTGAGGCAGCTGAGTGCCTGAGGAGCAGGTGGGAGGCACGTCCCCAACAGCGGCATTGGGAGCTCTGCTCACACCCTGGGGCTTTCTCCTGATCCATCATCCCAAGGCAATGCAATAACACCTATTCCAACTGAGAGCAGGTTCAGATTGGATACTGGGGAGGAATTGTTCCCTGTGAGGGTGGGCAGGCCCTGGCACAGGGTGCCCAGAGCAGCTGTGGCTGCCCCTGGATCCCTGGCAGTGCCCAAGGCCAGGCTGGACATTGGGACAGTGGGAGGTGTCCCTGCCATGGCAGGGGGTGGCCCTGGATGAGCTTTAAGGTTCCTTTCCACCCAAGCCATTCTGTGAGTCTGTGATCTTATTTTTAATTGATTTTAATTTATTTTAGTTGTGGTTAAAAAAATCCCAAGAGTGGGATATTTTTTAATTGGTAAGGGTTCCAAACCAATTGTGGGAGCAGGAATTTGCTGCTTCCCTCTCCACAGCTGGAACCCTTCTGGCAGGTTTGTGGAGGGGATTTCACAGCTATTTCTACTCACTCGGTAGTTGATTTAGAGCTGAAAATCACTTGAATGGAAACTCTTCTTTCCCTTTATGAGGAGCAAGGGATGAGGTCTGGCAGCTGTAGGATTTGCAGCTCTCAGGGAAGAGGGACTATTCAGTAACACATCTATGAAGTGCCTACCTGTGGATACACATATTTTATTTGTCTGAGGTGTCAAGGAGAAAAAATGTTACGAAATGGCTTAAATGAAAGCGTGGTTTTGTATTTTTTCAATTGAGTTTCATTTCTCAAATGCAACTTAATGCAAACAATAAGTAAAAAATTAATTTCTCTCGGGAAAAAGGTATTAACAGAATGGTTCTGTTTTAGCAGCATGTGAAGCTGTGTAATTGCTTACACATGTATTGCTCCAGTGTGTGCTCCCAGTTGTTGAATAGTATCAAATTATAGGAATCAAAGAGAATCAACTATTTTTAAGGGAAATGTCTAGAAGCTACATACTGAAACATGATTAAAATTCAGTATTTCCAGCTTACTTGTCTAAATCAGCAATTTTAATCACATTATTCAAGCCAACCCACCCTCAAACACACTTTTGACTTCAAAATACCCCAAACTAAATAAGACAGAAGACCTTCCTTGAGCAGCTGTAACATTTTTATGTGTCAGTGTCAATCTTTTTGTTGAAAACAGAGATGTTTTTCATGGTTTATTTATTAAAGCAGCGCATTTGTCCTGCTGTGCCATGAACCTGGGCTGCTGTGCTGGGTGGGGAGGGGAAATCTCTGGAGCACCAAGAGCTGCTTAAACACATCAGGGCTGTGAGTTTTGCTCTGGGGTTCGGATGCTCCTGGTTAAATCCCATTTAGTGTGCAAAGGAGGAGCAGGAAGGGTTTGTGCCTGGGCTGATGCAGCCTCGGGGATTTGACTGTGCTGGGGGTGCAGCTCATGAGCACCAGGCCTGGGTTTGGTTTTGTTTTCTGCTTGCTGATTAGACAGATGAGCAATGCCATGGTTGACTCTCACATTTAAAAGGGAAATGTTAACAGAAGTTTAATAGTTGTGTTTTACCCCCTTGTGTTGTTATCAGGGATGCCCTGGGTTTCGGACATTTGGGAGGGTCACTCGTTCCTGTGGCAGCACCTGAGCCCCACTCACGGTGTCAGGAAGGGATTTCCACCCCTGGGCAGGGAAGGAGGAGTCGATGGACAGAACTTTGGGGGTACTAAAGGGTTAAAAGGTGAAACCTCCCTGGTGTGGGTGAGCACATGGTGGGAAAATCCTCTGCTCCCAGCGCTGTAATCTTTTCTCTATTCCAACTGCTGTTGTATTTCTGATAAGGTTTTAATAAACCTTTTAAATTTTTTGGAAGTGAGTAGCATTTCTCACACTGAGAACAGAAACAGGAGGGCTGGGCCCCCCAGTCCCCCACCCTTCTGGAGCCTGCTCCTGTGCTTTCCCTTTGGGTGATTCCCTCGATGGGATTCCATCCACCTCCTTCCCCTCCCTGGCAGGCTGCTGTGGCTGGATGCAGCTGGAGCTGTGCTGTGCTCCCTGTCAGGGGCCATTCCCGGCTGTGTGACAGCCCAGAGCTGCCACAGCCACTGCTGGGGCTGTGACCTGGCCTGCCCAGCGCTGGTGGCACGGTCAGGAACGCTTTGGGCTTTGGGGGGAGGCAGCCGGGCCCTGGCTGTGTCTGCGGAGGAGGGGATCGTCCTCCCGCCTCCCGTTCAGCCCGCGATGGCATTTCATCCTTCAGAGCCTGGCCTGGAAGGGACCTCACAGCTCACCTTGTTCCACCTCCCTGCTGTGGGCAGGGACGTCTCCCACTAGAGCAGGTCAGCATTGGCTGTGTTTTCCTTGCTGGCAGAGCCCTGTCCTGGTGTTGCCCGAGCCAGGGACGGGAGATGTGATGTTGGCCTTTTCATGGAGATCCTACAAACTCCTTTCTGACCAGCACTCCACCGCCAGCAAGGGGCACACATTGGTGAGGGCACCAAATTCCTGCAGAGCCCGATTTCTCAGCGTGGGAGGATGCTCCCATAGATAGACAGAGATTAAAGGTCCTGTGTATCACAAATTTAAGGAGCAGGAGAAGGTTGGGATCTTTCCATGGAAAGCATTCCAAGTGTGGAGGAGGAACATGTAGCCTATCCTCCCCTAAAATGGGGAGATAATCACACCTGTCCTCTCACATATGCAACCAATGCAGCTTCCAGTGGACAGGACTGATGGAGAGAGAATCTACCAGAAATACAAACCTTGTTTTAATAGGAAATCCTCCAAAATGGATTTTCCTGCATTTTCTAAAAGCATTTATACCTATTGGATGACTACAGGCTTTGAAATGTTTCTGTCTGAATTGTGACAAACATCCCAGTCTTAGACAGGAGGGACCAGGTCCTTTGATCAGGGAAATGTCTCTTTGGTCTTGAACAGGGAGGGATCAATCCAGTTGTTCCCAAGACCAGAGCTTTTTGTCTGTGAGTACATGCATTTATTCTACAAAATAATTACCCTTGCCTTCACTTCCCTTTGGTAGGAGATGCTCCCTGTCTCCTGCAAGCTGTTACTCTATCCCAGGTATCTTTTTAGGTAAAAGGAAGAGAGAAAGGAAAGGCTGAATAAGAAATCCTCCTCAGAAGGGGGAAGATGAGAAGCTTTGGTCTGTCTGTCCATCTGTGAGCAGCTCTGTGGCTGTTCACCTGCATCCTTGCTGTCCTGGGCAGGCAGAATTCCTGCATTAGGAGAAGAAGAAATGCCATCAAGAGGTAGCAACAAAATATTGCCTCCCTTGACCCCAAAGGGGCTGGGCTGGCCATTGAGATGTGTTTGTGGTGAAAACCACTCTGAATTTCGTATCTTTTCTGCATTTAAAACTGAAGCTTAATGTATTCTGTGTATTTTTGTTGGCAGATAGTAGTGATCATAAATTCCGTTTAATACAGTATTTCTACACCAGCACAGCCTTGATGTGCAGCGTACCTGGCTGTACTCTGCGGGATGCTTTGATTTCCCTTTGGCAGCTGCATTTTATTCTGTCTGCCCCAATCAGACACAATATCCCTATCTCCATGTAGCCTCCAAATCCACTCCTGGTGTGGAGTTTTAGTGCTCTGCTAGGACCTGGGCTAGAAGGGAGGGAATCAGTGTCTGCTGGGCTCAGGGTTCCACCTCCACTGTGGATCAGAGCCAGCCTGGCAGCGGAGGGACACCTTGGGTGGCTCAGGGTGGCAATTCTGGGAGGGAAAAGCAGCACTTCAGGGGTGCTGCTGCATGGGAGGAGGTCAGTGGTAGATATCCCACTCCTCACTGTGTGGGATGGGGAGGAGCTGCTCCCAAGGAGGAGCACATGTCTCCAGTTCCCAGTTCCTCCCCAAGCTGGAGCCGTGCAGTGCTCTGAAATAACGTGACCTTTGCTTGCAGGTCAGGCTGTTCCTGCAGGGTCACACGTGCGGCTGAACCTGCAGACAGGAGAGAGAGAAGCCAAACTCCCAGACAGAGAATATGGGGAAGGTGACACGAGAGAAGAGAGAAGAAGAAAAAGGTACAGTTATACAAGGCTTTGGGTTGGGAGGGCTGTGGGATTCATGCCTTTTATTAGAGGCCAGGTTCCCTGGTACACTCAATTCCTGCATCTTCCAGAGACTTCATTGCTGGGTGAGGAGCTCAGCAGTGCTGAAAGCAGAGGCCTGTCCTTTGTGTTCCATTTGGGATGGCAGTGGAAGTGCCTTGAGTGCACTTTCAGAGCACTTCATGGCTTCTCATGCCACGACATCAAAACAGCTTCCAGACAGCCTGTGGAGTTCGGGCAAAGTCTTTGGGTTGTCCTTGATTCGCTGTGTTTGGAGTGTGATGGTTCTCTCTGCGCTTTTTAGGCCGGGCTACTTCCAGGAGTCTGTCTTTTGGAATTTATCTGCTGCAATCTAAAAACCTTTCTCCCGTACTGCGGTGATGACATCTTGTACTGCAACATGCAAAATGATTTGAGCTTCTGCTCAAACTAATGTTGCCTTAGCTAGGCTGGCATCATGGTGTAAGGATATCCTAATGGTTGATGCTTCGGCCATTTGTGCAGTGGTAGGTTTTGGGGACAGTGACATGAGAGATGAGAGAAAGAGGAAAAAGAAACATGCAGGTCATTGAGTTAGATAGCCTGTGGAATTTATGCCATTTATTGGAGACAAGAATCTCTGGAGCACATAATTCCTGCCTCTTCCCGAGATTTCATTGGTGGGTGAGGAGCTCAGCAGTGCTGAAAGCTGATGCCTGTCCTTTGTGATCCCTTTGGGATGGCAGTGGAAGTGACCTGAGTGCACAATCAGAGGCAACTTCATGGCTTCTCATACCATGACACCAAAACTAAATGTGCAAGGTGACTTCCTTGAATGACATGTAGTCCTTTGAAATATCTACAGGAAGTGGTCCGGAAATGCTTTCTGAGCCTGCTCCTTGGGATCAGCTGTGAGGGACTGAGGGCTGGCCTGAGCCCGGTGCTGTGTCCCACTGGGAGCAGCCGCACAGGCTCACGTGCAGGGCAGGCACTGCCAGAGGCGCTGGAGGTCTCACCTGCCCTGCATCCACCTTTGTCAAGGGTCTGTAAACATCAGCTGGTGCTGACTTTCCCCTTGGACCCTTTGGTTTAGTCACTATGGGGAATTTCTTTCCTGAAGCCCGTGGTATTTCCCCCTGGCAGGAGTGATGGGGATGCTCGGGGAGTGTGGGGCTTTGGGGGCAGCTGCCCGGGCAGGGGCTGAGCTCGGGGCCCTGTTGGGCCCATGGCCCCCAGCAGCAGCAGCAGCAGCAGCAGCAGGCGCAGGGCCCAAAGCCCCGTGCCCCTTGCCCAGCACAGGCTGCCCTGTCCCTGCAGCTGTGACCCGAGTGGGGCCCAGGGGCCCCTGGCCGCTGGCAGCAGCAGGAATGCGGGCAGGGTGAGGATGCCCTGGCCTGGCTTTTGTCTCTGGAACAATGTGGGCTCAGGGCAGTGCAGAGCAGGCTGGGAAGCAGAGCCCAGGGCCTTTGGAGCCTGCAAGGCTTAAAGATCAGCCCCTGCAGCAGCCCAGATGCAGGTGGCCCAGTTGCCAAGGCTGTGGGGGCCTAGAGAGCGTGCAGGTGGATTTTGCAGGGCTGTGGCCTGCTGGCAGCTCAGGGCCCAGGAGTGCCTGTGTCTGCAGCAGGAAGGGTGGCTGAAGGTTTGCTGCCTGCTTTGGTGGCATGGCTGCAGGGGCCAGTGCTGTGAGAGCCCCCTGTGTGAGAGCTGGTGAGAGCTGAGCTCTTGGGGACAGCGCTGTGCCCCAGGCCAGGAAGAGCAGCAGTGCCCAGTGCCAGAAGTGGTGTCAGTGGGAGCCCCTGTGCACAGGGACCCCCAGCCCCGGGATGGCCATGCCAGCACCCCCAGGGACCTCCATCCCTGGGAACGCGGAACAAGTGGAACCCACAAGTGTGCAAAGGCTGCCTGTGCCCAAAGGAATGGCCAAGAGAAGTCAGGTTTTAAAAAGAAACAGTATTTATTTGCCGAAGATCGGCAAATCTAGGATTTACCGAACATGTTTCGTTATAACAATTGTTATAACAACAACAACAACAATGTACAGAGCATATTTACATGGGATCCGACGACTAACAATCTTCAAAAAATATTTCCTGAAAACTTCAAACGTAGTGAACGTATTTACAGAAATCTTCAAAACTTTCAAACGTATTTACAACGGCGTGGCATCTGTGCCATCATGTGCATGAGTCCTGGAAGAAAGGAAGCAGCAGAGCTGGACTCAGCTGGCAGCACTGGGCCCAGCAGGGCTGGCAGCTGGGCCCCAGGGGCTGGGCTGGGGCTGGCAGGGCTGGCGTGGCCCCAGGCAAGCGCAGGGCAGGCCGGGGCTGGTGCTTGTGGCAGCACAATCCAGGCCCCCTGCAGGCACCGTGTCCCTGAGCGGGGCCATCCAGCCCAGCCCCAGCCTGGCGTCAGGGGACCCAGTGTGTGTGTGGGCAGGGCGTGGGAAGCATCTGCCTGTCTTACCTGTGGGGCTGCATCTTCATCCAAGGACCATGGGCTCCTCCTCATCATCCTCATCGACTTCCATGTCCTTGATGTTGTCCTCCTCATCCACCTCCATCTCCTCGATGGTCTCCTCCTCGTCTACTTCCATGTCCTCAACAGTGGAGGACATGGAAGTAGAGGAGGAGTCCACCTCCATCATCTCTTCCTCTTCCAGCCCCTGGTCCACATCCATCTCCTCCACAGTGTCTCTGGCAGCCTGCAAGGGGCAGCACAATCTCCCAGTGGGCTTCCTGTCCCACACCATCCATTCCCACATGGCTGCAGCCTGCCCAAGCCGGGTGCCCCCTGCCTGGAATGGCACTGTACCTCCATGGGCACAGCAGAGCACATCCTGCTGGGATCGGTGCTCCAGAGCCGGCGGCAGGGAAAGCCCAGGCAGCAGCAGCACCTCCGCGCTGAGGGTCAGAGTGCAGAGTGAGTGGCAACTGACCCTTGGCAGCCGGTGAGGTGTCTGCTGTTCTCGTTTCCAGGTCCTGGACGTTCCACCTGGAACCCTCTGTGAGCTTTGATGTCACTGAAGTTTCAGGGCCGCTGTGCAGCAGGAGATGGAGATGGCAGAATGATCAAATCCTTGAATGGTTTGGCTTGGAAGGGACCCTCAAGATGATGTGGTTCCAAGCTGAGCAAGCTCCCAGCAGAGCAGGTTGCTGCGGCCCCTGTCCCACCTGGCCTTGGATGTTGCTGGGGATGGGGCATCCACAGCCTCTGTGCACTGGTCCCTGTGTCAGGGACAAGCACCCTTAGAATAAAGAACTTTTTCCCATCATCAAATCTGTTCTGCCTCTTACAGTTTGATCACATTCCTCCGCGTCCTGTCACTACATTTCCTGACCATGAGTCCTCTCCCACTTCTCTGGGTCAGGCTCTTCCTGCAGCGTCACATATGTAGTTGAACCTGCAGAGAGGAGAGAGAGAAGCCAAGTACCCAGTCAGATAAAGTGGGGAAAATTGCATGAGGACTGAGAGAAGAACGGTAAAGAAGAAACATACAAGGCTTTGCGTTGAGTGTTCTGTGGGATTCATGCCATTTATTAGAGGCCAGGTTCCCTTGTGCACTCAGTTCCTGTGTTCCAGCCTTTCCACAGCCAGCCGCTTTGAGCGACCTGCACTTCCAGAGCTGGGAGCTTGCTTGCTTAAGCTGCTAGTGAACGAGGTGAGAGTGGGATCTTTGTGTGGAACTGCAAACACTTCAGTGGATTACACGGAAGAGGGTCCAGGAAGGGAGATAAAATGGGGCTGCGCACACAGTGGGAAAATGGGGGGGCGAAATCGGGGTAGCATTGCAGTAAGCCAGGTCCAAAATGGTATAAGAGAGGGGAGAACATTCTCGAGTGAGTACATATAAGAAAAATACTGCAGTTGAACTGGGTGATACCAACAAAACGGGCTGCATCACCATGAGCCTGCAAATGCCCATGGGCGAGACCGTTGCATTCAGAGTGATGTCTCTCTTTTACCTTGGTCACTTTACCCAGAGGTATTACAGCTCCAATGGTCAGCCCCTCGGCCACCAGAACTTCCCCTTTTTGTTGTCTATAAAGAAGGCTTCATCCATAGAGTTTTGCAGGCATTTAGCATAATGGATAAAATAACCAACACAATGAATACAATAAACAAAGTCCACAAAACAGTCTTTACTAAACATGAAAGTAAGCCTTTTATCCCCCAGTGTTTGAAAAGTCCAGTGAACCAGTCGTAGTTGCCTTCCATCTGGATCTTGTTTCCTTGCTCTTTTAGGAGCTGGATGCCCTGATATACGGACTCCCTATGTGACAGCAGGTTGAAAAAACACATGCCTTCAAATGCCTGACAGCCATGGCCATGGCCATGAAATTGTGGCGTGTCTGTGGAAGCATCCAGCTGAAGGCATGTGGCTCAGTGAGGAGCATCCAGATTCCTGCTGCAGTGGCAACCAACGGCAGCATCCTCTGACTTTAGCTAATTTAGTATCTGGAGGCTTGGGTGTCCTAAAAGTAAACAGATAAAGTGAGTCGAAGATGAAACATAAGTTCAGGTCCCACTAAACTTTCTCTTCTGTAAGGCAAGGGTGTGAACACAGCTTATTAGAAGAATCATGTATCAATACTAAAATATAATTTTTACAAATGTTAAGACACAGATCCTGGTTAGTGGTGTCTGAGCTATCTTGGTCTTGGTGTGTGTGGTCAACGCTGCTTAGGAGATCTTCTTCTGTCCTTCTCCTTGTTCTTTTCCAGGCTGCTGCTGTCTCTCTTAGGCTTCCATTCTGTTATTCTGATGGTAGCTCTGGTGTTTGCCTCACTGTTCCCAGAAACAGTTTTATGTATTTTGCTGGAATCCATTTTAGGAGTGTTGCTGTAGCGACAAGGGCATCTTCCCTTTCCCTCGTAATTAATGGGTAGGTGCCCATAAATTGTTTAGATTCAGGGTCTTTGCTCAACACAGGTGGCTTTTCTTTTAATTGTGCTGCAGTTGAATTAGTAAAATGCCTGATGACTGGGGGAGTTGTCTCCATAAATGAGTTGTTCGAAAAGTGGAGTACGTAAAAGGACTTGGCCAGTTTGTCAATGGAAGATAATATCTGGATTACCCCTCTCAGTTGATCAAGGATCCTTTTGATGGATCAGTGGGCCCTCTCGGCTTTGGACTGTCCTGTGGCAGAGTGTGGTATGCCTGTGACATGTTTTATACCCCAGCGGTCAGAAACTTATTGGAATCAGTACAAGGTATAAGTAAGAGCATTATCAGTTTTAATTTCCTGTGGAATTCTTAAAGTGGAAAAAACGAAGAAGTAATGTTTTATAGGATCTTTTCATTTTTCAACAGCATGGACAGAGCCAAAAAACACACTGGTAAAGGCGTCGATTGAGACGTGGATGTATTATAGTCTGTCAAAAGGAGCTTAGTGTGTGATGTCTGATTGCCAGATGTGGAGACTCTCTAGTCCTCTTGGATTGACTCCAGCTCTGACAGAAGCAAGGGCATGTTCCTGGCAATTTGGGCAGGTGGCTACAATGGATCTTGCCAGGTCTGGGGTAATTTTAAACATCCTGAGCAGCACAGGAATGTTTTGATGGTAGACTTGGTGGCTGATATTTGCTTGTATAAAGACTGTCTAAGGCGTATTGCAATGTTTCAAATGTTTGAAGTAGACAATTGAGATGCTCCTGAGTGAGAAGTAAGTATATATTCATAAGGTCTGTTCCTGCAACGGAACACAGATGCACTCTAGCTTTCCTGATTAGTTGTGCAATAATTTTCTGTGAGGTTGTTATCATTTTAGTAGGTTGGTGTCATCTGAAAATGCATTCAATTTCTATGAGAGGACTTGAGATAGTTGAGTGCCCCCGAAAAAATAATGTATGGAACATTGGACTTGCACCAAGCATTGCCAGGAAGAAAGGAAAATTAGGGTGGTATCTGTGTGACTGTTAATTTGAATCACCCAGGACACCTCTTGTACAGCTGCTTCTGCCTCCGGTGTCAGTGATCAGGGGAATAGAGTCCTTCTCTGCCTTTAAGGAACAGGAACAGTGGCGTGAGATCTTCTGTGGTGATTCCCAGCAGTGAACGTACCCAACTGATGCTTCCACAGAGCGTTTGGAGTTCTTGCAGAGTCTTTGGGTTGTCCTTGATTTGTAGTGTTTGGGGTGTGATGGTTCTCTCTGTGCTCTTTAGCCCGGGGTACTTCCAGGGGGCTGTCGTATGAACTTTATCTGCTGTAATCTCAAAACCTTTCTGCTGTACCACAGTTATGACATCTTGTACTGCAGCGTCCAAAATGATTTGACCTTCTGCACAAATGACTGTATCGTCCATGTAATGAAAAATGATAGCATTAGGATGTTGTTTCCGTCTGGGCGAGAGAATTTGGGCTCAAAGCCATTGACAAATAGTTGAGCTACCCTTCTTTATTTGAGGCAATGCAGTCCACTGGTACCTCTGTAAAGTTGTTTGTCTGTTTAGGGGCGGAAAAGGCAAACCAGGGGCGTGTTATTTGGATGCATGTGGGGATCAAAAAAGTAGTTATTAACATCTATAACAACCCTCTGCCAATAACTGTGCAATAAAATTACAATTGGACTAAACCTCCCTGAACTAGCCTTCCTTCACATCTCAAGCCACCCAATCTTCAAAGCAATGCTCTTCCTATGCTCAGGCTCCATCAATCACAGCCTAAATGGCAAAGAAGATATCCGAAAAATAGGAGGACTCCAAAAGATGCTACCCACAACTACGGCATGGTGCACCATCGGCAATCTCGAGGTAACATGGAGGCTGAGCGCAGGCTGGACTGGAGGGCACCCATGTCCTCAATGACCTCACTGATTTTCCTGAGGTCCTGCAGGATCCACCTCTTGTCTTTGCCAGGCTTTCATATGATAATGACAGGTGCATTGCAGGGGCTAGTAGATGGTACTATGTGGCCCACAGACAGCTGCTCCTGCACGAGGGACTGCAGGGCCTTTAACTTTCTGCCTGGGAGGGGCCACTGATCCACCCATATGGGGTCGTTGGTCTTCCAGGTTGACTGAAGTGTGGCATGCTGCTCAGTGGCCCCGTCTAGAAATCGTGAGGTGTTGATAGGATTGCCGGCCTTGTCCCCCTTTGGGACAAGAGGTCTTCTCCTCAAATTATTATTGGTGCCTGGGTGACAGAAGATCTTACTGTTGCAACTGTGCCCTCAGGACCTTCCATGCAGATGGTATCTCGACTCCAGAAGATGGTAGTGGCTCCCCTGGTAGCTAATAATTACCCCAGCAGCTGGAACCAGGGGTCATTCTTTTAACCAATCGGAGCAGGAAATTATGGTGGCATCAGCTCTTGTATCTAATAGTCCTGAAATACATCGCTATCTCCCTTTTCCTGAGATAGCACACTTTAGAATGGGTCTATTTGGGCCCGCAATCTGTGCCCACATCACCATTGGATCAGCTGGTGTGGTGATCATGTAAACTAGGAGGTTGGCTCTGGCTATAACTGTTCCTTTTGGAATGAAAAGGGGAGAGTCTAAGCATAGAGCCTGGACAGTTATCTCCCGCAAAGATGTCAAGGCGAGTACTTCAGGTAGTAGAGTGAGTGTCTCCATCCCTTCCCTGGTGTTGGTTAAAATCAAAATGTCTCTGGCCTGTTCTTCAGGCCCGTATTTGCTGTGGGAATATGGTGAACATAAATATCGTGGATTGGAATTGAAAAGGCTCTTACCAGCTGCCTTTGGGTTCCAGGGCAGAGCTGTCTTCTGTCAAATTTTCCGCAGCGATCGAGCTGTCCCGCTGGATCTGAGAAGGTCGCTGTGCTGGTTCTCCACAGTGTTGGGGAGAGTAGGGCGGAACGGCCTCACGTTTGGTGTCATTGTGCGGGGCCTTTCTGTGTCTGTGTGGGGTTTCCCGCAGGCCACCGGTTTTGCTGGTGTTGGAAAGCGTGTGGACGAGGGGGGCAGTGAGGACAGTGGCTGTGACACCTAGAAGGTCGCCGGTAATAGTCTGTATTTTTGCAATTGTGTTGAAAATGCCCCATCTCCCTACACTTAAAGCCAGGTCCTTTTTCATGTCTATGTCAGGGAATAACTTGGGAGGCTACTAGCACCTCTACTACACCCTGACTGGTAGCCTTAGCTTGGCTGGCGTGACAGTGTAGGGATGCCCTAAGTGTGCATGCCTCAACCATTTGTGCAATGGTAGGCTTTGGGTTAAGGGGTAGCGAAGGAAAAATGTCTTTACAGGTGTTGTTAGCATTTATTTCAGCAAGTTTAGGAGGCAGTACCTTCCTGGCTTTTGGATGTTCACCTTGCTTCTCTATTGCTTGTTTAAAGTGGTCAATAAATTTTAGAAAGGATTGCCCAAGTTCCTGAAGAATGTCTATGAAATCTAGAGTAGGTGTTGTTCCATTGGGTGTCTGCTTGAGAGCTGTGTTTACAGCACTTTTATCTCTTCTAACAGGGCTCATGGAAGGTCTATTGAATGAGGTTTAGTGAAGTCTTCCTCACTGGCTAGATGGACTAGTGTTAGGTGTGCACATATTTCTTCCCTAGTATAGTCTTTTAATAATTGTTTTATTGGTTTTTTCCCCATTCCTTCCCACCGAAGAATTTCAGTGGGAGAAAGTAGGATGTGCATAAAATGGAGCAGATCGTGAGGCACCATAACATGTGCCGTGAATATGGCATTTAAGAAATTATTAAAGTACGGTGAGCCCCTCCCATGCTCTTTCGCTGCTTTACAAAGGTCTTTGATCTCCCCGTGTGGGACAGCTTCCCATCAGGTGTTAGCCCCCCTCTGGTACTGCACCGGTGCTGCTCGTATTTTAGCTACCAATTCCCAGTCCCCCTCTTCAGCCGCCAGCTTCAGCATCCTTATCCAAGAATCCTCAGGCTCATGCTGAAGGTGGGATGAACCTTCCCTCTCCTCTCCAGAAGAGGGAACTTGTTCTTTGGCAGAGGAGCGGGGCCTTGGGGTGACTGGCCAGGCCCGGTGTTGTGGGCCTTTGGTAGCCAAGATGGCGGCCTTCCGGTTACCGCCCCTCACACTTCCGGCTCTGACAGTGTGGGATCCGCAAGGGGCTGAATTGGAGGGGGTAGAGCAGCGGGAGTAGGCAAGGAAGCGCTGGATCCCAATGCAGAGGTGGTTCCTGATGCAGGGGTAGGACCCAAACAGGGGGAAGACCCGATGAGAGAGCTGGGGGTGGGAGGGAGTTTGATATTGACAACCCCTTCCAGAGGAGGGACTCCATTTTGTGAGCTATCTGAGGGGGATCCAGTGAGGAGAGGTACTGGAGAATGGGTTAGGGTAGAATCCAGGCCTGTGTGATCAGTACAGACGTGGGCAGGGGGTAGAGAAGGAGGGGAGATGGCAGACAGCAGGTGGCTTGTCTGTGCTTTACAGCAGTTCCTGTCTCTCATCCTAATGGTGTCTGTGGGTTCAGGAATGCTGGGGGCAGAACTCCAACTCTGGGTTGAATATTAGAACTTTGAACCCTTGAGAAAACTCCATAAATCATATGAAAAATTGGGTAAAATGTTGCGACTCTTATCACTCTCTGAGTTTGCAAAAGATAGAGTCTTTCCCTAACTCAGTCTCAAAATGCTACATGACAAACAGAATCAACAGACATGTCTGGGAGCTCCTTAAAAAGCCAATGAACAAATGACTTTCAACTTCCCTTAGTAAAAGTCTTCCACTCTGAAAGGACAGACTACCAAACTGGAAGTTATATATCCCTCTAAGGATGGGATAATTTGTTACCCAGAGCTGCCCCTGAAATAATGGTTAGCCCACCCACAGGACTAAAATATCTCCCAAGGATCCTGCACTGCAGGCCGCTGTCCCCAAGCTCACTGCTCTGGTTGCTCTGGATGCAGGTGTTTCAAAATGTCCCTGGGCTTCACCAGCTGAGCCGGCCCTGTTGCTGCTGGAGGGTGCCAACGCTGCCTTCTGCAAGCCCTGATAAAACTCACGTCCCAATCCAGGGTGCTGGCTGACCCGAGGCGTCTTCTGTCCTGTGACGGTGGAAGAGCCGGATTCTCACTGGAGTGGCTCTCAGGAATTCTCAAAGAAGGTCCCTGTTTGGGCAGCCCTTGTGACGTGTCCACAGCCAGCCTCTGTGAGAGACCTGCACTCCCAGAGGTAGGAGCAGACTTGCTGGAATGCATGATGGATGAGGCAAGAGAGGGATCTATGTGTGGAACTGCAAATACTGTGGATTGCGCTGGAGAGGGTCCAGGGAGGGAGACAAAGTGGGGGTGGGCACACAAGGATTTCCATGGGGGAAAAAAGGACCTTGTATGCAGTAATTCAGGACTAACAGGTGTTAAGAGAGGGGAGAACATCCTAGAGGAGTATATATAAGGAAAGGAGAAAGTTCATGATACCAAGAAAATGTGCTGAATCTGCATGATCCCACAAAAGACAATGAGCAAGATCATTGTATTCAGAGGGGTTATTCAACTTGCTTTAATTCTATATCATTGTCATCAGGTATTACTATTCCAGTGGTAGGCCCCCCAGCCTGCAAAACATTGCCTCTGCCTCAGACTTCATTGCTGGGTGAGGAGCTCAGCAGTGCTGAAAGCTGAGGCCTGTCCTTTGTGATCCCTTTGGGATGGCAGTGGAAGTGCCCTGAGTGCACATTCAGAGGCACCTCCATGGCTTCTCATGCCACAACACCAAAAATAAATCAGACGTTTGGGTTTTTGAATGATATTTAGTCCTTTGAAATATCTGCAGGAAGTGGTCTGAAACTGCTTTGTGAGCCTGTTCCTTGGGATCAGCTGTGAAGGGCTGAGGGCTGGCCTGAGCCTAGTACTGTGTCCCAATGGGAGGACCCCACAGGCTCACGTGCAGAGCAGGCACTGCCAGAGGCGCTGGAGATCTCACCTGCCCTGCAGCCACCATTGTCAAGGAGCTGTAAACCTCAGCTGGTGCTGACGTTCCTGGTGGACCCTTTGGTGTAGTCACTATGGGGAATTTCTTTCCTGAAGCCCGTGGTATTTCCCCCTGGCAGGTGTGATGGGGATGCTCAGGGAGTGTGGGGCTTTGGGGGCAACTGCCTGGGCAGGGGCTGAGCTCAGGGCCCTGTTGGGCCCATGGCCCCCAGCAGCAGCAGCAGCAGCAGCAGCAGCCCCAGGGCCCAAAGCCCCGTGCCCCCTGCCCAGCACAGGCTGCCCTGTGTCTGCAGCTGTCACCCGAGTGGGGCCCAGGGGCCAGTGGCCGCTGGCAGCAGCAGGAATGTGGGCAGGGTGAGGATGCCCTGGCCTGGCTTTTGTCTCTGGAACAAAGCGGGCTCAGGGCAGTGCAGAGCAGGCTGGGAAGCAGAGCCCAGGGCCTTTGGAGCCTGCAAGGCTTAAAGATCAGCCCCTGCAGCAGCCCAGATGCAGGTGGCCCAGTTGCCAAGGCTTTGGTGGCCTAGAGAGCGTGCAGGTGGATTTTGCAGGGCTGTGGCCTGCTGGCAGCTCTGGGCCCAGGAGTGCCTGTGGCTGCAGCAGGAAGGGTGGCTGAAGGTTTGCTGGTTGCTTTGGTGGCATGGCTGCAGGGGCCAGTGCTGTGAGAGCCCCCTGTGTGAGAGCTGGTGAGAGCTGAGCTCTTGGGGACAGCGCTGTGCCCCAGGCCAGGAAGAGCAGCAGTGCCCAGTGCCAGGAGTGGTGTCAGTAGGAGACCCTGTGCACAGGGACCCCAGCCCCGGGGTGGCCGTGCCAGCACCCCCAGGGACCTCCAGCCCCAGGAACACGGGACAAGTGGAACCCACAAGTGTGCAAAGGCTGCCTTTGCCCAAAGGAATGGCCAAGAGAAGTCAGGTTTTGAAAAGAAACAGTATTTATTTGCCGAAGATCAGCAAATCTGAGATATAGAGAATATGTGTCATTATAACAATCGTTATAACAACAACAACAACAACAATGTACAGAGCATATTTACATGGAATCTGGTGGACTAAAAATCTTCAAAACGTATTTACAGAAAACTTCACACCTAGTGAATGTATTTAGAAGGAACTTCTAAACTTCAAACGTATTTACAAACGCGTGGCATCTTTGCCATAATATGCATGAGCCCTGAAAGAAAGGAAGCAGCAGAGCTGGACTCAGCTGGCAGCACTGGGCTCAGCAGGGCTGGGAGCTGGGCCCCAGGGGCTGGGCCAGGGCTGGCAGGGCTGGCGTGGCCCCAGGCAAGCGCAGGGCAGGCCGGGGCTGGTGCTTGTGGCAGCACAATCCAGGCCCCCTGCAGGCACCGTGTCCCTGAGTGGGGCCATCCAGCCCAGCCCCAGCCTGGCGTCAGGGGACCCAGTGTGTGTGTGGGCAGGGCGTGGGAAGCATCTGCCTGTCTTACCTATGGGGCTGCATCTTCATCCAAGGACCATGGGCTCCTCCTCATCATCCTCATCGACTTCCATGTCCTTGATGTTGTCCTCCTCATCCACCTCCATCTCCTCGATGGTCTCCTCCTCGTCTACTTCCATGTCCTCAACAGTGGAGGACATGGAAGTAGAGGAGGAGTCCACCTCCATCATCTCTTCCTCTTCCAGCCCCTGGTCCACATCCATCTCCTCCACAGTGTCTCTGGCAGCCTGCAAGGGGCAGCACAATCTCCCAGTGGGCTTCCTGTCCCACACCATCCATTCCCACATGGCTGCAGCCTGCCCAAGCCGGGTGTCCCCTGCCTGGAATGGCACTGTACCTCCATGGGCACAGCAGAGCACATCCTGCTGGGATCGGTGCTCCAGAGCCGGCGGCAGGGAAAGCCCAGGCAGCAGCAGCACCTCCGCGCTGAGGGTCAGAGTGCAGGGTGAGTGGCAACTGACCCTTGGCAGCCGGTGAGGTGTCTGCTGTTCTCGTTTCCAGGTCCTGGACGTTCCACCTGGAACCCTCTGTGAGCTTTGATGTCACTGAAGTTTCAGGGCCGCTGTGCAGCAGGAGATGGAGATGGCAGAATGATCAAATCCTTGAATGGTTTGGCTTGGAAGGGACCCTCAAGATGATGTGGTTCCAAGCTGAGCAAGCTCCCAGCAGAGCAGGTTGCTGCGGCCCCTGTCCCACCTGGCCTTGGATGTTGCTGGGGATGGGGCATCCACAGCCTCTCTGCACTGGTCCCTGTGTCAGGGACAATCACCCTTAGAATAAAGAACTTTTTCCCATCATCAAATCTGTTCTACCTCTTACAGTTTGATCACATTCCTCCGCGTCCTGTCACTACATTTCCTGACCGTAAGTCCTCTCCCACTTCCCTGTGGGTCAGGCTCTTCCTGCAGGGTCACACATGTAGTTGAACCTGCAGAGAGGAGAGAGAGAAGCCAAGTACCCAGTCAGATAAAGTGGGGAAAATTGCATGAGGACTGAGAGAAGAACGGTAAAGAAGAAACATACAAGGCTTTGCGTTGAGTGTGCTGTGGGAATAATGCCATTTATTAGAGGCCAGGTTCCCTTGTGCACTCAGTTCCTGTGTTCCAGCCTTTCCACAGCCAGCCGCTTTGAGCGACCGGCACTCCCAGAGCTGGGAGCTTGCTTGCTTAAGCTGCTAGTGAACGAGGTGAGAGAGGGATCTTTGTGTGGAAATGCAAACACTTCAGTGGATTACACTGAAGAGGGTCCAGGAAGGGAGATAAAATGGGGCTGCGCACACAGTGGGAAAATGGGGGGGCGAAATCGGGGTAGCATTGCAGTAAGCCAGGTCCAAAATGGTATAAGAGAGGGGAGAACATTCTCAAGTGAGTACATATAAGAAAAATATAGCAGTTGAACTGGGTGATACCAACAAAACGGGCTGCATCACCATGAGCCAGCAAATGCCCATGGGCGTCATCGTTGCATTCAGAATGATGTCTCTCTTTTATCTTGGTCACTTTACCCAGAGGTATTACAGCTCCAATGGTTGGCCCCTCAGCCCTCAGAACTTTCCCTTTTTGTTGTCCATAAAAAAGGCTTCAGCCATAGTGTTTCGCAGGCATTTAGCATAATGGATAAAATAACCAACACAATGAATACACTAAACAAAGTCTTAACTAAACATGAAAGTCAGCCTTTTATCCCCCAGTGTTTGAAAAGTCCAGTGAACCAGTCGTAGTTGCCTTCCATCTGGATCTTGTTTCCTTGATCTTTTAGCAGCTGGATGCCCTGATATACTGACTCCCTATGTGACAGCAGGTTGAAAAAACACATGCCTTCAAGTTCCTGACATCCACGGCCATGGCCATGAAATTGTGGCTTGTCTGTGGAAGCGTCCTTGATTTGCAGTGTTTGGGGTGTGATGGTTCTCTCTGTGCTCTTTAGCCCGGGGTACTTCCAGGGGGCTGTCGCATGAACTTTATCTGCTGCCATCTCAAAACCTTTCTGCTGTACCACAGTTATGACATCTTGTACTGCAGCGTCCAAAATGATTTGACCTTCTGCACAAATGACTGTATCGTCCATGTAATGAAAAATTATAGCATTAGGATGTTTTTTCCGTCTGGGCGAGAGAATTTGGGCTCAAAGCCATTGACAAATAGTTGAGCTACCCTTCTTTATTTGAGGCAATGCAGTCCACTGGTACCTCTGTAAAGGTGTTTGTCTGTTTAGGGGCGGAAAAGCCCCTAAAAACCAGAGGGGTGTCATTTGGATGCATGTGGGCATCAAAAAAGTAGTTATTAACATCTATAACAACCCTCTGACAATAACTGTGCAATAAAATTACAGTTGGACTAAACCTCCCTGAACTAGCCTTCCTTCACATCTCAAGCCACACAATCTTCAAAACAATGCTCTTCCTATGCTCAGGCTCCATCAATCACAGCCTAAATGTCGAACAAGATATCCGAAAAAAAGGAGGACTCCAAAAACTGCTACCCACAACAACGGCATGGCGCACCATCGGCAATCTCGAGGTAACATGGAGGCTGAGCGCAGGCTGGACTGGAGGGAGCCCCCTGTCCTTGATGACCTCATTGATTTTCCTGAGGTCCTGCAGGAGCCGCCTCTTGTCTTTGCCAGGCTTTCATATGATAATGAAAGGTGCATTGCAGGGGCTAGTAGAGGGTACAATGTGGCCCACAGACAGCTGCTCCTGCATGAGGGACTGCAGGGCCTTTAACTTTCTGCCTGGGAGGGGCCACTGATCCACCCATATGGGGTCGTTAAACTTCCAGGTTGACTGAAGGGTGGCACGCTTCTCAGTGGCCCCGTCTAGAAATCGTGAGGTGTTGATAGGATTGCCGGCCTTGTCCCCCTTTGGGACAAGAGGTCTTCTCCTCAAATTATTATTGGTGCCTGGGTGACAAAATATCTTACTGTAGCAACTGTGCCCTCAGGACCTTCCATGCAGATGTTACTGTGACTCCAGAAGCTGGTAGTGGCTCCCCTGGTAGCTAATAATTACCCCAGCAGCTAGAACCAGGGGCCATTCTTTTAGCCAATCAGAGCAGGAAATTATGGTGGCATCAGCTCTTGTATCTAATAGTCCTGAAATACATCGCTATCTCCCTTTTCCTGAGAAAGCACACTTTGGAATGGGTCTATTTCTGCCTGTTGTCTGTGCCCACATCAGCATTGGATGAGCTGGTGTGGTGATCATGTCCAGTAGGAGGTAGGCACTGGCTATAACTGTTCCTTTTGGAATGAAAAGGGGAGAGTCTAAGCATAGAGCCTGGACAGTTATCTCCTGCAAAGATGTCAAGGCGAGTACCTCAGGTAGTAGAGTGAGTGTCTCCATCCCTTCCCTGGTGTTGGTTAAAATCAAAATGTCTCTGGCCTGTTCTTCAGGCCCGTATTTGCTGTGGGAATATGGTGAACATAAATATCGTGGATTGGAATAGAAAAGGCCCCTACTAGCTGCCTTTAGGTTTCAGGGCAGAGCTGTCTTCTGTCGAGTTTTCTGCAGCAATCGAGCTGTCCCGCTGGATCTGAGAAGGTTGCTGTGCTGGTTCTCCATGGTGTTGGGGAGAGTAGGGCGGAACGGCCTCGCGTTTGGTGTCATCATGCGGGGCCTTTCTGTGTCTGTGTGGGGTTTCCCGCAGGCCACCGGTTTTGCTGGTGTTGGAAAGCGTGTGGACGAGGGGGGCAGTGAGGACAGTGGCTGTGACACATAGAAGGTCCCCGGTAATAGTCTGTATTTTTACAATGGTGTTGAAAATGCCCCATCTCCCTACACTTAAAGCCAGGTCCTTTTTCATGCGTATGTCAGGGAATAACTTGGGAGGCTACTAGCACCTCTACTACACCCTGACTGGTAGCCTTAGCTTGGCTGGCGTGACAGTGTAGGGATGCCCTAAGTGTGCATGCCTCAACCATTTGTGCAATGGTAGGCTTTGAGTTAAGGGGTAGCGAAGGAAAAATGTCTTTACAGGTGTTGTTAGCATTTGTTTCAGCAAGTTTAGGAGGCAGTACCTTCCTGGCTTTTGGATGTTCACCTTGCTTCTCTATTGCTTGTTTAAAGTGGACAATAAATTTTAGAAGGCATTCCACAGGTCCCTGGAGAATGTCTGTGAAATCTAGAGTAGGTGTTTCTCCATTGGGTGTCTGCATGAGACCTGTCTTTGCAGCACTTTTATCTCTTCTAACCGAGCTCAGGGAAGGTCTATTGAATGAGATTTATTGAAATCTTCCTCCCTAGATGGACTAGTGTTAGGTGTGCCTGCCTGTCTCCTCTAGCATAGTCTTTTAATAGCTGTTATATTAGTTTTTCCCCCATTCTTTCCCACAGAATAATTTTAGTGGGAGATAGTAGGATGTGCATAAAATGGAGCAGATTGTGAGGTACCATAACATGTGTAGTGAAGGTGGCATTTAACAAATTATTAAAATATGGTGACCCCCGACCATGGTGTTTGGCTGCTTTATAAAGATCTTTCATCTTCCGTGTGTGAAAGTTTCCCATCGAGGGTTAGCCCCCTTCTGGTACTACACCGGTGCTGCTTGTATTTTAGCTACCAATTCCCAATCTCCCTCTTCTGCTGCCAGCTTCTGCATCCTTATCCAAGAATCCTCAGGCTCATGCTGAAGGTGGGATGAACCTTCCCTCTCCTCTCCAGAAGAGGGAACTTGGTCTCTGGCAGAGGAGCGGGGCCTTGGGGTGACTGGCCAGGCCCGGTGTTGTGGGCCTTTGGTAGCCAAGATGGCGGCCTTCCGGTTACCGCCCCTCACACTTCCAGCTCCGACAGTGTGGGATCCGCAAGGGGCTGAGTTGGAGGGGGTAGGACAGCGGGAGTAGGCAAGGAAGCGCTGGATCCCAATGCAGCGGTGGTACCTGACCCAGAGCTGGAACCAAAATAGGGGGAGGACCTGATGAGAGAGCTGGGGGTGGGAGGGAGTTTTACATTGATGACCCCCTCCAGAGGAGGGACTCCATTTTGTGAGCTATCTGAGGGGGATCCAGTGAGGAGAGGTACTGGAGAATGGGTGAGGGTCGCATCCAGGCCTGTGTGATCACTACAGACGTGGCTAGCGGGTAGAGAAGGAGGGGAGATGGCAGACAGCAGGTGGCTTGTCTGTGCTTTACAGCAGTTCCTGTCTCTCATCCTAATGGTGTCTGTGGGTTCAGGAATGCTGGGGGCAGAACTCCAACTCTGGGTTGAATATTAGAACTTTGAACCCTTGAGAAAACTCCATAAATCATATGAAAAATTGGGTAAAATGTTGCGACTCTTATCACTCTCTGAGTTTGCAAAAGATAGAGTCTTTCCCTAACTCAGTCTCAAAATGCTACATGACAAACAGAATCAACAGACATGTCTGGGAGCTCCTTAAAAAGCCAATGAACAAATGACTTTCAACTTCCCTTAGTAAAAGTCTTCCACTCTGAAAGGAGAGACTACCTAACTGGAAGTTATATATCCCTCTAAGGATCGGATAATTTGTTACCCAGAGCTGCCCCTGATGTAAAGGGTGGCCCACCCACAGGACTAAAATATCACCCAAGGATCCTGCACTGCAGGCCGCTGTCCCCCAGCTCACTGCTCTGGTTGCTCTGGATGCAGGTGTTTCAAAATGTCCCTGGGCTTCACCAGCTGAGCCGGCCCTGTTGCTGCTGCATGGTGCCAACGCTGCCTTCAGCAAGCCCATATAAAACTCAGGTCCCAATCCAGGGTGCTAGCTGAGCCGAGGCGTCTTCTGTCCCGTGACGGTGGAAGAGCCGGATTCTCACTGGAGTGGCTCTCAGGAATTCTCAAAGAAGGTCCCTGTTTGGGCAGCCCTTGAGAGGTGCCCACAGCCAGACACTGTGAGAGACCTGCACTCCCAGAGGTAGGAGCAGACTTGCTGGAATGCATGATGGATGAGGCAAGAGAGGGATCTATGTGTGGAACTGCAAATACTGTGGATTGCGCTGGAGAGGGTCCAGGGAGGGAGACAAAGTGGGGGTGGGCACACAAGGATTTCCATGGGGGAAAAAAGGACCTTGTATGCAGTAATTCAGGACTAACAGGTGTTAAGAGAGGGGAGAACATCCTAGAGGAGTATATATAAGGAAAGGAGAAAGTTCATGATACCAAGAAAATGTGCTGAATCTGCATGATCCCACAAAAGACAATGAGCAAGATCATTGTATTCAGAGGGGTTATTCACCTTGCTTTAATTCCATATCATTGTCATCAGGTATTACTATTCCAGTGGTAGGCCCCCCGGCCTGCAAAACATTGCATCTCCCTCAGACTTCATTGCTGGGTGAGGAGCTCAGCAGTGCTGAAAGCTGAGGCCTGTCCTTTGTGATCCCTTTGGGATGGCAGTGGAAGTGCCCTGAGTGCACATTCAGAGGCACCTCCATGGCTTCTCATGCCACAACACCAAAAATAAATCAGACGTTTGGGTTTTTGAATGATATTTAGTCCTTTGAAATATCTGCAGGAAGTGGTCTGAAACTGCTTTGTGAGCCTGTTCCTTGGGATCAGCTGTGAAGGGCTGAGGGCTGGCCTGAGCCTAGTACTGTGTCCCAATGGGAGGACACCACAGGCTCACGTGCAGAGCAGGCACTGCCAGAGGCGCTGGAGATCTCACCTGCCCTGCAGCCACCATTGTCAAGGAGCTGTAAACCTCAGCTGGTGCTGACGTTCCTGGTGGACCCTTTGGTGTAGTCACTATGGGGAATTTCTTTCCTGAAGCCCGTGGTATTTCCCCCTGGCAGGTGTGATGGGGATGCTCAGGGAGTGTGGGGCTTTGGGGGCAACTGCCTGGGCAGGGGCTGAGCTCAGGGCCCTGTTGGGCCCATGGCCCCCAGCAGCAGCAGCAGCAGCAGCAGCAGCCCCAGGGCCCAAAGCCCCGTGCCCCCTGCCCAGCACAGGCTGCCCTGTGTCTGCAGCTGTCACCCGAGTGGGGCCCAGGGGCCAGTGGCCGCTGGCAGCAGCAGGAATGTGGGCAGGGTGAGGATGCCCTGGCCTGGCTTTTGTCTCTGGAACAAAGCGGGCTCAGGGCAGTGCAGAGCAGGCTGGGAAGCAGAGCCCAGGGCCTTTGGAGCCTGCAAGGCTTAAAGATCAGCCCCTGCAGCAGCCCAGATGCAGGTGGCCCAGTTGCCAAGGCTTTGGTGGCCTAGAGAGCGTGCAGGTGGATTTTGCATGGCTGTGGCCTGACGGCGGCTCTGGGCCCAGGAGTGCCTGTGGCTGCAGCAGGAAGGGTGGCTGAAGGTTTGCTGGTTGCTTTGGTGGCATGGCTGCAGGGGCCAGTGCTGTGAGAGCCCCCTGTGTGAGAGCTGGTGAGAGCTGAGCTCTTGGGGACAGCGCTGTGCCCCAGGCCAGGAAGAGCAGCAGTGCCCAGTGCCAGGAGTGGTGTCAGTGGGAGCCCCTGTGCACACGGACCCCCAGCCTCAGGGTGGCCGTGCCAACACCCCCAGGGACCTCCATCCCTGGGAACGTGGAACAAGTGGAACCCACAAGTGGACAAAAGCTGCCTGTGCCCAAAGGAATGGCCAAGAGAAGTCAGGCTTTAAAAAGAAACAGTATTTATTTGCCGAAAATCAGCAAATCTCAGATTTACAGAAGAAGTTTCGTTGTGACAATCGTTATTACAACAACAGGAATAACGTACAGAACATATTTACATGGGATCTGATGGGCTAACAATCTTCGGAACATATTTACAAAGAACTTCCAACGCAGTCAATATATTTACAAGCAACTTCTGAATTCTCAAACGTATTTACAAAGGCATCGGAGCAGTGCCATCATGTGCATGAGCCCTGGAAGAAAGGAAGCAGCAGAGCTGGACTCAGCCGCCAGCAAAGGGCCCAGCAGGGCTGGCAGCTGGGCCCCAGGGTCTGGGCCAGGGCTGGCAGGGCTGGCGTGGCCCCAGGCAAGCACAGGGCAGGCCGAGGCTGGTGCTTGTGGCAGCACAATCCAGGCCCCCTGCGGGCACCGTGTCCCTGAGTGGGGCCATCCAGCCCAGCCCCAGCCTGGCGTCAGGGGACCCAGTGTGTGTGTGGGCAGGGCGTGGGAAGCATCTGCCTGTCTTACCTGTGGGGCTGCATCTTCATCCAAGGACCATGGGCTCCTCCTCATTCTCCTCGTCCACTTCCATGTCCTCGTTGTCATCCTCCTCATCCACCTCCATTTCTTCGATGTTGTCCTCCTCGTCTAATTCCATGTCCTCAACAGTGGAGGACATGGAAGCAGAGGAGGAGTCCACCTCCATCATTTCTACCTCATCCAGCCCCTGGTCCACATCCATCTCCTCCACAGTGTCTCTGGCAGCCTGCAAGGGGCAGCACAATCTCCCAGTGGGCTTCCTGTCCCACACCATCCATTCCCACATGGCTGCAGCCTGCCCAAGCCGGGTGCCCCCTGCTGGCATGGCACTGTACCTCCATGGGCACAGCAGAGCACATTGTGCTGGGATCGGCACTCCAGATCAGGCGGCAGGAAAGCCAAGGCAGCAGCAGCAGCTCTGTGCTGAGTGTCAGAGTGCAGGGTGAGCGGTAACTGACCCTTGGCAGCCGGTGAAGTGTCTGCTGTGCTCATTTCCAGGTCCTGGATGTTCCACCTGGAACCGTCTGTGAGCTGTGATGTCACTGAAGTTTCAGGGCCGCTGCGCAGTGGGAGGTGGGGATGTCAGAATGATCAAATGCTTGAATGGTTTGGCATGGAAGGGACCCTCAAGATGATGTGGTTCCAAGCTGAGCAAGCTCCCAGCAAAGCAGGTTGCTGCGGCCCCTGTCCCACCTGGCCTTGGATGTTGGTGGGGATGGGGCATCCACAGCCTCTGTGCACTGCTCCCTGTGTCAGGGACAAGCACCCTGAGAGTAAAGAACTTCTTCCCATTATCTAATCCCTTCTGCCTCTTGCGGAAGTTTGATCCCATTTTTCCTTGTCCTGTCTCTAAATTTCCTGACAAAATGTGCTCCTCCACTTCTCTGTGGGTCAGGCTGTTCCTGCAGGGTCATACGTGTGGCTGGACCTGCAGACAGGAGAGAGAGAAGCCAAATTCCCAGTCAGAAAAAATGGGGAAAGTGGCATGAGGACTGAGAGGATAAGGAAAAAGTAGAGACATGCATGTCTTTTCTTTGGTGGGTTGCGGTATTCGTGCCTTTTATTAGAAGCCAGATTCTCTGTTGCACTCAGTCCCTGCTTTGCAGCCTGCCCACAGCAACGTCTGTGTGTGACCTGCACACGCAGAGCTGGGAGCACGCTTGCTTAAACTGCTGGTGAACGAGGCGAGTGAGGGATCTTTGTGTGGAACTGCAAACACATCAGTGGATTGCCCTGAAGAGGGTCCAGAACGGAGACAAAATGGGGCTTGGAACTCAGAGGGAAAATTGGGGGGAAAAGCTGGGGAGCAGTGGAAAGAGCCAGGACTGAAACGGTACAGGAGAGGCGAGGACATCCTAGGGGAAATACATATAAGGAAAATACAGCAGTTGAACCGGGTGATACCAATAAAACACCATGAGCCTGCAAATGCCCATGGGTGACATCATTGCATTCAGAGCGGTGTCTCTCCTTTACCTTGGTCACTTTGCCCTGAGGTATTACAGTTCCAGTGGTTGGCCCCTGGGCCCTCACATCTCCCCCTTTTTGTTATCTATAAGAAAGGCTTCTGCTATCGAGTTTTGCAGGCATTTAGCAAAAAAGGACAAAACAACCAACACAATGAATACAAAATCAAAGCCCACACTACAGTCTTAACTAAAGATGGAAGCCAGCCTCGCAAACCCCTGTGTTTGGAAAGTCTAGGGAACCAGTTGTTGTTGCCTTCTATCTGGATCTTGTTTCCTTGATCTTTTAGCAGCTGGATGCCCTGGTACTCTGACTCCCTATGTGACAGCAGGTTGAAAAAACACATGCTTTCAAATGCCTGACAGGCATGGCCATGGACAAGAATTTGTGGCTTGTCTGTGGTGGCACCCAGCTGAAGGCATGTGGCTCAGTGAGGAGCATCCAGATTCTTGCTGCAGCAGCAACCAATGGCAGCATCCTCTGACTTTGGTAATTTAGTATCTGGAGGCTTGGGTGTCCTTAAAGTAAACAGATGAAGAGATTAGAAGGTGGAACTTAAGTTGTGGTCCCACTAAACTTTCTCTACTGTAAGGCAAGGGTGTGAACAAAGCTTATTAGAAGAACCATATATCAATGTTAAAATATAATTTTTACAAATGTTAAGTCATATATCCTGGTTAATGATGTCTGAGCCATCTTGGTCTTGGTGTGTGTGGTCAGCGCTGCTTAGGAGATCTTCTTCTGTCCTTCGCCTTGTTCTTTCCCAGGCTGCTGCTGGCTCTCTTAGGCTTCCATTCTGTTCTTCGATGGTGGCTCTGGTGTTTGCCTCGTGGTTCCCAGAAACAGTTTTATGTATTTTGCTGGGATCCATCTTGCCAGTGTTTCTATAGAGACAAAGGCATCTTCTCTTCCCCAAGTAATCAATGGGAAGGTGCCAATAATTTGTTTAGATTCAGGGTCTTTGATCAACACAGGTGGCTGTTCTTTTATTTGGGCTGCAGCTGAATTAGTAAACTGCCTGATGACTGGGGGAGTTGGCTCCATAAATGAGTGTTGTGGTGTGCTGTAATGTCCCATTTTGGCCTTCCAGGTCATCCCCCCAGGTGTGGCTATGTCTCTCTCCCTTCCCCCTTGCCCCCATGCTGAGTGAGTCCTGTCAATCAGGCTTAACATTGCAGCAAGGCGTCGTGTGATTGGTCAAGTTCAAAGGATGCCCCTATGCCCCGAGGTCATTGGCCTTTCTGGGTGTCATCTTCCCCTGAGACCCTGCCCCTCTCACCTGGTTGGTGGCTCACCTGTACCTCCCCTCCCCCTGTCCCTGAGCTTAAAAAGGTGATCAGACCATGCGGCTGAGGTTCTGTTGGAGCAGTTGCTCACGTTCAGACCTCTGTAACCATGGAATAAACCTCTGGACATTAAACCCTCCAGCAGAATCCTCTCCTTTTTCTCTTCACCATCGCCTGAAGCTATTCCTCCTGAGGTAAACGGGGTTCCTAACAAGCCTGGACTTGTTCAGTGCCCAGCTGCAACCACCAGCAAGCCAAGGTATCTCTGGGGTGATACACCGCAGTTGCTGCCTTTGGCCTAGCAGCGAGGGTCAGACTGGCCCAGGCACAATCTAACTGGTAATATTGGGAGCCTTTTTCCAATATTTGGCGTCTCTGGGTGGGCTAAGCGACTCTGCAGCCCGAGACGGACCCGCAGCACCTCGGAGAAGCTTCTGGCAGCCGTGCATCCAGCTGAAAGAGGCTTTGGTTGCATCGCCCTCAGCTAGAGACTTTGGGAATATTCCCAGAAGAAGTTTCGTGGACTGTTCGGCACCTGTGGAAAGCCCAGCTCCTTTCTGGTGAGCACATTTTCCAGAGGGAGGAGAGGGTAGCCTCTCTCGCCCACAGAGAGGTCCTGTCCTAGTGAAGAGACCTGCCTGTACCCAGCCAGCTACAGCTTCCATTTCGGGTGAGTATCTCTGCTCTCGGTAGAGCCGGAGCTCAAAAACAGACTCTGCCGTGAGTTCTGTTCCTTTTTGCCTTTGCATTTTTGGCTGCGCAGCCCCACAGACGGGAATTCATTGCGTTCTCACTTTTAGCTTTCTGCTGCGTGTGTTACTCTCTTTTGAAATTCGCGCCGGAGTGGGAGCTCTCTGCCCTTCCCCCCGGCTTTGCAGCGCAGCGTGCTCGGCTCTCTCCACGTGGTCGGGAGATCTTTCTCTCTCTCTCTCTCTGTGCGGAGGTGGGGGGGCTCTCGGCTCTCTTGCCGCGGGGGACTCTCTTTCTCTCTCTCTGTGCGGGGGAGGGGGGTTCTCTGCACACGCGGCGCGGGGGGCCCCGGTTTCGGCTTGCCACGTGGCGTGGCTGCTCTCTCTGCTCCGCGGGGAGGCTGCATTCCACGGCGGGGGAGGCTTTGTTTCCACCTCAGCTCGGCAGGGCATGCCCTGCTGCTGCTGCCCGGGAATTTTAAAAGCAGTATATACAGCTGCATTGTGAAGCTTTTGTCGGCTCGTTATCGCTTTCCTATCTGTGTTTTTTTTTTTAGAAATCGGTAGCTGATTTTAGCTTTGTTTTTGGTCAGGCGGGATTTAGTACTTTGCTTTTTACATCTAACATGGGTTTGAAACTCAGCATTGTACAAAAAGGAGTGTTTTATAATATTGTTAGCATTTTAGACAGTGGTAATGTGAAGTTCTCAAAGGGATAATTGAAACAGTTTATAAGATGGCTTTTCCTCCACTTCCCACAAATCTCCCCTGAAGAAATCCACATTATTCAATTCTGGGATAAAGTTGGGAATGAATTGATAACCTTAGGACAATCTGGCAATGCACCCTCAGCTAAATTTGTGTTTTGGAGTTTACAAATTCGAACAGCATTGCTCAAAAAAAAGGAAATGGAGAAAAAGCCAAATTTAAAGCCATGTACCTCTGCTCTCCCTGTTTCTCCCTCTCCTAGCTCTAAAACCCCTAAACCTCTTTCCCCAAAACTTGGTATTTTAAACAGATCAAACTCATTGGGAAGTCGACTCCCGGAGTCTGTTGAAATGCCTGAGCTGCCCTGTCCACAAGGCCCTGGCCAGGCTGCGTGGAACCTTTCCCAATCCCCTGTGTCCCCTCCTCTGAAACCCACAGCACGTGTTAGCTTTCCAGAGAGCAGTGATGCCCAAAATGGCCCCCAGTCCCTAGGGGGTCCACAAGATGGTGGATGCCACGTGGCATCTTCCCAAACCTGGTCTTCTTCTTCCCAAAATCCTCTTAAGCATCCTGAAACTCCAGCCCCATCCCCCTCTCCTCCTGTTCCTCGTGACACTTTCCCCCCTCCCCCTCCCTTTCCTGCAATACCCTCAGCTCCACCCCTCTACTCCTCCCAGGGGGCGTCTGCTGACATGATGTCACCAGGTGTCCCCGCCTCCTGCCTGCCCCCTGACCCCGCCCCCTGTTCCCATGGTTTCCCTGCCCCCTGCTTGCCCCCTGACCCCGCCCCCTGTTCCCATGGTTTCCCCCCCCCTTGCTGGCCCCCTGTCCCCGCCCCCTCCCCAGGTTCCCACGGTGGGGACACACCCACTGCCATTCCCCAAACCTGTATCTGTTATCCCAATGCTTCCAATTCAAGGGACACAGAGCAGGGAACAGCAGATTCAATGCATAGTCCCATGCTGTCACTGGCTCCTGTTACCTTTCAGCCTGCTGCTCAGGGGGGAGCAGCTCCAACTGCTAATTGGAGTTCTTTTGGACGACAATTGATTAAAGAGATCTGTAAATCTCATCAAGAATATGGTCCACACAGTCCATATTTCCGTGGCCTTTTAAATTCTGAACTGAGTAGGACTGTAGTGATCCCACATGATTTAAAACAGCTTTTTTCCTGTCTCATGACCTCCACGGAATTCAAATTATGGGAAATAGCATGGAAACAAATGCTAAAAGATGCTCTCCCAGGCTTGCATGCTGATCCAAACACAGCCAAAGACAACAGTGGTAACCCTATCACCAATGAGCACCTCTGTGGTGAGGGCCAATGGTCTTCTCCCTCAATCCAAGCTACTGCAATTGCTGCAGAAACACTCGAGAAAGTAAAAGAAGCAGCTGAAAAAGCATTCTTTTCCCTACAACCTGAGGGGCCTTTTGAGCCCTATAGTAAAATTAAACAGCTACCATCAGAGCCTTTTTTGAAATTTGTAGAAAGGTTAACTAGAGCTATTGAAATACAAGTTAAAAAAGAGAAGGCTAGGGAAGCAATTTTAGAGGAAATGGCATTTACAAATGCAAATGAACAGTGTCAAGCGGCAATCGTAAGCCTTCCTTTAGAACCTTCGCCAACCATCAAAGATATGCTTCTAGTGTGTAACAGGAAAGTGCCTCCGATGAGTGTGGCTGAAGACACCAGACCAAGGCTGCTGCCAAGACCACCTCAGCGTGTCGCCGTTGCCAGCCCTGCGCCTTTCCCCTCAGCACATCAGTACCCTGGGCAGCAGCGGAGACCAGCAATGGCTGAGCCCACAAAACCATGCCTGCTTTGTAACAACCTAGGGCACTGGAGTAACCAGTGCCCCCTGAAAAGGGAATTTGATGAATTTAGAAATGGCAGGGGAGGAGAACTACAAGCCCTCCCTGGGGGTCAACAACAACAAAAAAACTGAAAGGGGAGCGCCGGCCTGCCAGGCGCACAGACACAAAAAGAGCAGGCCAAGGGAATAAGGGTAGCAAAACAAATCAAGCGCGCGATAATATTAATGTTTGTGTAAGTGAAGCAGGTGCTTCAAAGACTGTGTATGATTTAAGTGATCCTGTGTTAACCATGTCTTCTGTCAATGAGCCTTACAGGTTGCAGCTGACTGAGTCACTCCATCTGGAGGACACTGATTGGCATTTTGTGTCTGTAAATCCTGAACAGAAAGGTACTTGGAACCGGATTCGTTGTAAGTACATCGTCATTGGGGACACCAAACACACACCACAAGACATCAGAATTGCTCCGGGAATGACAACATCAGATCCTGAGCAATTCGTTCTTGTCCTGCATTGTTTCCACCCACTCCTGTTTCTTCCCAAGGGACAAATTGTTGCACGAGCTATCCCTGTGCCATCTTTACCTGAAAATATCAAAAAACAAGGGCCCACAGTCACCCGAGTACAAGTTATTGGGAAAGACAAACCCAAATTATGGTGTAATGTCAGTGGAGGTGGGGAGTCTAAATGCTTTGAAATGCTTGTAGACACTGGTGCAGACTGCACAGTGATTCCAGTACAAGACTGGCCAGCACATTGGCCTTTGCAAAATGTTGCTGGTCATCTTCGAGGTGTAGGAGGCCTGCAATTGGCAAGATAATCCAAAAGCATTATTCAATTTGAGGGACCAAACGGACAATTGGCAAATATCCGTCCATTTGTGTTAGATTATTCAGAACCTTTGTTAGGGAGAGATTTAATGGCCCAGTGGGGTGTCACAATTGATATTCCAGACTCTCCGCAGCATATTTGTACAGCAGTCATTGAACAACAGCGCCCCACCCAAAAACTGAAGTGGAAAACAGACAAACCAGTTGATGTGAAACAGTGGCCGCTCAGTAAACAAAAAATAAAGGTGCTTGAGGAACTAGTGGAAGAGCAACTAAAAAAGGGCCACATTGTGGAGACCATGTCCCCATGGAACTCCCCAGTGTTCGTCATCCAAAAAGCTGACAAAAAGACATGGCGACTCCTCTGCGACCTCCGACAAATTAATAATGTAATTGAAGATATGGGTTCTCCCCAACCTGGTATGCCATCCCCAACAATGCTTCCCCAAGATTGGAAATTAGCTGTTATTGATATTAAAGATTGTTTTTTCCAAATCCCCTTGCACCCTGATGATGCACCGCGTTTTGCATTCTCAGTTCCTTCTATTAATATGGAATCCCCTATGAAAAGGTACCATTGGACCGTTCTTCCTCAGGGATTAAAGGTATCACCAGCTATCTGCCAGTGGTATGTGTCTTCCCTGCTTTCCCCAGTACGTGCAGCCGCAGAGAAGGCCATTATCTATCATTATATGGATGATATCCTTGTGTGTGCCCCCAATGATGATTTACTCACGCATGCGCTTGACCTAACGATCGATGCATTGATTGTTGCAGGGTTCAAGCTCCAGGAAAAGAAAATTCAAAAGATGCCACCTTGGAAGTATTTGGGTTTAGAAATTGGAAATAGGACCATTGTTCCTCAAAAACTAGAAATCAATCCAAGGATCAAGACCCTTGTGGATGTCCACAAGTTGTGTGGGTCTTTGAATTGGGTAAGACCATGGCTTGGTCTGACTAACGAAGACCTTGCCCCTCTTTTCAATTTATTGAAAGGGGGAGAGGATCCAGGTGCTCCTAGGTCCATTACCCCAGAGGCACAGAAAGCTCTAGAAAAGGTTCAGATTGCAATGTCCACAAGACAGGCCAACCGATGTCGGCCTGACCTGTTATTCAAATTTATCATCCTAGGTAAGTTGCCACACCTCCATGGAATTATTTTCCAGTGGGAGGAAAAACAAACACCTAAGGCAAAGAACACACCAAAAAAGGACCAGGACCAGAGGGACCCTCTCTTGATCATAGAATGGGTTTTCCTCAGTCACAAAAGGTCCAAGAGACTGACAAAGCCTCAGGAGCTGGTAGCAGAACTGATTCGAAAAGCAAGGACCCGGATCAGGGAGTTAGCAGGATGTGATTTTAAGTGCATTCACATTCCAGTTGAGTTAAAATCAGGTCAAAATACTATGAAAATACTGGAACAATTGTTTCAAGAAAATGAAGTGTTGCAGTTTGCTCTGGATTCCTACTCAGGACAAATTTCGGTAGCGCGGCCCGCTCACAAATTGTTTGAACAAGATGTTCAATTTACCTTAAAACTGAGAAGTGCTCTAAGTAGGAGACCTTTAAAAAGGGCTCTAACTGTCTTCACAGATGCATCCGGGAGGTTCCACAAGTCCGTTATGACTTGGAAGGATCCTCAAACCCAGCAGTGGGAGATTGACATTGCTGAGGTGGAAGGTTCACCTCAGGTTGCTGAATTGGCTGCGGTTGTTAGGGCCTTTGAAAGGTTCTCAGAATCATTTAATCTGATTACAGACTCTACATACGTGGCAGGAGTAGTATCCAGGGCAGATCAAGCAATACCGCAAGATGTGTCTAACATCGCACTTTTCGAATTGCTCTCAAAACCGGTAAAGTTAGTCACTCACCGAGAGCAACCATTTTATGTGATGCATGTCAGGTCACACACTGACTTGCCAGGGTTTATCGCTGAAGGCAACAGAAGGGCAGATGCTCTTGCTGCACCTGCAGTGATGGCCACTCTCCCAAATGTTTTTGAACAGGCAAAAATCAGCCACCAGCTTTTCCACCAAAATGCACCTGGCCTGGTTCGTCAGTTTAACATCACTTGAGAACAGGCCAAAGCAATTGTGGCCACATGCCCAAATTGCCAACAACATGCACTCCCTACAGTGAGCGAGGGAGAAAACCCAAGGGCACTGAACAGTTGTGAACTGTGGCAAACAGATGTAACACACATACAGTCTTTTGGACGGCAGAAATATGTTCATGTTAGTGTAGATACCTTTTCTGGAGCGGTCTATGCTTCTGCCCACACAGGAGAATCATCTATTGATGCTATTAAGCACCTCTTACAGGCTTTTTCTTTTATGGGCATCCCCAAGGAGCTGAAAACTGATAATGGGCCTGCTTACAAATCCAAGGAATTAGGGAGCTTCCTGCAGCAATGGGGAGTAGAGCACAAAACTGGCATCCCCTACTCCCCTACAGGTCAAGCCATTGTAGAAAGAACTCACCGTGATATTAAAAGGGTCCTGGACCAGCAACAACAGGTTCTGAAGGTGGAACCTCCCCACATCCGGTTATCCAGGGCACTATTCACAATCAATTTTCTGAATTGTTCTTTTGACAGCCTAAACCCACCCATCCTACGCCACTTTGGGGGGAGCAATCGTAGGTTAATGAAAGAAAAACCTCCAGTTTTAGTAAAGGACCCTGAGACTTGGAAAATGGTGGGACCCTACAAATTGGTTACTTGGGGACGTGGATATGCCTGTGTGTCCACCCCCTCTGGTTTAAGGTGGGTTCCTTTCAAATGGGTAAAGCCCTATGTTCCCAAGGTCTCAGAGAAATCTACAGAAGCGCCCCAGGTTGCTCATGCTGCCTGGAGAAGAAAACGCCGCACACGTTCTCTGGAGGAAATTCCATTTAAGCCTCCTATCTGGAATAGTTTATAATATATGTTTGTTTCAAGTTTTTGTACCAGTTTAGATCCCACTGTTCGTGTGTAGCCTCGAGACGCCATGAGACCGAGCCTGCTTCTCGTCCTACTCGTGATCATCCCACCTGTGACCTCCTGCATAGTGCCTCCGCCCAAACCACATATGGACTACCTTGACAAAGGCTCCTGGACATCAACAGAGAAACTGACAACTGGCTGAATGGACTGTTCAAAGGCTGGGGACTCTCGGGGTGGTTGGGACCTATTCTGAAAACTGTGTTTTTAGTGCTGTTTATTTTAGTTATTGTAGTTGTTAGCATTGTTTTTGGACTAATCAAACGCATGGTCCTCAAGTTAATTTCAAGCTCATCTCCCCCTCCTGAGGTCTACCATTTGGAAGCCCTCAGTGCTCCAATGGATGACCTGGAAGCCTCAGTGGAAAACACTGACCCTCCTGTAGAGGAAGAACTGATTTACCAACCATGGTTTGGCAATCATTCTGCACCACAAACACAGTCCTCTTCTTTTTAAACAAAACTAGGGGGAGATGTTGTGGCGTGCTGTAATGTTCAATTTTGGCCTTCCAGGTCACTTCCCCAGGTGTGCCTATACCTCTCTCCCTTCCCCCTTGCCCCCATGCTGAGTGAGTCCTGTCAATCAGGCTTACCACTGCAGCAAGGCGTCGTGTGATTGGTCAAGTTCAAAGGATGCCCCTATGCCCAGAGGTCATTGGCCTTTCTGGGTGTCATCTTCCCCTGAGACCCTGCCCCTCTCACCTGGTTGGTGGCTCACCTGTACCTCCCCTCCCCCTGTCCCTGAGCTTACAAAGGTGATCAGACCATGCGGCCGAGGTTCTGTTGGAGCAGTTGCTCACGTTCGGACCTCTGTAACCATGGAATAAACCTCTGGACATTAAACCCTCCAGCAGAATCCTCTCCTTTTTCTCTTCACCATCGCCTGAAGTTATTCCTCCTGAGGTAAACCAGCAGAATCCTCTCCTTTTTCTCTTCACAATCGCCTGAAGCTATTCCTCCTGAGGTAAATGGAGTTCCTAACAAGCCTGGACTTGTTCAGTGCCCAGCTGCAACCACCAGCAAGCCAAGGTATCTCTGGGGTGATACACCGCAGTGGCTGCCTTTGGCCCAGCAGCGAGGGTCAGACTGGCCCAGGCACAATCTAACTGGTAATATTGGGAGCCTTTTTCCAATAAATGAGTTGTTCAAAAAGTTAAGTACGTGAAAGGCCTTGGCCAGTGTCTCAATGGGAGATAATATCTGGACTCCCCCTCTCAGTTGATCAAGGATCCTTTTGATGGATCAGTGGGCCTTCTCAGCTTTGGACTGTCCTGTGGTGGAGTGTGGTATGCCTGTGATATGTTTTATACCCCAGTGGTGAGAAACTTGTTGGAATCAGTGCAAGGTATAAGCAAGAGCATTATCAGTTTTAAGTTCCTGTGGATATGCTTAGGTGGAAAAACTTAAAAATTAATGTTTATAGCGTCTTTTTCACCAGCATGGGCAGAGGCAAAAATCCCAGTGGAAAAGGTTTTGATTGAGAGGTGGATGTACTTTAGTCTGGCAGAAGGGGCTTGGTGTGTGGTGTCTGATTGCCAGATGTGGAGACTCTCTAGTCCTCTTGGACTGACTCCAGCTCTGGCAGAAGCAAGGGCATGTTCCTGACAATTTGGCCAGGTGGCTACAATGGATCTTGCTGGGTCTCGGGTAATTTTAAACATCCTGAGCAGCGCAGGAATGTTTTGATGGTAGAATTGGTGGCTGATCCTTGCCTGTCCAAAATCTATCTAAGGCATATTGCAGTGGTTCAGATGTTTGAAGTAGGCAATTGAGGTGCTCTTGAGTGAGAAGTAAGTATATATTCACAAGGTCTGTTCCTGCAAGGGAGCACAGACGCTCTCTAGGTTTCCTGCAATAGTTCTGCAATAACTTTCTGTTGGGTTGTTATCATTTTAGTAGGTTGGTGTGCTCTGAAAACGCATTCAATTTCTATGAGGGGATCTGAGATAGTTGATTCCCCTTGAAAGAATAATGCATGAAATATTGGACTTACACCAAGGATTGCCAGGGAGAAAGGAAAATTAGGGTGGTATCTGTGTGCCTGTTTAGTTTGAATCACCCAGGATACTTTTGTACAGCTGCTTCTGCCTCTGGTGTCAGTGGTCGCAGTTGAGTCCTTCACTGCCTTTAAGGAGCAGCAGGAACAGTGGCGTGAGATCTTCTATGGTGGATCCCAACAGTGAACATGGCCAACTGATGCTTCCACAGAGTGTTTGGAGTTCTGGCAGAGTCTTTGGGTTGTCCTGGAATTGCAGTGTTTGTGGTGTGATGGTTCTCTCTGCAGTTTTTAGGCCGAGACACTTCCAAGGGGCTGTCCTTTGAACTTTATCTGCTGCAATCTTAAAACCTTTCTCCTGTACCACAGTGATGACATCTTGTACTGCAACATCCAAAATGATTTGAGCTTCTGCACAAACAACTGTGTTGTCCATGTAATGAGAAATGATAGCATTAGGATGTTCATTTAATGGTCCATATAGCGAAAAGCGATTAGCATTAGGGCAAGCGAATTTGGACATCAAGCTATTGACAAATATTTGGTCTCCTCTTCATTCGTTGAGGCAATACAGTCCACTGGTACCTCTGTAAAGGTGCTTGTCGATTTAGTGACGGAAAAGGCAGCCCAGGAGGGTGTCATTGGGTTGCATGTGGGCATCAAAAAAGTAGTTATTAAGATCTATATCAACCATCTGCCAATAACAGTGTAATCATAGGTACAATTGGACTAAACCTCCCTGAACTAGCCTTCCTTCACATCTCAACCCATGCAATCTTCAAAGCAATGCTCTTTCTATGCTCAGGCTCCATCAATCACAGCCTAAATGGCAAAGAAGATATCCGAAAAATAGGAGGACTCCAAAAACTGCTACCCACAACTACGGCATGGCGCACCATCGGCAATCTCGAGGTAACATGGAGGCTGAGCACAGGCTGGACTGGAGGGAACCCCCTGTCCTTGATGACCTCATTGATTTTCCTGAGGTCCTGCAGGAGCCGCCTCTTGTCCTTGCCAGGCTTTCATATGATAATGAAAGGTGCATTGCAGGGGCTAGTAGAGGGTACAATGTGGCCAACAGACAGCTGCTCCTGCATGAGGGACTGCAGGGCCTTTAACTTTCTGCCTGGGAGGGGCCACTGATCCACCCATATGGGGTCGTTGGTCTTCCAGGTTGACTGAAGGGTGGCACGCTACTCGGTTTCCCCATCTGGAAATCTTGAGGTGTTGATATGATCTCTAGCCCTGTCCCTCTTTGGGACAAGAGGCCTTTCCTCAAATTGTTATTGGTGCCCGGGTGACAGAAGATCTTACGGTACCACTGTGCCCTCAGGACCTTCCATGCAGATGGTACCTTGACTCCAGAAGCTGGTAGTGGCTCTCCCGATGCCAATTATCACTTCAACCCCTGGAACTAGGGGCCATTCTTTTAACCAGTCAGAGAGGGAAATTACAGTGACACCAGCTCTTGTATCTAATAGTGCTGAATGACATCTCTTTCTCGCTTTACATGACCAAGCACACTTTAGAATGGGTCTATTTCTGCCCGTAATCTGTGCCCACATCAGCATTGGATGAGCTGGTGTGGTGATCATATCCCGTGGGAGGTAGGCTCTGGCTATAGCTGTTCCTTTTGGAATGAAAAGGGGAGAGTCTAAGCATAGAGCCTGGACAGTTATCTCCTGCAAAGATGTCAAGGCGACTATCTCAGGTAGTATAGTGTGTGTCTCCATACCTTCCCTGGTGTTGGTTTAAATCAAAATGTCTCTGGGCCATCCTTCAGGCCTGTATTTGCCTTTTGGAATATGGTGAACATAAATATCGTGGATTGGAATAGAAAAGGCGCTTACCAGCTGCCTTTAGGTTCCGGGGCAGAGCTGTCTTTTGTCGAGCATTCTGCAGTGATCAAGCTGTCCTGATGGATCTGAGAAGGTCGCTGTGCTGGTTCTCCACAATGTTGGGGAGAGTAGGGCAGAACGGCCTCGCGTTTGGTGTCATCGTGCGGGGCCTTTCTATGTCTGTGTGGGGTTTCCTGCAGGCCAGCGGTTTTGCTGATGTTGGAAAGCATGTGGACGAGGGGGACAGTGAGGAAAGTGGCTGTGACACCTAGAAGGTCCCTGGTAATAGTCTGTATTTTTACAATTCTATTGAGAATGCATCACCTCCCCACCTTTAAAGCAAGGTCCTTTTTCATGTGTGTGCCAGGGAATAACCTGGGAGGCTACCAGCACCTCTACTACACCGTGACAAGAAGCATTACCTCGGCTAGCATCACAGTGTAAGGATGCCCTAATGGTGCATGCCACGACCATTTGTGCAATGGTAGGCTTTCTGTATAGGGGTAGAGAAGGTAAAATGTCTTTAAAGGTGTTGTTAGCATTTGTTTCAGCAAGTTTTGTAAGCAGTACCTTCCTGGCTTTTGGATGTTCAAGTTTCTTCTCTATTGCTTGTGTAAGGTGATCAATAAATTTTAGAAGGGATTTCCCAGGTCCCTGCAGGTCTCTTCTAACAGAGCTCAGGGAAGGTCTATTGAATTAGGATTACTGAAATCTTCCTCCCTGGCTAGATGGTCTAGTGTTAGGTTTACCCGCCTGTCTTCTCTAGCATAGTCTTTTAATAGATGTTGTAGTAGTTTTTTCCCCATTCCTTCCCACAGAATAATTTCAGTGGGAGAAAGTAGGATGCACATAAAATGGTGCAAATTGTGGGGCACCAACACATGTATTGGATAGATGTTATTTAACAAATGATTAATATAGTGCAAGCCCCTCCCATGGTCTTTCGCTGCTTTATAAATGTCTTTCATCTGCTATGTATGAGAGCTTCCAATTGGGGCTTAGCCCCACTCTGCTACTGCACCGGTGGGTCCTGTAATTTAGCTACCAATTCCCAGTCCCCTTCTTCTGCCGCCAGCTTCAACATCCTTGTCCAAGAATCCTCAGGCTCATGCTGAACGTCAGATGAACCTTCCCTCTCCTCTCCAGAAGACAGAACTTGATCTTTGGCAGAGGAGCGGGGCCTTGGGGTGAGTGGCCAGGCCCGGTGTTGTGGGCCTTTGGTAGCCAAGATGGCAGCCTTCCGGTTACCGCCCCTCACACTTCCGCCTCTGACAGTGTGGGATCCGCAAGGGGCTGAGTTGGAGGGGGTAGGGCAGCGGGATTAGGCAAGGAAGCGCTGGATATCCCAATGCAGGGGTGGTACCTGACGCAGGGGTGGGATCCAACACAGGGGGAAGATTTAATGAGAAAGCTGAGGGTGGGAGGGAGTTTGACATTGACAACCCCCTCCAGAGGAGGGACTCCAATTTGTGAGCTATCTGAGGGGTATCCAGGGAGGAGAGGTACTGGAGAATGGGTTAGGGTAGAATCCAGGCCTGTGTGATCTGTGCAGGCGTGCCAGGGGGTAGAGAAGGAGTGGAGATGTCAGACAGCAGGTGGCTTGTCTGTGCTTTACAGCAGTTTCTGTCTTTCATCCTAATGGTGTGAGTGGGTTGAGGAATGCTGGGGGCAGAACAGAAAGTCTGGGTTGAATATTAGAACTTTGAACCCTTGAGAAAACTCCATAAAACATGTGAAAAATTGTGGAAAATGTTGTGACTCTTATCACTCCGTGAGTTTGCAAAAGATACTCTTTCCCTAACTCAGTCCCAAAATGCTACATGATGAACTGAATCAACAGAAATGTCTGATAACTCCATAAACAGCCAATGAACAAACGACTTAAAACTTCCCTTAGTAAAAGTCTTCCATTCTGAAAGGAGAACTCCCTAACTCGAACATATATGTCCCTCTCATCTTTGGATAATTTGTTACACAGAGCTGCCCCTGATATAAAGGGTGGCCCACCCACAGGACTAAAATATCCCCCAAACATCCTGCACTGCTGGTGGCTGTCCCCCAATTCACTGCTCTGGTGGCTCTGGATGCAGATGTTTCAAAATATCCCCTGGGCTTTGTCCATCGAATCGGCCCTCTTGCTGCTGGAGGGTGCCAACGCTGCCTTCAGCAAGCCCTGATAAAACTCAGCTCTCACTCCAGGGCAGAGGCTGACCCAAGGCATCTTCTGTCCCGTGACGGTGGAACAGTCGAATCGTCACTGGAATCGCTCTCAGGAATTCTCAAAGAAGGTCCCTGTTTGGGCACCCCTTGTTGTGGCATGTCCACAGCCAGCCTCTGTGAGAGACGTGCACTCCCAGAGCTGGGAGCAGGCTAGCTTGAATGGATGATGGATGAGGCAAGAGAGGAGCATTTGTGTGGAACTCCAAACAGTGTGGTTTGTGCTGGAGAGGGTCCAGGGAGGGAGACAAAATGAGGCTGGGCACACAAGGTTTTATATGGGGGAAAAAAAGGACCTTGTATGCAGTAACTTAGGACCAATAGAGGATAAGAAAGTGTTTTGCGGAGAAAAGAAGAAACCTCACAACTTTATAAAAGTTGTAAAGCCCGGTATGTTTATTTACGGCGCGCGCTGGACGCAAGTCCCCCAACAAGGCATGCGTACCTCTGAAGACCTGGAGTCTTCTTTTATCCCCCTTCCAAATGCATATGCATACAGTTTCACAATAAGTTCATACATATTCATTCCGTGTGACATTTAGCACCAGTTCTTCTTTATCAAAGGAATTTCTAAGTCGGGGGCAAATCGACCTTGTGGTCTTTTCTGTTTTTCTTTCTCTGTCTCCTTGCTGTCTCGGCATGCGAGTTCTTCCTTCAGCTTTGGCCTCACATACTTTTCACCTCTCTTAGACACTTCACATAATTCAGAATGGATCTTTAACCTGTCTCATTCCCCCCTTTCCTAGGAAATAGGTAAATTCTTTTACTTAATGAAAACCTTCACAACAGTAAGTGTCTTTTAGTGCTTCACCATGTGCTTTTGACAAAGATGTTAGTACAGCTATTCGTTGTAGCATTCTCCAGTTCCAAATTAACAATATAATAGATAATCCTAAGCTTACCCCAACTAATAGTAGTAAAACTACAATGAGGTGGCACAACTTATTAAAGATTCCATTTGCAGTTGGTGACCACCCAAAGATCACATCCAATAATCTTAACAAAATTACATATACAGAGATTAGAACGGTTTCTACTAGACAGAATAACATCATTGCTATCAATTTGTACAGCAGCACAAGCAGTTTTCAAGCATACACCCTTTTCCAGTATATACGAGCACAGTTTTCTGGTCAGTGACTGGATGAATTTCAAAGTGACAAATACTCTGTTCAGTGTCCAAACACACATCCTGAGCATTAATAGTATTGCTTTCACAAATGAATCCCATCTGTTCTCTAGTAATGCAGGATTCCAAGTTTACTGTCTGCCACTTTCCATTCATCTTTCGTGCTCACACTCTATGTACTGAAGGATAGAGTATTGTTTTTTCATGGTTTAATCCTAGGGCAATGATGGGATGGATAACATAAACAGTGGCATTATGTATGGAAGCACAAAGGCAGTTGCCACATTAGAAACAGGATCACAGGTGAAATTCACCATAGTCTGCCAGGATTGAAAGTTCCTTTCAAAATCAATTGCATTATCCAACACAATTTCTTGAATTTCAGCTGGAAAATTACCTTTACCCCTTTCCCATATGATCAGAGCTGCTGTTGCTTGTATCCATAACTGTGCTTGTATACAACTGAAAGCTAAAGACACATTATCTTGAACTATACTAAGTGCTTCTACTATCAACTTGTGGTCTTGGTCCCCGGCCTTTTCATACTTCCTTACTTTGGCAGTACTTTTGAAATCTGTCACTGGCTAGTTCCTAATGCCAATAGAGATTACTATAAAGGCTGCTTCAATTTTGTTAGGCTACTTGCTGCAGTGGCCAGTTTATTCACCAGTATTTCTAAATCAATTCTATTTAAAACTCTTAATCTTGTCTCTAATATGCCAGTTAGATGTTTGTTATGGGGAACAGGAACTGCTTTCTGTTTATGACCATCCCTCCCTGCCAGAGGGATGTGCTGGGCTCACACTGCAAATTCAGACACACTTCACAAGTGTATCTGACAGAGGTTTAGGTCATATTTGAGGCAGATGTTTGTTCTGAAATGTAGAGACCTCAGGAATCTCCTTCCCCCTCCAGAGCACCTGATTTCTCAGATGTGTGGCAAGCAGGAATGTCTCTCCTGGTCTACGAAACCTCACCCAACTTGCCCTTAGCTTCAGGTCCAAGCTTTAAGTAAATAATGAAGGGGAAGTCTGAGAGAAGAGCCTAAATTCATTGCAGTGCCTCAGAAGAAACTGGGATCAGGTTTCTGTACTTGAAACACTCAGCAGAAAAGTGATGCTCAAAATCTTACAGCCTGCTGCTGAGCTCTGAGGGGGGGTCTCTCTCTACCTCTTTTAAGCAGAATCCAACTGCCTCAGACTGGGACAATCACTGATCCAAACCTCAGTAGGAAAAGGGATAGCTATAAATAAAGAAAATCACCTTTCTTGCTTGGGTTAATTTACCACTTGCAGTTCAGCACCCTTTACCAGTCATTGCCTGAGTGTTCAGCCAACCGGCTTGGAATATGACCTAAGGAGCTGTTGTTCACTCACATTCTTTACTACATTAGGTTCAAGTTTGGAGTTTGGGTAGGGTCTGAACTAGTATGGGGTGTATAAGGCCCTGCTGTGGTAAAAAGTGTAGAGTCCACTTTGAATTCAAATGAAATTCTGATAGTAATTCGAGCTCAAAGGCAGGTCACTTCTACAGGCTGTATCAAGGTGAAATTACACCAACAGTCTGATTCACTTAGGCTATCACAGACTTCCTGGTGTTCATATACACCAGGGGAGGTTCAGACACTAATTACATCTGGTCTCTCATAAGCTACCCTATTGATGACCTGGCACCCTACTTTGATTTTTTCTCCTCTGATTCCTTGAAGAGTCCACAGTTCCTGCTCTTGCCATTCTTGCTCCTCACATACCTGATTCTCGTGGATTACGACAGTAGATATGTTTAAATCTTTTATCTCAGAAGGTTTTCCTATGGATCCAGTATACTGATTAAATGCCAGGGACCAAGGCCATTTAGCATTACTTTGAACAGAGGTACTCTCAAGTTCTGAAACTTCAGTTATGATTACACACAATACAATTCTACAAACTAAAATATGAGCTACTCCCGACCGCAATATACTCAGTTTGCCTGAGTAAGTTTTAATCTCAGTTCATTGTCTCCTGGTGTCACTCCTTAAGGGGTTTCTGGGCCTTCTTCACCCGAGAGTGATGGATCCAGGCATTCTGCTCCTTGATTTTGATTGCAGTGAAGGTGGTGAGAAGTACTCGCAGTGGTCTGTCCCACTGTGGTTCTGAAGTCTTCTCTGTAAGAGACTTAACACATACATCATCCCCAGGCTATCTAACTCCCTGCTCCGAGTTCCAGCCACATGTTTCTCAATTTCTCTGAGCTGTTTGCTTCAAGCCACTATGTAGGTGGACATACTGGACATTCCCTTTGTATTCTATATGGTCTTCGATAAGGCATTCTTAAAGGATTCAGCATTCCTTTAGCTCAAGGTTTAGTTTGAATTTGCAATAGTGCTAGTGGAAGAGCTTGGGCTAGGGTAGAATAACTTCTTGCCCCAGTCTTATGATTTGCTGCCTAATCAAATGATTCATTCTCTCCACCTGGCCGCTTGATTGGGGGTGGTATGGGGTGTGAAGTTCCTGATCTATGCCCAGATGGCTACTAATCTGTTGCACTATTTTGAAAATGAAATGTGATTCTTTATCTGAGGATATCGTGGCTGAAACTCTGAAGCGTGGTATTATTTCTTGTAAAAATAATCTGGTCACCTCTTGAGCTTTGACAGTTCTGGTGGGGAATGTTTCTGGCCACCCTGAAAATGTATCTATCAATACCAGTAAATACTGATACCCCCCTTTCCTTGGGAGTTCTGAAAAGTTAATTTGCCACTGCTGTACAGGCCCATGGCCTCTCCCAGTCTGACCGAGTTTTGGCCGGGGGGTATTTTGGGGTTAGTCTGGAGGCAAGGATCTCATTGTCGGCTTACCTGAGTGATAGTGCCATATAAATTCCTGACAACGATACAACGATTGTTTCAATCAGATGTGTGTTCTAGAAAGCCTGTGGAAATTACTGCTTCAAAGTCAACACTTCATTTTAATGCACTCTGTATCACTCGCAGCCTTGGTCATTTCGAAAAGGAGCCACACTCTATAAAAGGCTTCTAAATTGTTAGGCCCTAGTGTGTTTTCTAGTGCCCTTCCTTCACTAGTAACCACGAAAATGGGAAGGGATTACTAGCTCTCTTTCAATGGTAGCCCACCCCTTTCAGTTGCACGTCTCTTTTGGTTAGTATTATTGTATTATGGCTTACCTTCGAGGAAAATCTGTACCTCACTCTTTGCTGCTTTCTTTGCCTCTCCATCCGCCAGCTCATTTCTTTCCTCCAATTTTAAGCTCACTCTCTAGTGTGCCTTTTCAGGCAGATGAACTGCTTCCAGCAGCTGGATTGTCTCTTCTTTCCCTGTGAGGTCAGCAGTCCCCTCTCTTTCCAGATGGCTCCATGTGCATGTGTGACTCCAAATGCATTCCTTGGGTCTATGTAGATGGTTATTCTCCTCCCTTTTGCCCTTTCCAGGGCACGGGTCAGGGCAATTATCTCAGCCTTCTGCGCAGAGGTACCTGTTGGTAAGGGTCTAGACTCGATTACCTCTCTGCAGGTAGTCACCGTGAACTTTGCAATGTCGCTTTCCTGTCAGTGAACCAGGTCTCTGCATCGTCCGGAGGAGCGTCCCTTAAGTCTGGGTGGCGGGAGTAGGTAGCTTCGGTGGTCTCTAGGCAACTGGTGTACTGCTTCTCCTTGATTCCACTGAGAAAAGAAGCTGGGTTTTGACAATATTAGTCACCACTATCTCTACATCGTCTTGCTCTACCATGATGGCCTGGTATTTCAGAAACCTCTGTGGTGAAAGCCAGTGGCCACCCTTTACTTCCAGTGCTGTGGACACTGTGTGGGACACTAGCACAGTCATTTTTGTCCCAGGGTAAACTTGCATGCCTCTTGAATATTCAGCACGACTGCTGCTACAGCTCTGAGGCAACCTGGCCATCCTTTGGCTGTTGCATCTAATTGCTTAGAGAAGTAAGCAACTGCCCTTCAGTAAGGGTCCAAGTCCTGAGCCAATATTCCCTGGGCAATTCCTTGCGTGGGAAAAATAGAAAGAATGGTTTACTTACATCTGGAAGTTTCAAAGCTGGAGCTGACATGAGGGCACTCTCTCTAGCTGGCGAAAGGCCCGTGTGGTGTCTTGTGTCCACTGGAGATCTCTGTTTCCATTGGCAATAAGAGCATAGAGGGGTCTGGCGGGCAGTCCATAATTATAAACCCACAGCTGGCACTACCCTACCATGCCTAAGAGGGTTCGGAGTTCTTTCAGGGTTTGGCATACGGCTTCTTTGCTTTAAAGTCTGCTGCTCCGCACTCACTTCTTACCCCAGGTAGATTACCTTCTGTTTCACTACCTGTGCCTTTTATTTGAGACTCTGCATCCTTGGAGTCCTAGGAAATTCAAAAGGCTTACTGTCCAGGCTTCTCTTGCTTCCCTCGTCCGAGTGGCTACTAGAAGATCGTTGCAAGCTGTTCTCCAATTGGAGTGGGGAATCTTGAAGCCTTCAGGCACCTGGACTATGTGAGCTTGAGTTTGAATGCAAAAATTTTCTGGCTGGCTTCGTGGATAGGGAGGCAAAAGAAGGCATCTCTTAGGCCTAAAACAGTGAACCAGGTTAGCTCAGGTGTTAAACAAGTCAGTAAGGTATATGGATTTGCTACCACAGGGTATAAATTCTGTGTTATCTTATTGACAGCCCTTAATCCAGTACTATCAATTATTGGGCTGATTCCTTCCTTATTTTCCTTTTGAGGGTGCTACTCAGTTCTCACTAGTTGTGTTCTTTCCTTAAACTTGATGCTCATGGGGGAGCATCTTTCACTCTCCCTGGTACAGCAGAGGCCCATACTCTTGAAAACACTTGTTTACTTATTCTAATATCTCCCTACTAATGTCTTTCTTAATTTCAGTGTCTGTTAATGTTAAGCCTAACATCTTTATATCATTTGCCTCCAGAGTAACCTTTCTCATTTGAGAATGTTTAGCAAATTGAGCGAATTGTACAAAAGCTTTTAGGTACACATAGTACACATATTACTTTAAAGGTTTGCACAAGGATGCCTTCTCAGACTGGCCAGTTGTTCAGTTGTTCCCCACACTGCAACATAAACATTCTCCACAGGTACTAAAGCTTAATTTAAAACTGAATATATGGCACTTGTGTCAACAAAAATTCTTCCCTTTGGGGGAGGTCATCTTTACCCTTCCTCCCTTACTTTGGGAGGAGCCTTTAGCAAATCATATGTACTCATTTTGCGAACTGTGATTGCTTTGCATTTCAGCACGATAATCTTTGCCTGATTTCATACGTCGCTATCTTATGCTGCATGCTGAACAACATGTTTGATTTGCTTTCTCTTTGCCTTGTTTTCCCTCTTCAAGAAATCTGGGTGATTTCTTAAAACACAAAGACATTTCAGCATACAAAACTCTATCCCATTTATCCTCCTATTTTAAAACAGTACTAACAGCAATGAAGTATTATAAATCTTTTTATTTTCTGAGCTGTTCCTACTGGCAGCCTTCTCCCAGTGAGCCCCTCCCAAAAGGGGCTAATTTAGGAACCTTTTTGCTCTGGTCAGTTCTCATTATTTATTTCTCCTTGCCCTATCTCGCTTCCACTCAAATCTTTTTACAGACCTTCACAGTAGTTTCTGAACTTTCCTCCTATACACACAGCTCCAGGTGGCAGGTATCAGATGTGGTTCCCACACACAAGTTCTAAGACCTTAGGTTCTGAATCTGCTTGACCAGAAACCTCTAATTTACATGTGCCCTGACACTTATTAGAACAGCAAAACCAGTGTTTCTCATAAACACCGCACTGCAATAATAACTGCACATCCAGCTTTCGCTCACAGGCCATTCCCGTGTTCCCTGGGGAGACGGGGCAGCCAGAGCTGTCCCTGTGCCCAGGGGACAGCCACTGTCACCTCACACAACATGCTAATCAAAAACGTGACATAGACACTATATTCTGAGCAAACAAAATATCAGTCTTTTCTAGTTCTCTTCTTGCACAATCTAATTAAGCCTTGTGTCTACTTACACTTGTTTTACTGCTTTGCAAAAAGGCTGTGCTAGTCACAGCCAAAACTCTGATATGCCCTCAGACACAAACACTCGCACTCGCACCCCCCCTTTATCTCAAATTCGCTAGAGCCAAGGCTTAAATTGCGGTGAGGGGGCGGATTTCTTGGAATTCCTTTAACTCTATCGTAATTAAGCATAAATCACCGTACTATAGTTCTCCTATGTAAAATGCCACTCTTGTTGCAACAAAATCTTAAAATCTCTACAAACACTACTATACAATCTGAGAATCAAATTACCACAATGCAGAGGAAGAAAATCACCACACAAAACCACTGGGAAAGGGCATATCTCTCAAAGTGCTCGCTTTTCTCAACACAACATAGCATACCATAATTCAGCATTTACTCACATCAATTTTCTTGGACACAATCAAAATCAAACATCCAAGGCAAAGGAACTCTCTGAGCTCATACTCATACTCACGGTTAAAATGTACCAAATCTACACAAATCACTACATTTAAACACGATAAATACCATCACTGACATTCTTCCACTCGCTTCTCTGCGGGGCACTTCTGTCCCTGCCCCCGCAGCCTGCTGCAGCCGGCGCCTCAGGCCTCACTCGGGTGCTTCAAACATGGGTAGTACTGACCCCCCCGCACTGTAGATTTATTCTCTTTTATACACCATACACTTATACACTTGCACGATTAGAAACACAGTGCACTGACCACACAATGCACACATTAACTATACAGCAACACAGTGTCCGGACATCACACACACACAAACAAAGCACACACGGGCTCAACAGTTCTGCTCTATCAGAACTATGAACCCCCAACACACATACACGGGTTCACTCGGCTCACCCCTAGAACCGCTTGCGGTCTGCTCTATCAGAACGATGAACCCCATCTCTAATACAGCTGCTCTATCAGCTGAACTCAGATGTCTCTGGGTGGTTTACTCCCTTGGTCTCCTTTCCCTCCCCCGGGGGCCCCTCAGTACATACCGTATCTTCTTCCGCAGGCCAGCAGGTCCTTGTCTGTCCTTGCAGGTGGCAAGTTGAGACGAGCGGAGCCCCACCAGGAAAAGATCCTAGGGCGCGCCTTGGAGGTCTGTCTATCCCCCCTGCCCCTGCGGGGACAGAGAACTCCTACCTGGCTCGCCATAATGTTTTGCGGAGAAAAGAAGAAACTTCACAACTTTATAAAAGTTGTAAAGCTCAGTATGTTTATTTACGACGCGCACCGGACGCAAGTCCCTCAACAAGGCATGTGAGTTTTTCTTTCAGCTTTGGCCTCACAGACTTTTCACTTCTCTTAGACACTTCGCCTAATTCAGAATGGATCTTTACTCTGTCTCACCAGGCCAAATGCCAGGCATCCATGTGGGCTGCTCACTCACTCCCCTCTGCAGCTGGACAAAGAGAATTTAATAAAGGGCTCATGGGTTGAGATAAGGACTGGGTGAGATCACTCATCAAATACTGTCCTGGGAGAAACAGGCTTAGCTTAGAGATGTGAAATTCATTTATTACTAAAAAGGCAGAGCAGGAAAAGGGGAAATAAAATAAGCTCCTCACCTCCCTCCTTCCAGCTCTACCTCCTACCCCAGCAGTGCATGGAGACAAGGAATGGGGGTTATGGCCAATTCATCACCCATGGCTTCTGGCCATGCTCAGGGAGAGGAGTGGTTCCCCTGCTGCACTGTGGGTCCCTCCCCAGGGAGACAGTTCTGCAGGAGCTTCTCCCATGTGAGTCCATTTCAGGGGCAGCAGCCCTCTGCAAACTGCTGCAGTGTGAGTCCATGCCAGGGACAACAGTCCTTCCCAAACTGCTGCAGCATGGGTCACTCTTCCAGGGGGTGCATTCCTCCAGGGACAGGCTGCTCCAGCCTGGGAGCAGGGCCCCTCTCTCCATGGCTCTCCTGCAGGGTGCCTGCCTCTCCAGTGCCTGGACCACCTCCTGCCCCTCCTTCTGCACTGACCTGGATGTCTGCAGAGTTGTTCTTCCCACATGTTCTCCCTCTGCTCTCCTCTGACTGGAGTTAAAACTGTGTCACAATCTCTATTTTGATTTCTTTTCCAATCTGTTATCGCAGAGGCATTGCCACCATTTGTAACTGGCCCAGCCTTTGCCAGCAGCAGGTCCATCTTTGAAGCCACCAGGAATTGGCTGTGCCAGACTATCGAAGTGAAGGGGAGACGACCATCCTTTAATGCATCGAACTCCGATTTATTGATCGATCAGTCACTTTAAATAACAGTGTTAATTAACTTCATGCATATTCCAAAATCCAGGTTCATGATAGGCTAACAGAGAAAACTCTATCCACTCCTTTTGTTTTACAATACCTATAATTGTTTATTAAAAACAAAACCAGTGTTCTCACTGTGATATGAAATGTTCCCAAAACTTCCATATCTGTTCCCAGGGTGCCATCTTTTCCCAGAGAGGGTGTTTTGCTTGTTATGGGAAGACTGTCTGAGAACCTTATTGTTTATAAAGTGATACATGAGAGAGTCTAATTGTTTATAGTAATCAGCCTGGGAACTGCTTTTGGAACTGCTTCGCAACTACCTTTTACTGTTCTCTCAACTGTATGCCTTCATGGCCTTTTTCTTTAAGCCATGCTTGAACTAAACTCTCCGCATCAGACACGGTGGAAGCTTCCAGCAGCTTCTCAAAGGAGCCGTCCCTGTGCCCCCCTGTGAAATACAAAGCTGTGTTTCGTGTCAGGTACATACTGGCAACATGGTATTTGTGATTGTAATATGGGTGGAAACCGACCATGGGACAGTTATAAAGACAAATTTTAATAATTACTGAGGCAAGTAAAGCATGAAAGAAGGCCTTTGAACCTATCTTTCGTTCGTAATTAGCCTTTATAAGTCTTAAGTTGACTTAGGAGCATTTGAATTAAAGCGTTAAGGATGTTGCTTTTTGACAGGAACTTTCTGCTTGTAGCTAAGCCTTAAAGAGTTTTGCAGTAATAACCTTTTGAAGTATAATTTTAGAATATTGCTTGTAGTAAGGGTGTTTGAAACTATAGCTTTAGAATATATGAAAAGAAACATGCTTATCTCACATCCTAACAAAACAGTGAAAAGCAGCTTGAGAAAGGAAGATGAACATCAACTCAAGGAATAATAGTTTCGACCAAGGGAAGCTGGACATCACTGTTTTGAGATTTATAGTCTCTGCAATTAAAAGGTGGATCCACATCTGGAATCTGGACCACACCATCTGGGAGATTAATTCCTTCTTTCGGAAACCGAACCACCACCATCTGGGGATACTCCTTTCTGGGATACATCCTGAGAAAAAATACATCACAATAGGTATAGAATTGTGACATAAAAATTGGGAATAGAAACTGCTGAGAAAGCTGAGTACCCCTATAAATACCTGTAAGCCTCAGCTATCAGTGTGCAGTTGGAGGGAAAGCATCCCCCACTGTACCCAGCGCTGTATTGCTCTTACTTTACCATATTAATTAATTAATTAATTAATCGCTGCTTGAATATTGGCCTTGTCAAGGTTCTCATTTATAACACCCCTGTGGTGGAAGCTGGGAGAGAAGAAGGGGACGCTGGCCTGTCCCTCAGGGGAGGCAGGGCTCATTTGTTAACTGCCCGTGCCTCCCAGCTGAAAACTTTCAAACTCAGTGTTTTTCTGGGACACAACATTTTTCACAGGCTGATTCACGTTTGGTCAGGGGCTTCTCGCTGAGATTTGGGGTGCCTGACTCCCCTCACGTGCACCAGCGGCGTGGGGGATGTGGCTCCCAGAGGTGCTGCCTCTGGCCACAAGCCCGGAGGGGATGGGGGTGATGTTGAGGAGCAGAAAACAGGAACACGGGAATTTGAATCATGGGGTTCGGTGGGGGGGTGGACAGCGAGCATCGCTCACTTGTTCTGGGGAAAGAAGACCTGCAGATCCGGGATGGAGATGCCTGGGAAAGCTTCTCCTTCCCAGCCGCCAGTGTGCACTGGTGGTTCTGGGGGGAGAGGGAAAAAGCGTTCGGTCACTCCTGCTGCCGAGGCACTGGCAGCACGGTGGTGGTGGGCTGTGAGAACAAAGACCCCGCCCTGCAGGCCAGGTCTGGGCTGTTTGGCCTGCCCACCACCAGGTTTGGGGGCTTTGATCCCCCTACTCAGGCCTGGGGCTCTGTTCTGTGGGCCAGGCCTGGGGTCCTTGGTCTGCCCACTCGGACTGGGGCCAGGGACTCTGTCCCACCCAGTGGTGCAGGTCCAAAAAAATCCTCTGCTGCTGCTGCTGATCATTCTGGGAAAAAAAAATAAAAGAAAGAAAAAAAAAAAAAAGAAAATAAAGAAAGAATAGAAAGGTGGTCAGAGCTACCAGCTCAAAGTACTGGAAAGCCACGAGTCAGACTCAGCCTAAGTGATTCAAGTAAGGGCTGTGGCCAAGGCATTCCAGAAATTTTCTCAATATTGTTTCATAAATATCAATGGATTTTTATTTTATTTTATTTTATTTTTAGTTATTGGTGATTTTTCTTTAGCAGTTCTTTGTTTCAGGATTCTGCAAGTCTGTTTCAGGACCAAAAGGGATCATTCAGGGATGTCAAAGATCTACACCTTCAGTGACTCAGATTGTACTGGGATGCTACAGGGATCATACTGGGAGCAGCTGGGCCCATGCTGGGGCAGACTGCGATCACACTGAGGGAGACTGGATCATACTGGGATCATACTGGGATGGAGTAGGAGCCTGCAGGGGGCAATTGAGACCATATTGGGGACAGATGGGATATACTGGGAGTGACTGGTGTGGGATCTCAGCACCTCAGGATGGAGGTGCAGAGTGACCGAGACCACCCTTGGGGGGCTCCGGAGTCCTGGAATGTTGCCAGAAGTGTCTGGTGGCTGGACTTTGATCCTACACAGGAGATGACACCTGTATGAGGACTGGGAGGATTTTACTGGGTGAATGGTGAAGGGATAAGTTAGTTAGAGTATAAAACACAGGGTTTAGGATTTCTGTACAAGGGGGGTCTAGAGAAGTAAGATGGAGGAATTGGGGTGTGTCCTGTCCTTCTTCTTCTTCTTCTTGGCCTCCATTTTCTGTGGTGATGGTGGCACTTTGGGATTGGTCTTTACTAGAAGTGCACCGGTTAATAAGAGTAGAAGGTATTGGGGAAAAATTATAAATATTGTACACGTAACTTCGGGTATAAAGATAAGTGACCGCCCCAGGGGCTGCGGAGTGTGCCCATGGCTGACTTGCTGTGCAGACCTCTGTCGGGCTGAAAGAAAATCTTTTAGATAAACAATTAATAAACACTGAGACCGAAACAGGATCAGAAGTCTCTCCTCGTCCTTTGAAGCGCGGGCTGTCCAAGGCCACTCTGGGCCTTTCCAGGTCTTTGAAACAGCCGAGAAACCGACAAGTGGCATCCCTGAACTAAACCGGTCATAAATCAGCCAGCAGGAGAAACAGAAAACCAAAAAGCATAAATCAACCTAAATAGGCCGGGAAGAGAAAAATGAAAACCGACAACTGGGATCATTCTGAGGGTGACCAGGAGCAGCTCTGAGCAACTGGGATCATGCAAGGAGCAACTGGGAGGAACTGGTAGTGACTGGGTGCATGTTGGGGGTGATTGAAAGCAACTGGACTTACACTGGGATGAACTGGGATCATGCTGGAGGTGACTGGGATCATACTGGTAGTGTGAGTGCAGCTACACTGAGGCTGACTGGGAGTGGTTGTGAGCAAATGGGATCATGCTGGAAGGAACTGGGAGTGACTGGGAACCTGCTGGGAGTAACTGGAATATGCTGGGAGAGATTGAAACCACAGTGGGGGGAAATGGGAGCAACTGGAACCACATTGGATGATGATGGGAGGAGCTGTGCCCGTGCTGGGGTCATACTGGAACTGACTGCGATCATACTTGGAGTGACTTGAAAAGTATTAGGGATATCTGAGAATGACTGGGATCCTACTGGAATCTGACTGGGAGTATCTAGAAAGGTGCTGGCTGTAACCGGAACCATGGTGGAGGTGAGTGGCAGCAACTGGGCGCATACTGGGAATGACAGAGGGTCACTGGGCAGGACTGGAATCATACTGGGAGGATCTGGGAGTGACTGGAGTCATACTGGGGGGGACTGGGTGCAACTGGGATCATCCTGAGAGCCACTGGGATCCTGACTGGAGGGTACTGGGAGCTACTGGGCCCATGTTAGGAGGAAAATGTGGACATAATTTCAAAAGTGGGAGCAACTGGGATCAACTGGAAGGTACTGGAACCATGTTAAGGGGACTAAGGACACAACTGGGGCAACTGGGTTTGTACTGGGAGCAACTGGGACTACACTTTGGGCAACTGCCAGAAACTGGGATCATGCTGGAGGCAACTGGGAGGAACTGGGAGTAACTGGGATCATTCTGAGCTAACCAAAACCTCACTTGGCCATCTGGGATATACTGGGAGACTCTGTGACCATACTGGGAGCACTGGAGCCACAGTGGGAACAGCTGGGACCATGCTGGGGGCAACTGGGAGTGAGTGGGACCATGCTGAGAGGGACTAGGACTATTCGAGGGACAACTGGGATCATACTGGCAGGAACTGGGAACAACTGGAACTATTCTGGCAGCAGCTGGGGTCATACTGGGATCACAGTGGGAACAGCTGGGTGCATGCTGGGTGAGACTGGGATCAAAATGAGGGCAACTGGAATCGTACTGGGATTGACTGGTAGTGGCTGTGGGCAACTGGAATCAGGTTGAAAGCAACTGGGGGAAGTGGGAGTGACTGGGAGCATGCTGGGGGTGACTGGGATATACTGGGAGAGACTGGGAGGCATGAGGATCATACTGGACACTACTGGAGTCCTGCTGGCATTGACAGGGAGCAACTGGGATCCCACTGGGGGCCACTGGCATCATTCTGGGAGTGACTGGGATCATACTGGGATTGTAGTGGGTGTCAATAGACCCTGACTGGGGTTACTGGGAGCTACCAGGCCCATGTTGGAAGCTTCCTGTGCACACACTGGGAGGAACTGGGAGCAACTGGGAATGACAGAATGCATGCTGGTGACAACTGGGATGTCCTGGCAGTGACTGGGATAAAACTGGGGCCAGCTGAACCACGCTGAGGTAACTGGGAGTGCCTGGCAATGACTACGAGTATGTTCAGGCAACTGGGATATACTGGGAGTGCCTGAGACCATGCAGGTGGTGACTGGGACTGGACTGGGAGCCACTGGGAATGTGCTGGGGGGAACTGGGACCACACGGCGGGCAACTGGGGGCAATTGTGAGTGACTGGGGCCCTGCTGGGAGAGACTGGCATCATACTGGGATCTTACTGGGATCATACTGGGAGTGAGTGGGAGCAGCGTGATGGCTCCATTGCTGGGTCTGGAGGCGCTCCTGGGAGGCCAGGGGGCAGTGGGACCCCCAGCACCGGGACCCTGAACCACCATTGCCAGGACCAGGAATCCCCTGCTCCCCTTATCCTGCACAGGGACCCCCTGAATCCCCCATTCCTGGACATCAGGACCCCCTGCTCCCCTTTTCCTGGCCATCCCATGGCTCCCAGCCTCCAGACTGGCCATGGGCTTGACCCTGGGATGCCTGGAATGCCTTGGACCCCCATTCCTGCCTTTCCCAGCCCCCAGCCCCAGCTTTGTGCAAAACCAGAGACCCCCTGAACTGCCTGGGTGTCCCCACCCTGGCACCCCCTTTTTGGGAAACCCTGGACTCCCCTTTCCTGGGCTCAAGGATCCCCTGGAACTCGCTTTTACCTCTCCACACCCCTAGCCCCCATTTCCATGACCCAGAGACCCCCCTGCACCCCCATTCCTGAGAACCCAGACACCCTTTTACCCCTTTGCCCAGTACTGAGACACCCCCGTCCCTCGGCTGCGCCCTGTCCCTCGGCTGTGCCCTGTCCCTCAGTTGTCCCCTGTCCCTCAACTGTCCTCTGTCCCTCGGCTGTCACCCCCAGGCTGGTCCCAGTCACTTCCAGTTGCACTCAGTATGATCCAGTATCATCCTGGTCACTCCCAGTATGACCCCAGGTGAGGCTCTCACCTGCCTTCCAAACACTGGGGCTCTCTGCTTTCCTTCCCATGGAAAACAACTGTTCTCTTCAGCCAGGTGTCCATGCCCAGAATTGGGAGTTCCGCCTCCAACATTGCCTGTTGTGACAAACGGGAGGAGATTGTTGGCTGGAAATATTTCATGTGTGGCGAGAGGAAGGGGCAGGTCCAGCCTTGCCCTGCCCTGGAACTCCAGCCCTGCCCTGGAACCCCAATCCCCCCAGAGCCTCTGTCCCAGCCCAGCAGTGGCTGCCAGTCCCTGGCACAGCACAGGCAATGCTCCACAGCCACCTCTGCAGCCCCAGCCCAGCTCCTGAGGGACCAAATGAGCCCAAGGCCCACCTGGGGGAAGGACCCAGGGAGACCAAGGGGAATTTGAGACTGACCACAAGACATGCACACATCTTGACCCTACCTCCTCTTGGAATTTCCATCTGAACACTGCTGGAATCCAGGAGTTGGTAGCTGTGTGTGTGCTCCCCTGTATTTTCTTTTATTACTTTCTCTCTTTCTGTGTTTTCTTTTCCTTCTTCTAATTCCCTCTTCTTGCAAATTTTGAGTAACTTAAAATTGAACACGCTTACAGTTTGTGAAGGTGAAGGGGCCAAGTTAATGCTTTGAGAAGTGTTTTGTGTTGATTGAATGTCATATTAAACCTTTTGCCAAAGTTTCTCTGATTTTCTAAAGTTTCCAGTAAAAGCTGTTTTGTTGTTTGGAGCTCCTAAGAATCTTTTGTTGGTATTTCTCCAGTGAGTCCAACTCAGAGTACGCAGAGAATTGTAATTAATTTTAAATTGCTCCTTGAGAGATTTGTTTAGTGGATGGGGGTCAGGGCTTGTGTATCCTGCTTGGCACAGCCCAGGCAGGGCGTTCCCAGCCACATTCCACACTCCATTTCCCAGCTGGAGCTGCTGGTGCCTCTGAGTTGTGCTGCCCCAGCCCCAGGGACGCTCTCCTTGTCTGCCCATTCCCCCACGGTCTCTGGGCAGGGATGGCCTCAGTGGGGGCTGCTGACATCCTCAGCAACTTGGAGGCTGCTGCTGAATTTTCCTGCTCCAGAGGCTTGTTCAGCCTTCAGCTCTTCAGTGCAGGAATTCAGTGTCCCAGGGCTCATTACCATTCCGAACACCTTAAAAACCAAAGCCTCTGGGAATAAATTGCTTTTAATTTTCCAAATCACTTGTTCAGCCTTCAGCTCTTCAGTTCAAGAATTCAGTGGCCCAGGGCTCGTTGACATTCAGAACACCTTAACAAGCCAAGCCTCTGGGAATAATTTGATTTCAGTTTTCAAATCATCTGTGGTTAATTTGACCCATTTCAGTAGTGTGTTCAAGCAGAATATATTCTATTTACAAAGATATTGAGAAAACTTTTTTTAGGTCCTGCTTAGGTTTTTTTTCCTGTTCATAAATCAATACGTGTGATCTCCAATTGACATTGAATCCAAGTACCTCCTCACCTCCTCATGCAATTTGAACAGAGATGAAAATCAAGACCCTTCATGGCTGACAATCAATCAGACTCTGTCCCTACCCCCACCGCACCATTTCCCCCATCCCAGCCCTGGCATTCAGAGCAGCCTTGTGCAAATCTGATCTCCCTCCAGCCCAGGCTGCACCTGCAGCTTTCAGCTCCTTGGCTCCAGCTCCCACCTGCTTTCCTTGGAGAAGGAGCTGCCCGAGACACAGAGGAATGTTCATCTCTTGTCAGCCAACAAAGCCAGGGGAAGGCACGGCTCTATCAAATGCAAAAGTCATTCATCTGCTGGATATTAAATCCACTTTGCACAGCAGAAAGCCTCAGAACAATGGAAAGCACCTTCTGGGAGTGACTGGGAGTGACTGCCCAGCACAGATCCTAAAGTCCCCCCAAACCCTCCCTGCCCCAATTCTGCCCAGATTTGCTCTTTGCGCACTAGTCACAGGCTGAAGTCAGGAGCTCCCTCCATGCCCAGAGGGAGGAAAAGAGAGAAATGGGATGAAGAGCTCTCCTGCGCAGAGCCAAGGTCCAAGTGCCCCTGCAGTGGGAACCACAACTCATCAGGTTTGTGTCCTTTGGGCTCAGGGCCTGGTGACACTCAGAGGCACAGGAAGGTTTCTTGCCAACAAACACAAGTTGAACATTTGAACAGTTTAATAACCATCACAGCTCTTCTCTCAGCTCTCTGGAATGTCCCAGCAGCATCTGACATGTCCACCATCCCCAATAGATTTTTATGCAGGAACAGTTTTAGACATAGATATAAGAAAAGGTAATTCTGTGATAGATATAAAGACAATTAAGATGTCGCCTTATGTGACATTTAATTAAATTTCAGAAAGTTTGGGCAACTCCCTGAAGCTCAAAGCATGAAACCAGTCAGTTATGAGGCACTTGAATGACCACAGAGCATCTGGTGGAGGAAATCTGGGACTAGCTGCTCTGGTGAAGAGACGTCCTTAGACATGGCCATTTAACCAAGAGAGATGGAAGCACTTGATGGAAAAGAGAGGGATTAAATAATAGACTGATTATTGGTGACACAAGTAGATGGGAAGATCAGTATTTCTTCTCCTGCCATCAGTAGGCTTCCAGGAAATCCCCGTTTTTGGTGGGAAAAGGTTGCCATTCCTTAAGAGTACTCAAATTGCACAGATAATCAATATTTGCTTGTATATTATGGAACAAACAGGTTTTTAAACCTGAGCCCCTTTCCAGGCAGACATCAGTTGTGTGCCCATGAAAAGGCAGGGCCACTTGTGCCCTGAGGTGCCCAGCTTCGATTGGATCACTCCGAGAGCACCTGAGAGAGAGCAGAGCACCTTGCAAGTTGCAGGTCCCTGACAGCCTCGCAGGGCTCCTGTCCCATCAACATCTGCTCTGCTCCAGTCTGAAAAAGCGCCCAGCATGGTGCCGGGATCATCAGAGAGCTGAGCTGTGTGCTGGAATTCAATGCCCTCCCCTTCCCACAGCAGCCCTGCATTTCCCTCCTGCAGCCTTGCTCTCCAGCACAGCCATGGAGACTCTTTGGGCTCTGGACTGTTCCTGCAGCCCCTAAGGGCAGCTGAGCTCTGCCTTTGGCGCAGTCAGGCCTGGCCAGCGCAGGCCATGCTCAGCAATTGCTTGTGTGTGCCTGGCCTTGCTGTCAGCCTGGGCAGCGGCTGCGTGGCCCCTTTGTGGCCCTGTGCTGGCCCGGCCATGGTGGCCCAGCCCCTGTGCAGGCCCAGCCCAGGGCAGAAGCATTGCGGCTGGGAACAGCCCCTGTGCTGTGGTGCCCACAGCAGCCTTGGGGCTCTGTGCCCCATGGCCTCCCTGCTGGGCAGCCTCTGCCAGCTCCTGCAGAGCCCATGGCCCCTCTGGGGCTGCACAGACAGCCCTGCCCCGGGCTCTGCCAGCCTCTGGGCCAGCAGAGAGGCAGCCAGGGCTGGCCATGGCCAGGAACAGGCCCTGAACCCCGCAGGAGGATGGAGCTGGGCCACAGCCAAACTCAGCCCAGGCCAAAGCTGGGCTCAGCAGCCAGGGCTGCCAATGCATGGGGACAGAGGCTGGTGCTGGCAAATGTCCTGGGCCCCCTCCCGGCTCCGCTCATGCCACCAAGGACACCGAGCAGCCTCCTCTCTGGGCCACTTGCCTGTTTGCAATGCCTTGCACAGGTGCTGGCCCTGCCCCACAATGCCTGGCCTGAGTCCTGCCCCTGCACGCTCAGCCAGGCTGAGATGGACACTGATGGTTTCTGGGCCAGGCTCTCTGAGCCCAGACCAGCTCCCTGCAAGCTCTGCCAGCTGACCTGAGCTCTGGGCAGCACCAAGGGCCTCTCCTCAGCCCAGCCCAGCTGGCTCTGGCCCCACAGCTCTGCTCTGGCCAGGCTGCTCTCTGCACCGCCCCACGGCCTCAGCCCCTTGCAAGGGCACAGCAGCAGCTGCAGCTGCCACAGGACTCAGCCCCAGCCATGGGGGAAGGTGCTTGGCCAAGGCCAAAGGAGGCTCCCTGGTTGCCCTGCTCCCCTCGGGCTGAGGTGCTGAGAGCTCTGCAGCCCCTGCTGCCATCGCATCTGCCCAGGGCAGCACAAGAGCCCCGGCCTTGGGGCCCTCAAGAGCTGCTCCTGCTCCAGGCCCAGGGCCCATGCCAAAGCTGGGGCAGCCACAAAGCTGTGCCCATTTCTGTTCATTGCTGCTCTGATGGGGATGGATCCTCAGCCACTTGGAGGTTGCTGATGAATTTTAATCCTCGGGAGGTCTCTTCTTTCTTGAGCTCTTCAGTTCTTTAATTCAGAGAGAAAAGCTCATAAACATTTGTTCAAAGCACTCAAACAACAAAAGGCTCTGGCACTTATGTAATTTTTCAATTCTTCTGTGGTTAATTGAATATTTCAGAAATGTATTCAAAATAAATGCACTGTACTGAAAACAGAGAAAACCGGAGAGAACTGTTTGATCCAGTTTTTTTTTCCTGTTTATAGTTTGATATCAACAATGTCCAATATATATTGACACCCAGCACCTTCTAATTCAGTCTCAATAGATATGAAAATCAAGTCTCTTTAAGGCTGACAGTCAATAGTTCTTTGTCCCCACACCTCCTGACCATTTTCCTCATCCTACCCCTTGGACTCCTATGCATCAGGAACAAGGGACTCGCTGACCCTGGTAGTGTTTAAGCAAAGGCTGGATGTAGCACGCTGTGCCATGGTCTGGGTGAAAAAGTGGTGTTGCGTCCCAGGTTGGATTTGATGCTCTCCAAGGTCTTTTGCAGCCTGGTTGATTCTCTGATGATTGTGACACTGCAGGACCCTGGGGATGCAAGGGGCCATTGTGACACTGCGGGGCCTGGTGGCACTAAGGGAACAATGGTGACACTGTGTGTGACATGGCAGCACAGAGCCAAGGGGCCATTGTGACACGGTGGGGCTGAATGGAAGCAAAGAGTCCATGGTGACAGTTTGGGTCCTCCTGGAACCACAGAGGCCACTGTGACACTGCGGGGCCTTGTGGAACCAAGGGGCCATTGTGCCACTGTGGAACCAAGGAGACCCTTAGTAGAGCATGGGGACAATGGAATCAAGTGGGCATTGCAGCATTGCAAGGACTCTGGGAACTGAGGGAACAATTGTGACACTGTGGTGCCCTGTGGAACGAAAGCGTCCCTGGTGACACGGCAGGATCTTGTGTCGCCAGGGCTCCATTGTGACACTGCAGCACCTAGGAATTCATTGTGGCAATCTGAGGCCTCATGGAACCAAGAGGCCACTGTGACCCTGCAGGGCCTTGTGGAACCATGCAGAGCTTTGTGACAGAGCAGGACCTGGTGTCATGATGGGGCTATTGTGACACTGCAGGGCCCCATAGAACCAAGGGCCAGTGCAGCTCCTCAGGGACTCCTGGAATGAAGGAAACATGTTTGACACCGTGGTGACCCTTGGGACCAGGAGGCCATTGTGACACTATGGAACCAAGGAGAGCATTGCTGCACTGCCAGACCTCATGGAACCAAGGATCCATTGTGACACTACAGGGCCTGGGGGACATGGTGATATTGTGACACCAAGGGATGGCAGGGAACCAAAAGGAACATTGTGACACTGGGAGGCCTCATGGAATCATGGACACCATTGGGACACTCTGGGGCCTCATGGAACTGTGGTGACACCAAGTTGTCTGGGAGTGCAGATCTGCTGGAGGGTAGGAATGCTCTGCACAGGGCCCTGGACAGGCTGGATCCAGGGCTCAAATCCAACAAGGTGAGGTTTAACAAGTCCAAGTCCTGCACTTTGGCCACAACAACCCCTGCAGTGCTGCAGGCTGGGAACAGAGTGGCTGGAGAGCAGCCAGGCAAGAAAGGGACCTGCAGGGACTGATGGACAGCAGGCTGGGCATGAGGCAGCAGTGTGCCCAGGTGGGCAAGAAGGCCAATGGCTCCTGGCTGGATCAGGAATGGTGTGGCCAGCAGGAGCAGGGCAGGGATTCTTCCCCTGTGCTCAGCGCTGGTTGAGCAGCTCCTTAAATGCTGTGTCCAGTTCTGGGCTCCCCAATTTAGGATGGACATGTAGGGGCTGGAGCATTTCCAGAGAAGGCCAACAAGGTTGGGGAGGGGTCTGGAACACAAGAGCTTTGAGGAGTGGCTAAGGGAGCTGGGGTTGTCATGGAGAAGAGGAGGTTCAGGGGAGACAAGGCAGTTTCAAGGCACAGGTTGGACTTGATGATCTCCAAGGTCTTTTCCCACCTTGCTGACGCTAGGATTCTCTGAAACCACCCTTTGAGCAGTTGCAGGATGAGCCCTGGGCCTCCCCTTGAGAAGCTCCAGCAGCCCAGGTCCCTCAGATTCTCCTGCCAGCCCCAAAGCCCATCCTGTCAGTCCTGCAGATCCTCTGCAGCTCCTCCTCACTGCCCAGAACAGGGAGCCCCAGAGCCAGACACAGCAGCCCAGATGTGCCCTCCTGGCCTGGGGTGCCTCTGGCAAGGGAGCAGCACGAGGCACTGCAGGAGCCTGCAGACAATTCCTGCAGCACTTGTAGGATGATCCTGCTGCCCAAGGGACGTTCCCATGGTGCAAAGTCAGGAACTGCAATGGGGAGTGGGGCCAGAGAGGAAAGGGCAAACAGAGATGGGATGTTTGCAGGGCGGGGAACGGGGCTGGGCAACAAGAAGAAATCTGGACCAAGGAAGAGTAAAGAAAGCCAAGATGAAGCCAAGGAAATGCTCAGGGCAGTTTGGGGGTGGATGCCAGGCAGTCCTGGCTCTGAGCAACAGCGTCTGCAGTGGGACAGGAAACTCCCAGCTGATGGGAACAAACTTACTGGCTGACTGCAGAGGCCAGGACAAAGCTGAGTGGTTTCCCTGGTGTCCCCCCAACCCTTGCTGGCCCCAGGGGCTGATTTGTGCCTCTCGAGCATGTCCCCATACCAACAGCCTGGGGCTGCTCATGGGGCTTTCTGTTCTGAGCATTGGCCTGGCTGTGTTCTTGAGAGAGCCTGGGCAAGGAGCCTGGAGCCCCCAGGCCCTGGCCTGAAGCGTCAGCGCTGCCCCAGCAGTGCCCATGGCCTGTCCCTGCTGCAGCCCCGGCACAGCCCCACGGCTGTGCCCGGCCCCGAGAGCACTCAGGCCCTGCAGCAACACCAGGGCCACCAGGGCAGTGGGGCAGGGCCATGGCAGCAGCACTGGCAACACCAAGTGCTGCTGCTGCTGGGCACAGCTGCTGTGCCAGCACTGACGTGCCCCAGCTCTGCACACAGACATTGCTGCTGCAGCTCCAGAGAAGACAACAAAAGTGGGATCTCCAGGGAAATCTTTGCTGGACTGTGGAAGTGAGGAGCTATGTTCTTGATAGCTTCATATGAAATACATCCTTTTTTTCATTTAAAGGTATCAAGAGCACAGCTCCTCACTGACACAGTCTACAGGTCACAGTAGACCTGTGGAGATACAAAATGAGATATGGCAAAATTGATTGCTTTCATTTGGGGACAACATTAAAAAGGTAAACAACGAAAAAGAAGCTCCAAAATGAAACCAACAAGAAGTATCAAAGACAACATTTACTACAAATTATTTTCAGAAACTGTCCAGCAGTTTAATGTTTCTTACATTGTCTAGTCATCAGTCTCCAGACTGCAGCCTTCAGCTCCTGGTTCCTCAGGCTGTAGATGAGAGGGTTCAGGGCTGGAGGCACCACCGAGTACAGAACTGTCACTGCCACATCCAGGGATGGGGAGGACATGGAGGGGGGCTTCAGGTAGGCAAAAATGCCAGTGCTGACAAACAGGGAGACCACGGCCAGGTGAGGGAGGCAGGTGGAAAAGGCTTTGTGCCGTTCCTGCTCAGAGGGGATCCTCAGCACGGCCCTGAAGATCTGCACATAGGAGAAAACAATGAACACAAAACAACCAAATATTAAAAAGACAGTAACAGCAAGAAGACCAAGTTCCCTGAGATTAGAGTGTGAGCAGGAGAGCTTTAGGATATGTGGGATTTCACAGAAGAACTGGCCCAGGGCATTCCCATGGCACAGGGGCAAGGAAAATGTAGTGGCTGTATGCAGCAGAGCAAGGAGAAAGCCACTGGCCCAGGCAGCTGCTGCCATGTGGGCACAAGCTCTGCTGCCCAGGAGGGTCCCGTAGTGCAGGGGTTTGCAGATGGACACGTAGCGGTCATAGCACATGACGGTCAGCAGATAAAACTCTGCTCCAATGAAGAACAGAAAGAAAAAGAGCTGTGTGGCACATCCAGTGTAGGAGATGTTCCTGGTGTCCCAGAGGGAATTGTGCATGGCTTTGGGGACAGTGGTGCAGATGGAGCCCAGGTCGCTGAGGGCCAGGTTGAGCAGGAAGAAGAACATGGGCGTGTGCAGGTGGTGGCCGCAGGCTACGGCGCTGATGATGAGGCCGTTGCCCAGGAGGGCAGCCAGGGAGATGCCCAGCAAGAGGCAGAAGTGCAGGAGCTGCAGCTGCCGCGTGTCTGCCAATGCCAGCAGGAGGAAGTGGCTGATGGAGCTGCTGTTGGACATTTGCTGGGGCTGAACATGGAGACCTGTTCATGGAGAAAGGACAGTGACAAGTCAGGAGAAGCTGCTTTGAGCCAAACCTGGGCCATTCCCTGCAGACTGTCTTGCTGGGACTCACCCACCCTTCTTCCTTCTCTGGGAAAACCTTCACCTGGGTCCCTGCCTGAGCTCCAGTTGTGCAGGCTGAGTTTGCCAGGAGCAGCCAGGCCTGTGCATGGGGGCCCTCAAGGAGCCATCCCTGCCCCACTGCCCTGGGTTTGTGGCCATGGGGCAGAGGGACAAGGCTGGATATTCAGGATTTGTCAGAGGAACCACTCCTAATGCAGAAAGGCTTGGTAGTGTCTGCACTCCCATTTCTAAAGGAAATAGAGGGCAGGAGTTTGTTTTAGGAATTGTTTTCCTCCCCACACATCATTCCTGTCTCTCTGAGGTCAGAAATCCCCAGCATTTCGGCTGCACTCAGAGTTTCCCACTTAGAGATGTGAGAGGGAAAGTATTCCCTGTGGCTAAAGGAAGGTGAGGGGCTGGATGGGCTTGTTCCCAACTGCCCTGGCTTTGCACCTTAGGCTGCAATCAGAGCACAATCACACTCCTGGGTCAGCCTGGGATAAACCAGACCCTGCCCAGAGCAGAGGGATCCCTGAATTTCTCACTCTCTCTCAAGGTCTCTGGGCAAGGTCTCAGCACCCCCTTGTGCCAAGGACACTCACGGCTCCCTTGGCAAACCCAACAGCATTTCCTCAGCTGTGGCAGCTCTGCCCTTCCCCGTGGGACATTCAGGGAGCTCCCAGAGGCTCTAGCACAGATTTGCACCCAGGAGGGCAGCTCAGAGCTTGGAAGGGCACAGCAAGGAGATACCCGGCTGTGCCCATGATGGGATCTCAGGGAGGGGGCTCAGCTCATTCCCCTTTCCCATGGACTGCTTTGCCCACAGCCCCACAGGTGCCAGGGAAGCTTGGACACCCCATTCCCATGGCCACACCCCTGCCTGGCAGGAATGCCAAGGGCAGTGCCTGACTCAGCTGCTGCAAATGCCAGAGCCTCCCTGAGAGCAGCAGGTAACAGGGTCAATATCAGGGCAGGGCAGAAACAAGAGAAGATGTTGTGGTGCTGTGCCTGAGAGGGCAGGGCAGAGACAGCTGGGCACTCAGGACAATGTTCCCATGCCCACCTGTGCCCGGTACCTCCCACGCACCAACCGTGCCCTCATCCTGCCCCCAGCTCTGCTCTCTTCAGCCCCCTCTCCTTCTCTGAGCATCTCCCTGGGCCTGGACATTCCCTCCTGAGAGGAGCCTTGTACCTGCCAGCGCTCACAGAGCCCATCCCAGCCCGTGTGCCCTGGCCGGGGCCCTGCAGAAACCTGCCTGTGTGCAGGGCCCTGGCTGGGGCAGGCTCTGTGTGCAGCTGGGCAAGGGCAGCTCAGGACAGCCCTGATGGGCCCTGCAGAGGTGATGCTGCTGCTGTCCAGGGCTGAGGAGTGGCTGAGGGCCTTTGAGAGGCTCCCAGCAGAGATACTGACCAGCTTAAGTCACAGTTCTGGAGTCTGTGTAAATGTTCAAACATTTCTTTTGATGATCCTCTGTGTCCCTTTCAACTCAGAATGTTCTGTGATTCTGGGATTACAATTCCTGTTCTGCTTCTCTCATCCCCCTGTTGTCTATAATCCAAAGAGAAAAAAAAAAAAAAAAACCCTTGCAGCAGTGTTAGAACAGTAAAGTAAATTAAAAGCCAGACACTCATTGGAAGTTTCCAGGTGTCCCAGTGGGAAAGGGCACACCCACCTCCTGATTTCAACAATTTATTTAGGTTGATAATTAGGATATTTAACAGGAGCATCCAAAAGGAGATTCAGTTTCCCTAGTTACGCACCCCTGGGTCATCCCATTGGAGTAGGTCCAAAGGCTTCTTTGCCTTCACTTTTTATAATGACTGCTCATATTCTGCTCATTCTCAAAACCCAAAATGCTCCTATATGTCCAGTTCCTAGAAGACTATATAGTATTTCAGGACTATATAAAATAATAGGACTATACAGCATTTTAGGCATATATTTAGACAGTCAGGTTATTAAGAGAAAGGTAAGGAAACATACTAGATTCAATTCAGGATAAAGCTATATAAGAATATAATAGTGGTTTAATAGAGTTAAGAGTTTAGTAGAGTTAAGTAAGGATTATAGAATTGTGAATATATAATAGTAATTTAGAGAGCTATGAATATATAAAAATGTAAAAAATACAAAAAACTTTGTGTCACCACCCCAACATTTCCATCTTTCTCCAAGTAGGAAATTGAAAACACTCTCAGGAAAGCTCCTGACCTTTCCAGCAATCCCTGGCTTACCTTCTTTGAGAAGTGTCCTCCGGAGCTGTGCCCAGGCTGGTCTGGAGGTGGGAGCAGCCCTGCCCCACCGAGCCCCTCTCAGCAGCAGCCCCTGCCCAGCTCAGGGTGGCTCCTTCTCCCCACAGCTTCCCCACCGTGCCGGGAGCAGCTGCCAGGGCTGGCTGAGAGCTGTCCCTGGCAGGCAGCAGAGTCCCTGCCCCAGCACAGCGCCCTGGGCTGCAGGACCCTGCTCTGCACGACAGCCCCGGGCACCCCTGGCTGCAGCCCCGGCTGCTCAGCCCTGCAGCAGAGCCGGGCAAGAGGAGCTGCCTTGGGCTGTGCCTGGGCTGGGGCAGCAGGGAAAGCCAGCCCTGCCCTAGGGCCACAGCCCTGCCCTGGAGCAGCTCTGAGAGTCCTCCTGAAAGGTCCTCAAAGCTGTGGGATGTACCAGCTCCAGGAGATCCCTGCAGGAACTGCAGCTTCTCTTCCCACAGCCAGGGAATGACTGTTTCAAAGCTGGGCTGATTTTTGCTCTAGTGAGCCCTGAGGTAGCTCTGCTCTGTGCTCCCAGCCCAGGCTGAGTTTAACCCCTGTGTGCCATTGTGCTGTGCCCAGGGTGGCTGCAGGCAGTGCCCCAGCCCTGCTGGGCTGTGCAGAGGAGCTGCTCCTGGCCAGAGCTGTCTCTCTGCAGCGCTGCCCTTGCCAGGAACTGCCTCTGTGCCAGGAGCCTCTCTGCAGGTTTTTCAAAGGACTTTGGGTTTGGCTTTTGCCTTGGAGTCTCTGGGAGGTTTGTGCAATCATGGCCTCCAATATCTGCTGTAATTAGTCCCTGGAGAGACTTTGTCAGTAACAACACTCAGTGGGGCTCATTAATGCTTCAGGGTACTTCAGTTTTTTCAAAGTACTTGTTGTTTCCCTTTTGATACAGACTCTGTGAGAGGTTTGTGCAATCATGGCCCCAATTATCTGCTTTAACGAGTCCCTTGAGAACTTTGTCCTGAAACTTAGCAGGGCTCATTAATGCTTTGAGATACTCAAGGTTTTTAAGGTACTTAATGGATTTAAGAATACTTTTAGGTACTTTTAAGGATTTTCCTTTCCTCACTGAGTCTCTGAGAGGTTTTTGTGCCATCCTGGCCTCCAATTCTCTACTCCAAGGAGTCCATGAGGAGCCTGTGTTGGGTATCTTTCCCCTTTCTGTTTTACAACAAAGATGGAACTGAAAGAATTTTGTAAGACTTTCTAAAAGCATTCAAACAATCATGGGAAAATTAACAATACAACAACAACCACTAAGAGAATTAATAGTCCTGTTTTAGCTAGACATCATCCAACCCTTTAGTCCCTTGGACTGGAAGAGTTTATTGAACCAGTCTTTTTTTTCCACTTGAAGCTTCTTGAATCCTTCAATACCTGAATGCTCTTGTGGATTGACTAGCTGTGGATGCAGAGGTTCATGCAACACATGCCCTCAGAGTCTACACAGCCATGCTCCTGTGCGCAGAGTAAAAACTCTATCGCTGTTCTGCAAGGCGGCATGTCTGATGGTCTCTATGTCTGAGAGCAGGCCACTCAGTGTGAGGGAGTAACATTGGCTTGCTTACTTAACAGGCACCCAAGATGGTTTAATTGTCCTAAAGCTTTAGCTGCAGCCACCCAAGGTAGTCCACATTTGGGATGCTACCATCTGATACCTGGATTAAAGCTTGCAAGGCCATCTCTTTGATATCATCCAATACTTCTCTAGGGATACCTGCTGCTTGGTCATCTGGTAGGCTGTGTTGTCCTTCTCCAGCTAGATGGTTGATTTCGCTCTTGCCTCATTATTAGCAGAGTCTGCTATTAATCGATTTAGTAAATACTTCCATCCCCCTTTTCACAGGGTGTATTCTGTAGGCGACAACAACATGGTCATAATATATTTTAAATCATAGGGAGTTAAGACATGTGCTGTAAACATGGGCCTCATTAGGCCATTAAAACAAGGGAAGTCCCTCCTATGGTCTTTAGCTGCCCTACACAGATCCTTGATTTCCCCTCAAACCAATGGCTGATACCTGGGATTCTGCCCCCTTCTTTCATAACATATGGGGGCAAAGGGAGTTTTGAGACTATTGGCCAGTCTCCTTCCTTAACTGCTTCTTGCTGGATTCTTTCCCAGGGATCTTCTGGGGTTGAGGGGCAAGGTGGCTCTGGGGAATCCAAACTGTCTTCTGGAGAGGAAGAATAACTTGGAGCAGAAACTTTTGGATTAGAAATAGTGTGACAGTTGGCCTTAGTATCTTTGACCATGGGTGTTATATTGTTGCTGGACGGTGAGGCAAGGGGCACTGCCATTTTGTCAGGTATTCCAGGCCTTGATTTAGGATGGCGGACTTCTGGGGTGGAGTTCTGGAGGCATGTCCCAGGGTGAAGATGGAATGATTGACAGTGGGGACATGACCCGCAGTTGTGGGGGTGGAGTCTGGAGATTTGTTCAGGGCGGAAGAGAAGGTTGTGGTAGCAGGAAGTGGAGGAGCCAAGATGGAGGGAGAATGGTCGGGCTCCCAAATCACATTCAGGCTCCTTCCATCTTGACTCTCCAGGGCATGATGCTCCAAGACTGCGTGGCCATTGCCATCTTGGACCATCATAAAAGGTCTGAGAAGGGCGTGTTTGAGGGGAGGTCCCACTTTAGGAGTGACCAACGGATTGAGTTTTCAACATGTTTCTTGCTGGTAAAGGGTCTCAAATTTGGTGTGGAAAATGGGGAGCATGCGGGGTGCAATGGGGTCCTTCTTGATTGAAAGATTGTACAGTTTAAGTCCCACTGAGTCCCAAAATTCAGTGGTATGGGTTTCGTCAGCAGAGGCCGCCGGAAAACTTTTAAAAATCCACCTCATGATTGATTTTAATTCATTCTTTGAAAATATGATGTCATGATCAGTGAGAATGAAAGGATCCATATATGCTCCTTTCTACTTTGGACATCTGGCTTCCCATTTTTCCCGTTCTCTCCCTTATGGGGAAGAGCCACCAGAACACCCCAAATCAATAATGGGATGTGGGTGTATCTTGTAAAAACACCATGGCAAAATGGGCAATAAATGTCTTGCATTTCCCCAAACCTACCTGCAATCCTATGCAGGTGAAACTGTCATTGTCCCTGCTGATCCTGGCCAAGGTCCCTTGAAGCAACGATGCATCCGCCAGGCCCAGCACAATCCAAAATCCCGGGAAGCACTGGCCTATCCATCAGCTAACCCCAACTGACATGACTGACACAGGGAGCCCTGAATGTCATGGTCCCTGTTCGGATGCCAATTGTCACAATGAAGGTGGCTGCAACAAATCTCTCTGGTTCTCCTGACTTCAGGGCGAGGGTGGCAAAAAGGAAAAGGAGCAGGATCAATGGAGTTGTTTAAAAGGAACTTTATTAACAGGGTGAAAAACAATAAAAATGGAGAAATTGAGAACAGTATGAGGGGCAGGATCCAAAGATCCAAGACTAAGAGGAAGCAAAAACATGTACGCTTGGAGGTAGAACACTCTAGAACAATAACTCTATAAGGGAAACAAGTAACCAATAGGGGAATAGAATTTGGACAACTTAGCATAACAACACTAAAGGCTTATGGGGGAGCTCTCAAGCTCACCTTAAGTTAAACAAATGATTCCTAGGGCTTGAAACTCATGCCCAATTCTTTTGGGGTAAAATCTGGCTGACTGAGTTACAGCTGGCCTAACTACCGTACCGCTTGTTTGCACTGGCTCCTTGTGACCATGCAGCCCAGCAGAGCCACAATGATGTCCTTGGTTCCATGAGGCTCCACAGTGTCACATTGGTCCCTTGTATCCATAGTGCTCTGTGGTGCCACAATGGCCCCTTCATTTCACAAGGCTCCCAAAAGTCACATTCGTCTCCATAGGAAGGAAACCACGGAGGAAACCTCCATGTTTCAGGAGCTGATGAATGGCAGCCACCAGAGGCCAAGGCAAGCCTGACCTTCCTGTCTTGGCAAGTTTGCTTGCAGCAACCCTTGGATATTTGAAATTATTAATGCGGAGTCTAATTTAAAACATTTGTGCCTGGAGAAGAGTTGGTTTTTTTTTTCACAAAAAGAAAAGCACAGATTCCTTTCAAGTGTTTGGAAAACAGGTGAATGCTGCCCCTCAGGAGTGAAAGACAAGCCAGACTTGTCTGTCCTGCAGCTTTTGTCTAGGAGCAATCCTTGGATACACAAACATTGGGAGGTGGAATCCTGATTTTGGCCATGGATGCCTGGAAAAAATGGACAGTTCTTTTCCAGAAAAAGAAAAGCCCAAAACCCCGGTGTTTCATTGGCAGATGGGAGTGACCTTCCACATTCCAAGGTCAAACAGACCTGCCAGATGACCCCTGGGAGGCCAAGGCTGCCACATCTATTTCATGTTCTCTTGCTTCCACAGGGCCCTGGAGTGTCACAATGGTTCTCTTGCTTCCATGATGCCCTCTGGTGTCATAATGGCCTCTTGGTTACACAAGTCCTTAAGGATCTTAATGGTCTCCATGGTTCCACAAGGCCCATAGTGTCATAATGGCCTATTGGTTCCATGAAGCCTTGCTGTGTCCAATGGCCCCTTGGTTCCATTAGAGCCCAGTAGTGCAACAATGATCCCCTTGTTACCACAAGTTCCCATAGTGTCACAATGGCCCCCTTGCTTCCATGAGGCCCTGCAGGATCACAACGGCCCTTTGGTTCTATGAGGCCCTGAAATGCAGCAATGCCCTCTTGGTTCCACAAAGCCCTGCTCCTTCACACTGGCCTCTTGGGACCATGCAGCCCAACAGACCCACAAAGATGTCCTTGGTTCCATGAGGCTCCACAGTGTCACAGTGGCCCCTTGGATCCATGGTACCCCGCAGTGTCACAATGTTTCCCTGGTTCCACAAGTTCCTACAGTGTAACAGGTTCCACAAGGGCCTGCAGTGTCACCATGGCCCATTGGTTCCACAATGCTCCGCAGTGTCACAATGGTCTCCATAGAAAGGAAACAAGTGAGCCCCAGTGGTGCAGGGGCAGATGAGAGGCAGTCACCAGAGGCCAAGTCTAGCCAGACTTGACTGTATAGGCAGATTTTGTCTGGGAGTAACCCTTGGATATAGAGAATTTTAGGCGCAGAATCCCAATTTTGGCCATGGGTGCCTGGACAAGAAAAACAGTTCTTTTCCATAGGAATAAAAATACAGAGCCCCAGTGCTTCACAGTCAGATGGGAAGTGGCTCTTGACATGTCAAATTCAGTGGGCCCTGATAGCCCCTAGGAGGCCAATCCAGACAGACCTGTTCCATGTTCCTTTGATTTCATGGAGCCCCATACTGTCACAATGGTCTCAATTCCATGAAGTCTTGCAATGTCACAATGGCTTCTTGGTTTCATGAGTCCCAACAGAGCCACAGGAGTCTCTTGGCTCCATGCTGCCCCACTGTGTTACAAGGGCTCCTTGTTTATATGGACATCAGAGGTCGATCACTGACCCTTGCTTCCATAGGGCCTCTGAGTTGCAAAATGGTCTCCTTGATTCCATGGTTCCCAGATTCCACAGTCTCACCATAGTTTCTTTGGATCTCCATTGTCACAACTGACCCATGGTTCCATGAGGTTCTGTAGTGCCACCGTGGTCGCTGTCAGAGGCTGGATGAGATCGATGTCCCGAGACACCTTGGGATGCTCGTAATGCCCGTGTGGGGCCCGGGCTGGGTCAGGCCTTGGTTTGTGGTGGGACAGAGCCCTGCCCCAGCCCTGGCCTGGCAGAGCTGTCAATCACAAGTAGGGGCTGATCTAACCCAGCTCTGATTGGCCCAGCTGTCAATCAATCACACACTAGAAGCTGGTGCTACCCTGACTATGATTGGGTAAACAACTGGCAGTCCCACCCCAGGGATGGGCCCATGAAGGCCCAGGGGGTTAAAACCCAGAGCACGAGGCCAGCCCAATGAGACAGAGTAAAAATCCATTTTGAATTAGGCGAAGTGTCTAGGAGAGGTAAAAGTCTGTAAGGCCAAAGCTGAAGGGAAAAACTGCAGGACAGAGATAGTGAGGAGACAGAGAAAAATAACCAGAAATGGCCACAAGGTCGATCTGCCCTGACCTAGAAATTCTTTTGATAAAGAGGAACTGGCAATAAATGTCACGTGGAATGAATCTGTATGAACCTATTGTGAAACTCTATGCATATGTCTTTGGAAAGGGAGATAAAAGGAAATCTGAAGTTCTCAGAAGTACACATGACTTTTTTTAGGAGAGCAATCTCCGCATGCGTCCAGCGCTGTAAGAAACATACCAAGCTTTACAACTTTTACACAAAGTTGTGATGTTTCTTCTTTTCTCTGCAAAACATTATGGCGAGCCAGCCAGGGAGTTCTCTGTCCCCGCAGGGGCAGGGAGGATAGATGGACCTCCAAGGCGCGCCCTAGGATTTTTTTTCCTGGTGGGTCTCCGCTTGTCTCAACTTGCCTCCTGCGAGGACAGACAAGGACCTGCTGGCTGCAGAGGAAGATATGGTATGTACTGAGGGGCCCCTGGGGGAAAAGAGACCTAGGGAGTAAATCACTCAGAGATGTCTGGGTCCAGCTGATGGAGTAGAGATGGGGGTTATTGTTCTGACAGGGCAGACCGCTAGTGACCCTAGGGGTGGGTCAAATGAATCTCTATGTGTGTGTGTATGTATAGTGTCAGGAAACTGTATGGGGGTTCATTGTCTGATAGAGCAGCTGCTAGCGACCCTGGGGGTGGGTCGAGTGAATCTCTATGTGCGTGTGTGTGTCAAACACTGTGTTGCTGTATGGTTAATTCATTGTGTGGTCAGTGCACTGTGTTTCTAATCGAGCAAGTGTCTAAGTGTATGGTGTATAAAAGAGAGTAGATCTACAGTGCTCTACAGTGCGTGGGGGTGAGTACTTCCCGTGTTTGAAGCAGCTGAGTTAGGCCTGAGGTGCCAGCTGCAGCAGGCTGTAGGGGCAGGGAGAGAAGTGCCCTGCGGAGAAGCGAGTGGAGGAACGTCAGTGATGGTATTTATTGTGTTTACATGTAGTGATTTATGTAGATTTGGTACATTTTAAATGAGAGTATGAGCTCAGAGAGTTCCTTTGCCCTGGATGTTTGGACTTGATCTCTGGACTGTGTGCTGTTATTTTGATTGTGTCCAGGAAAAACTGATGTGAGTAAATGCTGAATTATGGTATGCTGTGTTGTGTTGAGAAAAGTGGGCATTTTGAGAGATATGCCCTTTCCCAGTGATTTTGTGTGGTGATTTTCTTCCACTGCATTGTGGTAATTTGATTCTCAGATTGTATAGTAGTGTTTGTGGAGATTTTAAGATTTTGTTTGCAACAAGAGTAACATTTTACACAGAAGAAATATGGTATGGTGATTTATGCTTAACTATGATAAAGCGAATTAAAGGAATTCCAAGAATTCTCCCCCCCTCAGCAATTCAAGCCTTGGCTCTAGTGAATTTGAGATAAAGGGGGGGGGGGTATGTGTGTCTCTGTCTGTGTCTGTGGGCATATCAGAGTTCCGGCTGTGACATGCACAGCCTTTCTGCAAGGCAGTAAAACAAGTGTAAGTAGACACAGTGCTTAATTAGATTGTGCAAGAAGAGAACTAGAAAAGATTGATATTTTGGAAAACAGAGTTTAGATAGAAGAGATGAATGAGTTTATGAGACTTCAGCTGGTACTATTGTAAGTCTGGACTGGGAACGGCTTGTGGTAGGGATTTAGAGTTCTCTGTAATAAACGGAATAGCCTGCCTTTGCGGGCAATTCTGGGGAGCCTTTGGTGCATCAAGAGGCTGGCACGCTGCTTGGGTATTACTGCAGTGCGGTGTTTGTGAGAAACGCTAGTATTGCTGTTCTAATGAGCATCAGAGAACATGCCCTGAGTGTAAATTAAAGGTTTCTGATCAAGCTGATTCAGAACCTAAGATCTTAAGGCTCGTGTGTGGGAAATCACATCTGATACCTGCCACCTGGATCTGTGTGGGGGTGTGGGAGGAAGACTGAGAAACTACTGTGAAGCTTTGTAAAGAGAAGTTAGGGGGGAAGCGAGACAGGGCAAGGAGAAATAAATAATGAGAACTGACCAGAGAAAAGAGGTTCCTAAATTAGCCCCATTTAAGAGGGGCTCACTGGGAGAAGGCTGCCAGTAAGAGCAGCTCAGAAAATAAAAAGATTTGTAATACTTCATTGCAGTTAAAACTGTTTTAAAATAGGAAGGTAAATGGGATGGGGTTTTGTATGCTGATATGCCTTTTTGTTTTAAGAAATCACCAAGAATGGCAAAGAGACTGTAAGATCAGACCGCCCTCTGGTGTTGGCCCTTGAAAAAGGAAAACAAGGCAAAGAGAAAGCAAATCAAACATGTTGTTCAGCATGCAGCATAAGATAGCAACGTATAAAATCAGGCAAAGATTATCATGCTGAAATGCAAAGCAGTCACAGTTCGCAAAATGAGTACATATGATTTGCTAAAAGCTCCTCCCAAAGTAAGGGAGGAAGGGTAAAGATGACCTCCCCAAAAGGGAAGAATTTTTGTTGACACAAGGGTCATATATTCAGTTTTAAATAAAGCTTTAGTACCTGTGGAGAATGTTTATGTTGTAGTGTGGAGAATGAACAACTGGCCAGTCTGAGAAGGCATCCTTGTGCAAACCTTTAAAGTAATATGTGTACTATGTGTACCTAATAGCTTTTGTACAATTCGCTCAATTTGCTAAACATTCTCAAATGAGAAAGGTTACTCTGGAAGCAAATGACATAAAGATGTTAGGCTTAACATTAACAGACACTGAAATTAAGAAAGACATTAGTAAAGAGATATTAGAATAAGTAAATAAATGTTTTCAAGAGTATGGGCCTCTGCTGTACCAGGGAGACTGAAAGATGCTCCCCCATGAGCATCAAGCTTAAGGAAAGAACACAACTAGTGAGAACTGAGTAGTACCCTCAAAAGGAAGATAAGGAAGGAATCAGCCCAATAATTGATAGTACTGGATTAAGGGCTGTCAATAAGATAACACAGAATTTACACCCTGTGGTAGCAAATCCATATACCTTACTAACTTGTTTAACACCTGAGCTAACCTGGTTCACTGTTTTAGGCCTAAGAGATGCCTTCTTTTGCCTCCCTATCCACGAAGCCAGCCAGAAAATTTTTGCATTCAAACTCAAGCTCACATAGTCCAGGTGCCTGAAGGCTTCAAGATTCCCCACTCCAATTGGAGAACAGCTTGCAAAGACCCAGAGTCCCGGGAAGCTCCACAAGAGGAAAGGAGGCTGTTGCAGTACGTGGACGATCTTCTAGTAGCCACTCGGATGAGGGAAGCGAGAGAAGCCTGGACAGTAAGCCTTTTGAATTTCCTAGGACTCCAAGGACACAGAGTCTCAAAGAAAAGGCACAGGTAGTGAAACAGAAAGTAATCTACCTAGAGTAAGAAGTGAGTGCAGAGCAGCAGACTTTAAAGAAAGAGAGGAGACTGCTGACCTCACAGAGAAAGAAGAGACAATCCAGCTGCTAGAAGCAGTTCAGCTACCTGAAAAGGCATATTAAAGCACACTAGAGAGTGAGCTTAAAATTAGAAGAAAGAAATGAGCTAGCAGATAGAGAGGCAAAGAAAGCAGCAAAGGGTGAAGTACAGATTTTCCTCGAAAGTAAGCCATAATACAATAATACTAACCAAAAGAGACGTACAACTGCAAAAGGTGAGCTACCATTGAAATAGAGCTAGTAATCCCTTCCCATTTTCGTGGTTACTAGTGAAGGAAGGGCACTAGAAAACACACTAGGGCCTAACTACTTAAAAGCCTTTTATAGAGTGTGGCTCCTTTCTCAAAATGACCAAAGCTGCGAGTGATACAGAGTGCATTGAAATGAAGTGTTGACTTTGAAGCAGTAATTTCCACAAGCTTTCTAGAACACACATCTGATTGAAACAATCGTTGTATCGTTGTCAAGAATTTATATGCCACTATCACTCAGGTAAGCCGACAATGAGATCCTTGCCTCCAGACTAACCCCAAAATACCCCCCGGCCAAAACTCGGTCAGACTGGGAGAGGCCATGGGCCTGTACAGCAGTGGCAAATTAACTTTTCAGAACTCCCAAGGAAAGAGGGGGGGTATCAGTATTTACTGGTACTGATAGATACATTTCCAGGGTGGCCAGAAACATTCCCCACCAGAACTGTCAAAGCTTAAGAGGTGACCAGATTATTTTTACAAGAAATAATACCACGCTTCAGAGTTCCAGCCACGATATCCTCAGATAAAGAATCACATTTCATTTTCAAAATAGTGCAACAGATTAGTAGCCATCTGAGCACAGATTAGGAACTTCACACCCCATACCACCCCCAATCAAGTGACCAGGTGGAGAGAATGAATAAGACTGAGGCAAGAAGTTAATCTACCCTAGCCCAAGCTCTTCCACTAGCAATATTTCAAATTCAAACTAAACCTTGAGCTAAAGGAATGCTAAGTCCTTTTAGAATGCCTTATAGAAGACCATATAGAATACAAAGAGAACGTCCAGAATGTCCAACTACATGGTGGCATTAAGCAAACAGTTCAGAGTAATTGAGAAACATGTGGCTGCAACTCAGAGCAAGGAGTTAGATAGCCTGGGGATGATGTATATGTTAAGTCTCTTACAGAGAAGACTTCGGAACCACAGTAGGACAGACCACTGCGAGTACTTCTCACCACCTTCACTGCAATCAAAATCAAAGAGCAGAATGCCTGGATCCATCACTCTCGTGTGAAGAAGGCCCAGAAACCCGTTAAGGAGTGACGCCAAGAGACAATGAACTGAGATTAAAACTTACTCGGGCAAAATGAGTATATTGCAGTCAAGAGTAGCTCATATTTTAGTTTGTAGAATTGTATTGTGTGTAATCATAACTGAAGTTTCAGAACTTGAGAGTACCTCTGTTCAAAGTAATGCTAAATGGCCTTGGTCCCGGGCATTTAATTAGTATACTAGATCCATAAGAAAACCTTGTGAGATAAAAGATTTAAACATATCTACTGTAGTAATCCAAGAGAATCAGGTACGTGAAGAGCAAGAATAGTAAGAACAAGAACTGTAGACTCTTCGAAGAATCAGAAGAGAAGAAATCAAAGTAGGGTGCCAGGTCATCAATAGGGTAGCTTATGAGAGACCAGATGTAATTAGTGTCTGAACCTCCCCTGGTGTATATGAACACCAGGAAGTCTGTGGTAACCTAAGTGAATCAGACTGTTGGTGTAATTTCACCTTGATACAGCCTGTAGAAGTGACCTGCCTTTGAGCTCGAATTACTATCAGAATTTCATTTGAATTCAAAGTGGACACTGCACTTTTTACCACACCAGGGCCTTATACACCCCATACTAGTTCAGACTCTACCCAAACTCCAAACTTGAACCTAACGTAGTAAAGAATGTGACTGAACAACAGCTCCTTAGGTCATATTCCAAGCCGGTTGGCTGAACACTCAGGCAATGACTGGTAAAGGGTGCTGAACTGCAGGTAGTAAATTAACCCAAGCAAGAAAGGTGATTTTCTTTATTTATAGCTATCCCTTTTCCTACTGAAATTTAGATCAGTGATTGTCCCAGTCTGAGGCAGTTAGATTCTGCTTAAAAGAGGTAGAGAGAGACCCCCCCTCAGAGCTCAGCAGCAGGCTGTAAGATTTTGAGCATCACTTTTGTGCTAAGTGTTTCAAGTAGCAGAAACCTGATCCCAGTTTCTTCTGAGGCACTGCAATGAATTTAAGCTCTTCTCTTAGACTTCCCCTTCATTATTTACTTAAAGCTTGGACCTGAAGCTAAGGGCAAAGTGAGTGAAGTTTTGTAGACCAAGAGAGACATTCCTGCTTGCCACACATCTGGGAAATTAAGTGCTCTTGAGGGGGAAGGAGATTCCTGAAGTCTCTACATTTCAAAATAAACATCTGCCTCAAATATGACCTAAACCTCTGTCAGATACACTTGTGAAGTGTGTCTGAATTTGCAGTGTGAGCCCAGCACATCCCTCTGGCAGGGAGGGATGGTCATAAACAGAAAGCAGTTCCTGTTCCCCATAACAAACATCTAACTGGCATATTAGAGACAAGATTAAGAGTTTTAAATGGAATTGATTCAGAAATACTGATGAATAAACTGGCCACTGCAGCAGGTAGCCTAACAAAATTGAAGCAGCCTTTATAGTAATCTCTGTTGGCATTAAGAACTAGCCAGTGACAGATTTCAAAAGTACTGCCAAAGTAAAGAAGTATGAAAAGGCCAGAGACCAAGACCACAAGTTAATAGTAGAAGCACTTAGTATAGTACAAAATAATGTATCTTTAGCTTTCAGTTGTATACAAGCACAGTTATGGATACAAGCAACAGCAGCTCTGATCATATGGGAAAGGGGTGAAAGTAATTTTCCAGCTAAAATTCAAGAAATTGTGTAAGATAATGCAATTGATGTTGAAAAGAAGTTTCAATCCTGGCAGACTATGGTGAATTTCACCTATGATCCTGTTTCTAATGTAGCAACTGCCTTTGTGCTTACCATACATAATGCCACTGTTTATGTTATCCATCCCACCATTGTCCTAGGATTAAACCATGAAAAAACAATACTCTATCCTTCAGAACATGGAGTGGGAGCACGAAAGATGAATGAGAAGTAGCAGACAGTAAACTTAGAATCCTGCACTGCTAGAGAACAGATAAGATTCATTTGGAAAAGCAATACTATTAATGCTCAAGATGTGTGTTTAGACACTGAGCAGAGTATTTGTCACTTCAAAATTCATCCAGTCACTGACCAGAAAACTGTGCTCATATATACTAAAAAAAGAGGTATGCTTGAGAACTGCTTGTGCTGCTGTACAAATTGATAGCAATGATGTTATTATGTCTAGTAGAAACCATTCTAATCTCTGTATATGTAATTTTGTTAAGATTATTGGATGTGATCTTTAAGTAGTCACCAACTGCAAATAGAATCTTTAATAAGTTGTGCCACCCCATTGTAGTTTTACTACTATTAGTTAGAGTAAGCTTAAGATTATCTATTATATTGTTAATTTAGAACTAGAGTGCTACAACAAATAGCTGTACTAACATCTTTGTCAAAAGCACATGGTGAAGCACTAAAAGACACTTACTGTTGTGAAGGTTTTCATTAAGTAAAAGAATTTACTTATTTCCTAGGAAAGGGGGGAATGAGACAGAGTAAAGATCCATTCTGAATTATGTGAAGTGTCTAAGAGAAGTGAAAAGTCTGTGAGGCCAAAGCTGAAAGAAGAACTCACATGCCGAGACAGCAAGGAGACAGAGAAAGAAAAACAGAAAAGACCACAAGGTCGATTTGCCCCCGACTTAGAAATTCCTTTGATAAAGAAGAACTGGTGCTAAATGTCACAGGGAATGAATATGTATGAACTTTTTGTGAACCTGTATGCATATGCATTTGGAAGGGGGATAAAAGAAGACCCGAGGTCTTCAGAGGCACGCATGCCTTGTTGGGAGACTTGCGTCCCGCGCGCGTTGCAAATAAACATACCGGGCTTTACAACTTATATAAAGTTGTGAGGTTTCTTTTCTCCGCAAAACAGCTGCCACCACCCTGAACAACAGGGTGTCAGGTTATATCCTGACTCGATCAGTTTGTAGTGTTTCTGTATCATTGCCTTGATCCTTATTTTGTTACTGAATTGGAATTCTGGCTTAGACTCTTCCTCAGGTTTGCCTTTAAATCAGTACAAAGCTCATTGTACTCATCCCTTGTTTTCCTCCCTTGTTTTAGGAGTATCCCGTTCCTAAAACTTGGCCAGATGGCAGAAGACAACTCAAGGAAGATGAGGATGCCCCAGGACACCCAGGCAGGTGAGGAGGAAGTCAGTGCCCCTTTCCCCCTCTCTCCTGCTCCATCTCCCAGCCCAGAAAATCCCCTCGCTGCAGGACATCCCTGCTGCCAATGCCATCCTGCCGGGGATGCACTGGTGGGATCTCCTTCCCCTTCCCTCTTGCACGGAGGGAAATCCCATCCTGTCCTTGTCCTTCCTCTACCAGAGAAGGAGCTGAGGATCAAGATCAGGGACGACAAATCCCCACAGCACAACCTCATGGAAGAGGCCAGTTTGAGTGGCTCCATGGGAAAAGAATCCAATGGGGAGGAAAAGCCCTGGAGATCCTCCATGAGGAGGAGGGGCTCCAAACCCAACCCAGGGTTCTCTGAGGAGGAAAGACCCACCCTGAGCCAGGAAGGTGGACAGAGCTTCAGCCAGAACTCGGAGCTGGTAGTCCATGGGCAGCTTCATGATGGGCAGAAGCCCCACAAGTGCTTGGAGTCTGGGAAGAGCTTCAGGCAGAGCAGCACCCTGATCAGCCACCAGAGGATCCACGCTGGGGAATGGCCCTATGAGTGTGGGGAATGTGGGAAGGGCTTCAGCTCCAGCTCTGCCCTTGTCAGCCACCGGCGCATCCACACGGGGGAGAGGCCCTACGAGTGTCCCCAGTGTCAGAAGAGGTTTCAGAGCAGCTCCAGTCTCCTCCGGCATAAGCGGATTCACACGGATGAGAGGCCTTTGCGCTGCCCTGAGTGTGGGAAGGGCTTCAAGCACAACTCCAACCTCATCAGGCACCGGCGCATCCACACTGGGGAGAGGGAGAGGCCCTATGAGTGTCCCCAGTGTGAGAAGAGGTTTCACACCAGCTCCAGTCTCCTCCAGCACCAGCAGATTCACACTGATGAGAGGCCCTTCCGATGCCCTGACTGTGGAAAGGGCTTCAAGCGCAACTTCACCCTCATCACCCACCAGCACATCCACACAGGGGAGAGGCCCTATGAGTGTCCCCAGTGTGGGAAAAGCTTCACCCAGATCTCTGTCTTAACCAGACACCAATGGAGGCACCTGTAAGGGAAGCTCTGCCAATGCCCCAATGGAGGAGGACTTTTGTGCACTGCCCCAACTTCATCTATGGTTGGAGGATCCATGTTGGGAAGAGCCCTGGTGATCCATTTTTCCTTCTGATCCATGTTAGGAAGACACCTGTCCCTTTTCCTGCCTCTGCCAATGACATGATATGGGATGGAAGAACATGAGGGTCTGGCAATGACTGTGTCATTACATTCACTCCCACCTCAGGTCATTGCCAGGGACAGGAAAGAGACTCTCTCTCTCTCTCTCTCTCTCTGTCCCTGAGGAGAAGGGTGTCCTTTCCAGGCAGGAGGATATACGCGGCCAGGCAGACCCAGTAAGTTGTGTTTTAGTTTTCCCTGTAAACAGTTTTATTTATACACTCTGTTATCAGTATTGTTTCTGTTCCATTCATTCCTTATCTCATTGTTGTTCCCAATAAATTGTTCTTATCCCAGCCCGGGATCTTTGCCTTTGTGCTTTCCAGGGGAAGCGGGAGGGCAGCGAGGGCAGCGCGGGCAGGAAATTGGGGAATCCCATTCCTGAACCTCAGCCGGTGGAAACCAAGCATCCCAGCTGGTCCCAGCCCTGGTGGCCATGGCAACAGCCTTGGGAGCGGGTCCCTGGCTGGGGCTGTGGGAACCTCTTCCCTCTGGTGCCCAGGGACAGGAGTGGAGGGAACGGCTGCAGCTGAGTCGGGGCAGGCTCAGGTTGGATGTCAGGAAAAGGTTTTTGCCCAGAGGCTGCTGGGGCCCTGCCCAGGCTCCCCAGGGAAGGGTCCCAGCTCCAGGGCTCTCTGAGCTTCAGCAGCGTTTGGACAGCGCTGCCAGGCCCAGGCTGGCATTGTTGGGGTGTTCTGGGCAGGGCCAGCAGTTGGACTGGAGGATCCTGATGGGTCCCTCCCAGCTCAGCCAATTCTGTGATTCTGGGATCCCATGGGGCTGACAATGGTTGCCATGGCAACGGGCTCTGGCTACAGGCCTGAGCTGGTGTCCATGGCAACCACCCCGGGCATGGGGTCTCCATGGAGCTGCCAAGGGACTAAGCATAGCAATAGGGGGCTGGAGATAGTTTCCATGGAAACTGACCATAGCAATAGAGGGCTGGTGATGGTTGGCTGCTAAGGATCAGATTTGTCACAGGCCCTCAGAGCGGTTCCATGGGGACTTTCCAGGAGTCTCCAGGCTGTTCAAGAGCTGGAATGTCACAGGCAGAGGCAGGGGCTCCATGGAGATCTCCCAGGGCTTTCTGGGATGGTAAAGAGCCCTGTGGTCAGAGGCAGTCTCAGCCATTCCATGGTGACATCCCAGGGGACCTTGGGCTGCAAAGGCACCGATCTGTCACAGGCACTCACGGGGGCTGCACAGTGACATCCCAGGAGTCCCCAGGCTGCCAAAGAGCCGGGATGTCCCAGACACTCGCAGGGGTTCCTGTCATGGGCACAGTGGGAGCTTCAGGAAGAGTTTTTTAGAGAAGCTCCTGTTGGGTCTCGAGGTTCAGAAAGGAGCCCCAAAAGCCCCCATAGATCCCAAAATGTCACCATTCAATCAGAGATGATCCAGACTCCGATCACAAGTCTAAGGGCTCAAAGCCACCCTTTTTTCAATCCTCTTCGTTTATACCTTAGTTTGCTACAGGTGGACCTCATTGGTAATTTAATCAGCACATTTCACATAGTTGGTTAATGAAGAGAACACTCTTCATTAAAAACTTTTTGGAAAAAACAACCTATTATAAATATTGTCATGGTGCCAGTTAATGATGTTTGTTTTATGCTGGGCCTTTCTGGGGACTCTCTGGATGTGGGAAACCCTCCTGTAGCAGTTCTGTGCCAGGTAAAAGGAGATGCACAGGACTTTTTTGGTCTTTGGCTTCTTGTTTATTGTTATCTGTTCTAAAGTTTTGCATGCTGTGCATACCAGACTCAGCACGCTGGACAAACACCTCAAAATGGCTCTAAAATGTATGGTTTCAAGGTCTTTTAAAGTTGTCTCACCCAATTAACTCTTAAAACGTACATTATTTCTACTTATCTACCAATACTCATTCCTTGCACTGCAACCTCTGCACTGTGCTTTCCTTAACCAATCACCCTGTGCCACCAACACTGCAGAAAATGGAGTAGATGAAGAAGAAGACAGGGACTACATCCAAATTCCTCCATCTTGCTTCCTATCTACATCATAATAAAAATCCCAAAATCTAAATTTCTCACCCAAGGGACATGCTATACTACCCTCTAATCTATTTCAGACTTTGGTAAATTGTAATCTGTCTCAAAGTCCTGGAAGTCCTCTCCATGGGGGAAATATAAAGGCAGTGTTTCTCTGGGGGTCAGGACCCCTCAGAGCAGACACAGAAATATTCCCTGTACCCTGGATTCCCACACATTTAACCTAAAAACCTTTAACCCTTAACATGTGAAGTTACCAAAAATGTTCCAGAAAAGTAGGATTAGAAGGAGGAGAAATAGAGAACAACAGAAAGACAGAAGATCCATAGAAAGACACACACATAGGTACCAGCTACTGGGGTTCCAGCGTCGCTAACAGAAAAACCCCAGGGGAAGACAAGATCCACACCCATAGCTGGCCTTGTGCTCTGGCTTTTAAGCTCCTGGGCCTTCATGGGCCCACCCCTGGGGTGGGACTGCCAGTTGCTTGTCCAATATGAGCCCAGGTAGCACCAGCTGCTAGTGTGTGATTGATTGACAGCTCAGCCAATCAGAGTGGGGTTAGCACAGCCCCCTGCTGTGTGATTGACAACTCTGCCAGGCCAGGGCTGGGGGCGGGGCTCTGTCCCACCACACACCAAGGCCTGACCCAGCCCTGGCCCCACATGGGCATTCCGAGCATCCCAAGGTGTCTCAGGACATTGATCTCATCCAGCCTCTGACAGCAACCATGGTGACACTACGGAACCTCATGGAACCATGGGTCCTTGTGACAATGGAGGTCCAAGGAGACCCTGGAGAGACTGTGGAATCCAGGAATCATGGAATCAAGGAGACTATTGTGCACATCATGGGCCCTATGGAAGCAAGGATCAACAATCAAATTGTGGTTTGATTGTGATTGATTTAAAATAGAAACAAGGAGCCATTGTTTCACAGCAGAGCTACATGGGGCCAATGGACCCTTGTGACTCTGTTGGGGCTCATGAAATCAAGAAGCCATTGTGACATTGCCAGACCTCATGGAATCAAGGAGACCATTGAGACAGTGTTAGGACCCGTGAAGTCAATGGAACATGGAACAGGTCTGCCTGGTTTGGACTCCTGCAGGCTGTCTGACAGGTCCCACTGAATTTGACATGTCAAGGGCCACTTCCCATCTGACCCTGAAACACTGAACTCTGTGCTTTTATTCCTATGGGAAAGAACTTTCTTTCTTGTCTAGGCACCCATGGCCAAAATTGGGATTCTGTGTCTAAAATTCTCCATATCTAAGGGCTACTCCCAGACAAAATCTGCCCATACAGTCAAGTCTGGCTAGACTTGGCCTCTGGTGACTGCCTCTCATCTGACCCTGCACCACTGGGGCTCACTTGTTTCCTTCCTGTGGAGACCACTTTGACACTGTGGGGCATTGCAGAACCAATGGGCCATGGTGACACGTCAGGCCGGTGTGGAACCTGTTATACTGTAGGAACTTCTGGAACCAAGGGGAACATTGTGACCCTGCAGGGCACCATGGATCCAAGGGGCCACTGTGACACTGTGGGGTCTCATGGAACCAAGGACATCTTTGTGGGTCTGTTGGGCTGCATGGTCTCAAGGGGCCAGTGTGAAGCAGCAGGGCTTTGTGGAACCAAGAGGCCATTGCTGCATTTCAGGGCCTCGTGGAGCCAAAGGGCTGTTGTGATCCTGCAGGGCACCGTGGACCCATGGAGACCATTGTGACATTGCAAGACCGCATGGAATCATGGAGAGCATTGCGACACTGTGGGGCCTCATGGAACCAAAGGGTCACTGTGACCCTGCAGGGTCTTATGTAAGGAAGGGGCCATTGTGACACTATGGGAACTTGTAGAATCAAGGGGATCATTGTGGCACCACTGGAGCCTATGGAACCAAGGGGCCATTGGACACAGCAAGGCTCCATGGAACCAATAATCATTATGACACATGGGGCCTTGTGGAACCATGGAGACCATTAGGTTCCTTAAGGACTTGTGTAACCAAGGGGCCATTATGACACCAGAGGGCATCATGGAAGCAAGAGAACCATTGTGGCACAGCAAGGCCTCATGGAAGCAAGGACCAATTGTGACACTGCAGGGCCCTGTGGAACCAAGGGAACAAGAAGTAGGTGTGGCTGCCTTGGCCTCCCAGGGTTCACCTGACAGGTCTGACTGACCTTGGAATGTGGAAGGCCACTCCCATTTGGCCCTAAAATTCTGGGACTCTGGGCTCTTCTTTTTATGGAAAAGAACTGTCCATTTTTTCCCAGGCATCCATGGCCAAAATTTGGATTCCACCTCCATATTTCTGTGTATCCAAGAATTGCTGCCAGACAAAAGCTGCCAAACAGACAGGTCTGGCTGGTCTTTGATTCCTGAGTGCCAGAACTCACCTTTTTCCAAACACTGGAAAGAGCTCTGTGCTTTACTTTGTATGTAAAAATCCATGCTTCTCCTGGCAAAACATTCTGAAATTAGGATTCCACATTCATAATTTTGAATATCCAAGGGTTGCTCCAAGCAAACCTGCCAGGACAGACAGGTCAGGCTTGCCTTGGCCTCTGGTGGTTGCTGTTTATCAGCTCCTGAAACATGGGGGCTCTGTGGTTTTCTTCCTATGGAGACCAATGTGACATTTGGGAGCCTTGTGAAATGAAGGGGCCATTGTGACACTGCAGAGCACCATGGATCCAAGGGACCAATGTGACACTGTGGAGCCTCTTGGAACCAAGGACATAATTGTGGCTCTGTTGGGCCGCATGGTCCCAAGGGGCCCAGTGCAAAGCAGCGGTGTGGTAGTGAGCCCAGCTGTAACTCATAGTCAGCCAGATTTTATCCCAAAAGAATTGGGCATGAGTTTCAAACCCTGGGAATCATTTGTTTAACTTAGGGTGAGTTTGAGAGTTCCCCCATAAGCCTTTAGTGTTGCTATGCTAATTTGTCCAAGTTCTACTCCTCTATTGGTTACTTGTTTCCCCTACAGGTTTATTGTTCTTGAGCGTTCTACCCCCAAGTGTCTATGTTGTTGCTTCCCCTTTGTCTCAGGTTTTAGGAACCTGCCCCTTGTACTGTGCTGGACTTCTCCATGTTTATTCTTTTTCATTCTGTTATTAAAGTTCATTTTAAACAACTCCATTGATCCTGCCCCTTTTCATTTTTGCCACCCTTGCCCTGAACTCAGGGAGCCAGGGATGTTTGTCACAGCCACCTTCATTGTGACTTTTGGTGCCCGAACAGGGACCCTGGCATTCACGGCTCCCTGTGTCAGTCACATCAGCTGGGGTTAGCTGATGGATAGGCCAGCACTCCCCGGGATTTTGCATTGTGCTGGGCCCGGCGGATTCATCACTGCTTCAAAGAACCTTGCCCAGCATCAGCAGGGACAATGATGGTTTCACCTGCACAGGATTGCAGGTGGGTTTGGGGAAATGCAAGACATTTATTGCCCATTTTGCCATGGTGTTTTTACAATAGGCACCCACATCCCATAATTGGTTTGCAGTGTTCCGGTGGCTCTTCCCCATAAGGCAAAGAAAGAGAAAAATGGGCAGCCAGATGTCCAAAGTAGAAAGGAGCATATATGGATGCTTTAATTCTCACTGATCATGATATAATATTTTCAAAGGATGAATTTAAATCAATCATGGGGTGGATCATTAAAAATTTTCCAGACGCCTCTGCTGACGAAATCCATACCTCTGAATTTTGGGACTCAGTGGGAGTTAAACTGTACAACCTTTTGATCAAAAGGGACCCCATTGCATCCCGCATGCTTCCCATCTTCCATACTATCCTTGAGACCCTTCACCAGCAAGCAGTGTGTTGAAAACTCAATCCATTGGTCACTCCTAACTCAGGACCTCCCTTCAAACCTGCCTTTCTCAGACCTTTCATGATGGTCCAAGATGGCAATGGCCAGGCTGTCTTAGAGCATCATGCTCTGGAGAGTCAAGATAGAAGGGGCCCAAATGTGGCTCAGGAGCCTGAGCATCCTACCTCCGTCTTGGCTCCTCCACTTCCTGCTACCACAACCTTCTCTTCTGCCCTGAACAAACCTCCAGACTCCACCCCAAAAACTGCGGGTCAAGCCCTCACTGTCAATCATCCTTTCCACTCTGGGCCATGCCTCCAGTGAAGAAAGGAGACTGGCAAGTACCCTCGACACTCCTCATTGCTCCCGTGTGAAAGAAGGGGGAAGAATCAAAGGTATCAGGCATTGATTTATGGGGAAATCAAGGATCTGTGTAGGGCAGCTAAAGACCATAGGAAGGACTTACTTTGTTTTAATGGACTAATGAGGGCCATGTTTACAGCACATCTTAACGCCCTATGATTTAAAATATATTATGGCCATGTTGGTGTCACCTACAGAATACACCCTGTGGGAAGGGGGATGGAAGTGTTTACATTATCAATTAATAGGAGACTATGATAATAAGGGGGCAAGGGCGGAATTGACAACCAACCATCTAGCTGAAGAAGGACAACAGAGCCTACCAGATGATCAAGCAGCAGGTATTTGGATGATATCAAAGAGATGGCTTTGCAAGCATTAATCCAGGTATTGGATGGCAGCACCCCCAATTAGGACTATCTTCAGTGGCTGCAGCTAAAGCTTTAGGACAATTAGACCATCTTGTGTGCCTGTTAGGTAAGCAAACCAATGCTACCTCCCTTGCATTGAGTGACCTGCTCTCAGACATAGAGACCATCGGACACACCACCTTGCAGAACAGTGATAGAGTTTTTACTCTGGGCACATGGGCATGGCAGTGTAGACTCTGAGGGATGTGTTGCATGAACGTCTCCAGCCAATGTAAGTCAATCCAAAGAGCATTCAGGTACTTAAGGAAGAGTTCAAGAAGCTTCAAGTGGAAAACAAATACTGGGTCAAAAAAGTCTTCCAATCCAAGGGACTAAAGGGTTGGATGATGTCTAGCTAAAACAGGACTATTAATTCTCCTAGTGGTTGTTGTTGTAATGTTAATTGTCCCATTTTTGTTTGGATGCTTTTAGAAGGTCTTACAAAATTCTTTCAGTTCCATCTATATTGTAAAACGGAAAGGGGGAAGATACCCAACACACTCCTTGGACTCCTTGGAGTAGAGAATTGGAGGCCAGGATGGCACAAAAACCTCTCAAAGACTCAGTGTGGGAAGGAAAATCCTTAAAAGTACATAAAACTATTCTAAAATCCATAAAATACCTTAAAAACCTTGAGTATCTCAAGGCATTAATGACCCCAACTGAGTGTCAGCACAAAGCCCTCCAGGGACTCATTAAAGCAGATAATTGTGGCAATGATTGCACAAACCTCTCACAGAGTCTGGATCAAAAGGGCAACACCAAGTACCTTAAAATAACTGAAGCACCCTGAAATATTAATGAGCCCCACTGAGTGTTGTTACTGACAAAGTCTCTCCAGGGACTAATTACAGCAGATATTGGAGGCCATGATTGCAAAAACCTCCCAGAGACTCCAAGGCAAAAGCCAAACCCAAAGTCCTTTGAAAAACCTGCAGTCCCTGCAGGGAGCATTCACGTGCCCCCAGGGCCATTCCTGAGCAAGACTCCCCAGGGACTCCTTCCAGCAGATCCTTGAGGCCACTGGGATGTGGGCTAGGGGGGGATGTTGAGGGCAGGACAAGGGGCTGACAGTGCCCAGCCTGGCTGGGGCTGTTCCAGGAGGCCCCATTACCTCAGGACAAGATGTCTCCTCACAGCCCTTGGTGGCACAGACCCTGCTGTGCCCCAGGGCTCCTCTTTGTCCCCACCTGTCATCACTATCTGCAGTTCTCTGCTTTTCCTGGGGACACTTGCTCAGTCATGTCCCTCAGTGGGACCCATTAAAAGTCCATGAAACTTTGGAGTTGGATTCTGACTTGGAGTTCTGGAGAGCTTTCTTCAGCTCCCTCTCAGGGACTGATGTTCAGGGCCTCAGCACAAAGCCCCAGAGGCTCATTAAAGTCCTTGTGATATGTCTGTGCTGCTGAGCTGGGCTTGGCTCCTGGCATAGATGCAGCTCCTGGTAACCAAGAAGAGCTTCAAAAGCACATTTCTCTTGATGAGCAGCTCTTCTTCCAGCCCAGCAGGGCTGGGGCACTGCCTGCAGCCAGCCTGGGCACAGCACAGAGGCAGAGAGAGCTTCAATCAGTCAGGGCTGGGAAGGTGCTGAGAAGTGCCTGGGACAGAATCACTGCTAGCCCTTGGCACAGGAACCTCTGGCTGCAGGACAATGCAGCTGCAGCTCCTGGAATGATCTCCTAAAGCTGGAACATCCCAATGCCTACAGACTCTGTGAGTACAACTTTGAGTATTTCCAGTGCAGGGGAGGTGAAATGCTCATGAAGCTCTGACATGCTGAGAGTTTCTGCTCAGTCATAGAATATCTACAAGTCAAGGATTTTGATAGAAAATAAGATATTTCCTAAGACTTTGTATTCAGTTTCCTACTATTGGAGAATGTCAGGAAGGGAGGGTTAAATATTAAAGGTAATATGAATTATTAGTTAATATTTTGCCAATGCTTGAGACATCCAAACTGTTACTTTTAGTGATCAATAGGTTCACAGGAGACCTCTAATGTGTTTTCAGCCACTGTGCCCAAGGACAGCAGCTGCATTACTTTTGCTCTTGACCATCAGGCTCAGTCTGAGCTGTCCTTTCTCCAAGCTGCAAACAGAACCTGCCCCCAGCCAGTGCCCTGCAAACAGGCAGGGTTCTGTAGGGCCAAGGAGAGTACACAGACATTTGGGGTCTGTGAGTGCTGGAAGGGAGAGATCAAGCACAGGGAAACACCCGCAGGAGGGAACATCTCCAGGAAGCAGAGAGAATATCAGGCAATAAGAGAAAACAAATCTCAGAAATGCTGTGGCAGGGCGAGTTTAGAGATGCCCACAGGATCCCCTCCAGTACAGCCCCTCCCTCTGAGAAAGCCCCCTCCCTCCTGTGCCCCAGCCAAGCCTGTGCCCTCAGGGCCAGGACTCCAAGGCATGCAGCCCCTCCTGTGCAGGCAGAGCTGCAGGAGAGCCGTGGGGCAGCTCTGCAGCCCCGGGCCCAGTTCCCTCTGCAAAGCACAGGGCTGGGAGCAGCTGACCGGCCCTGGGGGCTCTGGCAGGGGGCACAGCTGGCTCAGGGTGACGCTGTCCCCAGTGCCCGGCTCTGGGCAATGCTGTCAGTGCAGCCAGGGAAGGAGCTGCATCTCCCTCAATCCAATGCCATCATAAGGACACTTGGGAGTCTCCCTGAGATTTCAGTCCAAGCTGGGAGCTTCAATCCAGGGTGCAAACCTGTCCTAGATCATCTCTTGAGTTATAAGATTGATGGGGAAAGGCAGAGGTGTTGTGACACTGAAAATGCTTCTGGGTTGGTAAAATGAGCAGTGTGAGTCGTTGGCTACAAATGTGGAGATGGGCTGTGGTGGATCCACCTGCTCTCAGCTGTGTCTGGTGACATGTCAGGGGAAGCACTGGAAGATGATCACCGTCAACCTGAGAAACATTAAAGCTCAAAGAAACTCTGAACAGGTACAAACAACAGACTATCTATCCCCAGTCTCCACTCATCACGTCACCTCAGGGAACTCACTCTGTTCTACCAGTAGGCAGCAGAATTGCTGAGGCTTTCTGCTTTCCAAGAAAACCAGGAGAGACATGGGGGAAGATCAAAAAGAAAATCTCAGAACGCTTAAACACAAAAGCATGTCCATGTATGCTATAGATGATGATATATGGGAAATGGCTTTGAATTTGGTTACAGGTATCTCCTTTCAATCTTCACTATCCGTTTCTCCATGAACAGATCCCCATGGCTAGACGCAGCAAATGTCCAACAGCAGCTCCATCAGGCACTTCCTCCTGCTGGCATTGGCAGACACACGGCAGCTGCAGCTCCTGCACTTCTGCCTCTTGCTGGGCATCTCCCTGGCTGCCCTCCTGGGCAACGGCCTCATCATCAGCGCCGTAGCCTGCAGCCACCACCTGCACATGCCCATGTTCTTCTTCCTGCTCAACTTGGCCCTCACTGACCTGGGCTCCATCTGCACCACTGTCCCCAAAGCCATGCACAATTCCCTCTGGGACACCAGGACCATCTCCTACTCAGGATGTGCTGCTCAGCTCTTTTTCTTTATCCTGTTTATTGTAGCAGAGCTTGCCTTCCTGACCATCATGTACTACGACCGCTACATGTCCATCTGCAAACCCCTGCACTATGGGACCCTCCTGAGCAGCAGAGCTTGTGCCCACATGGCAGCAGCTGCCTGGGCCAGTGCCTTTCTCGACGCTCTCATGCACACAGCCAATACATTTTCCCTGCCCCTGTGCCATGGCAATGCCCTGGGCCAGTTCTTTTGTGAGGTGCCTCAGATCCTCAAGCTCTCCTGCTCACACTCCAACTTCCTCAGGGAACTTGGGCTCATTGTGATTATTGCCTGTTTAGCATTTGGCTGTTTTGTGTTCATTGTTTTCTCCTATGTGCAGATCTTCAGGGCTGTGCTGAGGATCCCCTCTGAGCAGGGACGGCACAAAGCCTTTTCCACCTGCCTCCCTCACCTGGCTGTGGTGTCCTTGTTTGTCAGTACTGCCACGTTTGCCTACCTGAAGCCCCCCTCCATGTCCTCCCCATCCCTGGATGTGGCCATGTCAGTTCAGTACTCGGTGGTGACTCCAGCCCTGAACCCCCTCATCTACAGCCTGAGAAACCAGGAGCTCAAGGCTGCAGTGTGGAGACAGATGACTGGATGCTTTCAGAAACATTAAACTGCTGGCAATTTTCTGCAAAACGCTTGTAGTAAAAGTCATCTTTGATATTTCTTGTTGATTTCATTTTGGAGCTTATTTTTCTTTGTTTAACTTTTTTATATTATCCATAAAGAAATGTTATTGTTTATACCATGTCTCAGTATGTTTCTCTCCACCTTCCCTGTGCCCATAGACTGTGTCAATGAGGGGCTGCACTCTTGGTGGTGTTAAAGGAAGTAAAGGATCTCCCAGCTGAGTTTTCTGCAGAGATGCTCTTTTGTTGCCTTCTCTGGAGCTGCAGCAGCAATGTCTGTGTGCAGAGCTAGGGGCAGATCAGGGCTGGCACAGCAGCTGTGCCCAGCAGCAGCAGCAGGACTTGGTGCTGCCACTGCTGCTGCCGTGGCCCTGCCCCACTGCCCTGGTGACCCTGGTGTTGCTGTAGGGCCTGAGTGCTCTCAGGGCCAGGCACAGTCCTGGGGGTGGCAGTGCCGGGGCTGCAGCAGAGACAGGCCATGGGCACTGCTGGGGCAGCGCTGACGCCTCAGCCCAGGCTCTGGGGGCTCCAGGCTCCTTACCCAGGCTCTCTCAAGAGCACGCCCAGGCCAATTCTCAGCACAGAAAAGCCCGCTGAGCAGCCCTAAGCTGGCTGTGGGCAGGCTGGGGGCAAACAGCATGGCTGGGGCTCTACAAGGGCCCTGGGGGAGATGGGAAGGAGCAGCAGAGCAGGGGCTGATCCATCCCCAGTGCGCTGGACAGCCCAGGGCAGCGTCCCAGAGCATCCTCATGCAGCTGCCAACAACATCCCCCTCTGCAGCCCTGGCCTCTCCCCCAGCTGACACAGGTGTCCCTTCCTTGCAGGCACAGACACGGCAGCACTGGCTCAGGAGCTCCTGGTTGCATTGCACACAGCAGGCGGGACACCTCCATGCTGTTACTGTGGGGACATGAACCTGAGGGAGCACAAATACCATCAGCCCCTGGGGCCAGTAAGGGTTGGGGGACCACCCAGGGAAACCACTCAGCTTTATCCTGGCCTCTGCAGTCAGCCAGAATGTTTGTTCCTATGAACTGGGAGTTTCCTGTGACACTGCAGATGCTGTTGCTCAGAGCCAGGGCTGCCTGGCAGCCACCCCCAAACAGCCCTCAGCATTTCCTTGGCTTCACCATTGCTTTATTTGCTTTTCCGTGAAACAAATTTCTTCCTCTTGCCCATCCCTGTTCTTTCCCCTGCAAACAGCCCATCCCTGTTTGCCCTTTCCTCTCAGGCCCCACTCCCCATTGCAGTTCCTGACTTGGCACCATGGGAACGTCCCTTGGGCAGCAGGATCATCCTGCAAGTGCTGTAGGAATTGTCTGCAGGCTCCTGCACTGCCTGGTGCTGCTCCCTTGCCAGAGGCACCCCAGGCCATGGGGGCACATCTGGGCTTCTGTGTCTGGCTCTGGGGCTCCCTGTTCTGGGCAGTGAGGAGGAGCTGCAGAGGCTCTGCAGGACTGACAGGATGGGCTTTGGGGCTGGCAGGAGAAGCTGAGGGACCTGGGCCACTGGAGCTTCTAAAGAGGAGGCCCAGGGCTCATCCTGCAACTGCTGCAAGGGCAGTTTCAGAGAATCCCAGAATCAGCAAGGTTGGAAAAGTCCTTGGAGATCATCAAGTCCAACCTGTGCCCTGAAACTGCCTTTTCTCCCCTGAGCCTCCTCTTCTCCAGGATAAACATCCCCAGCTCCTTCAGCTGCTCCTCACGGGACTTGTGCTCCAGACCCCTCCCCAGCCTTGTTGCCCTTCTCTGGACACACTCCAGTCCCTCCATGTCCTCCCTAAATTGGGGGGCCCAGAACTGGACACAGCACTCCAGGTGCTGCCCAGGCAGTGCTGAGCACAGGGGAAGAATCCTTGCCCTGCTCCTGCTGGCCACACCATTCCTGAGACGGGCCAGGAGCCATTGGCTTTCTTGGCCACTTGGGCACACTACTGGCTCCTGTCCAGCCTGCTGTCCATCATTCACTGCAGATCCCTTTCTTGCCTGGCTGCTGTCCAGCCACTCTATCCCCAGCCTGTATTGCTGCAGGGGTTGTTGTGGCCAAATTGCAGGACCCAGCACTTGGTCTTGTTAAACCTCACCTTGCTGGATTTGGGCCCGGGATCCAGCTTGTCCAGGGCCCTGTTCAGAGCCCTCCTACTCTCCAGTAGATCCACACTCCCAGACAACTTGGTGTCACCACAGTTCCATGAGGCCCCAGAGTTTCCCAAATGTCTCCATGATTCCCTGAGGCCTCCCAGTGTCACAATGTGTCTTTGGTTCCATGGGACCCTGTGATGTCACAAAATCCCTTGGATCCTTGGGCCCTGCAGTGTCACAGTGGCCCTTGGTCCCCCAAGGCCCTGGTTGGGGATATCCTTGGTTCCATGAGGTCTGGCAGTGCAACAATGCTCTCCTTGGTTCCACAGGTTTACAATGGCCTCTTGGTCCCAAGGTCCACCACGGTGTCAAACATGTTTGCTTCATTCCAGGAGTCCCTGAGGAGCTGCACAGGCCCCTTGGTTCCATGGGGCCCTGCAGTGTCACAATGGCCCCATCCTGACACCAGGTCCTGCTTTGTCACAATGCTCTGCATGGTCCCACTAGGCCCTGCAGGATCACAGTGGCCTTTTGGCTCCAGGTCTCAGAGTGCCACAATGAATTCATTGGTTCTGCAGTGTCACAATGGAGCCCTGGTGACACAAGATCTTGCAGTGTCACCGAGCAGCCTTGGTTCCATGGGGCACCACAGTGTCACAATTGTTCCCTCAGTTCCCAGAGTCCTTGCAATGGAGCAATGGCCCCTTGATTCCATTGTCCCCAGGCTCTCCCAAGGGTCTGCTTGGTTCCACAGTGGCACAATGGCCCCTTGGTTCCACAAGGCCCTGCAGTGTCACAGTGGCCTTTGTGGTTCCACCGGGACCCAGACTGTAACCATGGACTCCTCTCTTCCATCCAGCCCCACAGTGTCACAATGGCCCCTTGGCTCTGTGCTGCCATGTCGTACACAGTGTCACCATGGTCTGCTTAGTGCCACCAGGTTCCGCAGTGTCACAATGGCCCCTTGCTTCCCCAGGCCCCTGCACTGTCACAATCATCAAAGAATCAACCAGGCTGGAAAAGACGTTGGAGAGCATCAAGTCTACCTGGGACCCAACACCACCTTGTCACCCAGACCATGGAACTCAGTGCCACATCCAGTCTTTCCTTAAACACTTCCAGGGTTGGTGACTCGCACATCTCTCTGGAGAGCCCATTCCAATGCCAAATCACCCTTTGTGAGGAGAATATTTCCTAATGTCCAGCCTGAATGTCCCCTCGTGCAGCTCCTCTTGTCCTCTCACTGTTCCCTGGGAAAAAAATCTGATGCCCACTTTGCTGCACCCTCCAGTCAGGGACTTGTAGAGAGTGATGAGGTCTCCCTTGAGCCTACTCTTCTCCAGGATAAACAACCCCAGCTCCCGCAGCCACTCCTCCAGGACTTATGCTCCAGACCCCTCCCAAGCCTTGTTGCCCTTCTCTGGACACGCTCCAGCCCCTCCATGTCCTTCCTAAATCGAGGGCCCAGCACTGGACACAGCACTCGAGCTGCTGCCCAGGCAGTGCTGAGCACAGGGGAAGAATCACTGCCCTGGTCCTTCTGGCCACACCATTCCAGATCCATAGGAGGGCCAGGGGTTGGATGAGGGAAATGGTGGGGAGGGAGTGGGGACAAAGTGTAATTGATTGTCAGCCATAAAGGGTCTTGATCTTCATATCTGTTCAGACTGCGTTAGAAAGTACTGGGGGTCAATATCAATTGGACATTGCTGATAGCAATCTATGAACAGGAAAAAATAATTGTGAAAACAATTGCCTCTGTTTTTTTTTTTTTCAATATAGCAGATTCATGTTGAATACACTTTTGAAATTTGTCTAATTAACCACAGAAGAATTTGAAACTTAAATTATTCCCAAGGGCTTTTCTTGTCTGACTGTTTTGAACTATTGCTTATGAGCCTTTTTCATTGAATTCCTGAACTGAACAGCTGAAGAAATAGGAGACATCTGGAGTAATAAAATTCAACAGCAACCTCCAAGTGGCTGAGGATCCATCCCCATCAGAGCAGCAATGAACAGAAATGGGCACAGCTTTGTGGCTGCCCCAGCTTTGGCATGGGCCCTGGGCCTGGAGCAGGAGCAGCTCTTGAGGGCCCCAAGGCCTGGACTCTTGTGCTGCCCTGGGCAGATGGGATGGCAGCAGGGGCTGCAGAGCTCTCAGCACCTCAGCCAGAGGGAAGCAGGGCAGCCAGGGTGCCTCCTTTGGCCTTGGCCAAGCACATTCCCCCATGGCTGAGGCTGAGTCCTGTGGCAGCTGCAGCTGCTGCTGTGCCCTTGCCAGGGGCTGAGGCTGTGGGGCCAGTGCCCAGAGCAGCCTGGCTTGAGCAGAGCTGTGGGGCCAGAGCCAGCTGGGCTGGGCTGGGGAGAGGCCCTTGGTGCTGCCCAGAGCTCAGGGCAGCTGGCAGAGCTTGCAGGGAGCTGGGCTGGGCTCAGAGAGCCTGACCCAGAAACCATCAATGTCCATCTCAGCCTGGCTGAGCGTGCAGGGGCAGGAATCAGGCCAGGCCTTGTGAGGCAGGGCCAGCACCTGTGCAAGGCATTGCAAACAGGCAAATGGCCCAGAGAGGAGGCTGCTCCGTACCCTTGGTGGCATGGACAGAGCAGTGAAGGGGGCCCAGGACATTTGTCAGTGCCAGCCTCTGTGCCCAGCCCTTTGGCAACTGTGCCTGCTGAGCCCAGCTTTGGCCTGGGCTGAGTTTGGCTGTGGCCCAGCTCCATCCTCCTGCAGGGCTCAGGGCCTGTTCCCAGCCGTGGCCAGCCCTGGCTGCCTCTCTGTTGGCCCAGAGGCTGGCAGAGCCCGGGGCAGGGCTGTCTGTGCAGCCCCACAGGTGCCAGGGGCTCTGCAGGAGCTGGCAGAGGCTTCCCAGCAGGGAGGCCATGGGGCACAGAGCCCCAAGGCTGCTGTGGGCACCACAGCACAGGGGCCGTTCCCAGCCGCAATGCTCCTGGCCTGGGCTGGGCCTGCACAGGTGCTGGGCCACTATGGCTGGGCCAGCACAGGGCCACAAAGGGGCCACGCAGCCGCTGCCCGGGCTGACAGCAAGGCCAGGCACACACAAGCAATTGCTGAGCATGGCCTGTGCTGGCCCGGCCTGACTGTGCCAAAGGCAGAGCTCAGCTGCCCTTGGGGGCTGCAGCAACAGTCCAGAGCCCAAAGAGCCTCCATGGCTGTGCTGGAGATCAAGGCTGCAGGAGGGAAATGCAGGGCTGCTGTGGGATGGGGAGGGCATTGAATTCCAGCACACACCTCAGCTCTCTGATGATCCCGGCATCATGCTGGGCCCTGGTTCAGACCGAAGCAGAGCAGATGTTGATGGGAGAGTAACCCTGCGGGGCTGTCAGGGACCTGCAGCTTGCAAAGAGCTCTGTTCTCCCTCAGGTGCTCTCGGAGAGATCCAGTCCCACCTGGGAACCTCAGGGCACAAGTGGCACTGCCTGTTCATGGGCGCACAACTGATGTCTGCCTGGAAAGGGGCACAGGTTTTAATACCTGTTTATATCATATTATACAAGCAAATCTTTATTATCTGGGTCATTTGAGTACTTTTGAGAAATGACAAAATTTTCCCATTTGGAACAGGGATTTCCTGGAAGTGTACTAATGGCAGAAGAAGAAGAAATATTGATCTTCTCATCTACTTGTGTCACCAATATTCAGTTTATTTTTTAATCTCACTCTTCCTTCAGATGTTTCCAACTCTTCGGTTTAAATGGCCATTTGTAAGAACATCTTTTCATTTAGAGCAGCTGGATCTTTGTGTTTCCTGCTGCTCCCAGATTTGGTCCTCTACTTCCTTTCTTATCATTCAAGTACCTCTGACATGGTTTGAGAGGATGTAGGTTTTCTGTGATATGCTGTGGTCACACCAATGAGGTTCGGATTTGAATATTGGCACCTGGTGTGCCCACTGAGGACATTGGATACGCCTGTGAGAACACAGGGGTCAAAGAGTAGAGCACTCCACTGGGAAGCTCTCTTGGGTTTCCAGCGGGAAAAGAGTTTGAATCTCTCCCCCCGTCCCAGCTGCCAGCTGGGCGGGGGGAGGGGAAAACCAAGCGGCCATGAGGTAGGCCAGGCCTTGGACAGATATGGGAGGTAGGCCTGGCCCAAGGATGGAAGAGAGAGAAGCACTGGGATGTATCGGGCAGCCCCCTCCTGAGAGACAGAGAGAGAGAGAGTTGGTGCCTGGGACTGTTACCTTGAAATTTGATATCATGTGTTGGTGGCACAGCCTTACTTGCGGAGAAGGGGGCGGGTTTTGCAGCAAGAAGGCATCCGGCCGCTTGTGGGAGTTTTGACCCCTTTTTGGACAATGAAAACTTCACAGAATATTAACCTTTTCTAGAAGACAGATAAAGTGGAAGATGAAGAAGGAAATGGGCAAGTGTGATGGAGGTCTGGGCCAGTGAGAGATGTTGGAAGAATAGAGAAGAATCTTAGGTGGGAAGAGATAATGGAGTGGCTTGCTGGATTCTTCTTGTATAGCCATGGACAGAGCCTTGTGACACAGAGACTGCATCCAGGGGGAGGCAATGGTTCAGAAACATGAGGGTTATGTGTTGGTACCCCTTGGTCCCAGGGGGTGAAATTTGGGGGGGGACAGGTGTCCCTAAGTTGAGACTGCATTTTTTTTTTGGTTGGGACAAAGCATCCTTAAAAGACAACCCTAGAAGCATCTCTGGTTCATGTTCAGTGGTGAAAGCACTGGACATGAAAGGAAGAGGTCACTATGGCACAAGAAGGACTTCTCTCCTCTTGACGAATTGAGAATTGATTATCCACAGGGTCGTGATGGGCTGAGAGTCAGTGATTTGAAGGATAAACATATTGGAAATTTGGTGGGGGGAGGAGGAAATGTATTTGTAAGGTTTTTATTTTCCCTGTGTGTTTCTTTTTACTTATAGTTGTAGTTTAGTTAATAAAGTTTTCTTTATTTCTAAGTGGGAGCCTGCTTTGCTTATTCCTGGTCACATCTCACAGCAGAAACCAGGGAGAGGGTATTTTCATGGGGGCACTGGCATTGTGCCAGTGTCAAACCATGACAACCTCTCATTTGACTGGTTTAATGCTTTGAGGTGCAAGAAGTTGACCAATATTTCTGAAGTTCAAATAAATATATAAATAATCATCACCTCAATTATGTTTACATTTACCACAGAATTGTTTATTCTTTTGTCCTTATCTAAAACTGTTCCTGTATGGAAATCCCTGGGGGATATGGGACATGTCACAGGCTGCTGGGAGATCCCAGTAAGCTGAGAGAAGAGCTGTGATGGTTATTAAACTGTTCAAATGTTCAACTTGTGTTTGATGGCAAGAAACCTTTCTGTGTCTCTGAGTGTCACCAGTCCCTAAACCCAAAGGACACAAACCTGATGAGTTGTGGTTCCCACTGCAGGGAAACTTGGACCTTGACTCTGCACAGGAGAGCTCTTCATCCACTTTCTCTCATTTCCTCCCTCTGGGCATGGAGGGAGCTCCTGACTTCAGTGTATGACTCGTGTGTGCAAAGAGCAAATCTGGGCAGAATCGGGGCAGGGAGGGTTTGGGGGGACCTTGGGATCTGTGCTGGGCACAGAAGGTGTTTTCCATTGCTCGAAGACTGTCTGCTGTGGAAAGTGGACTTAATATCCAGCAGAGGGATGACTTTTGCATTTGATGGAGCTGTGCCTTCCCTTGGCTTTGTTGGCTGACAAGAAATGAAAATCCCTCTGTGTCTCGGGCAGCTCCTTCTCCCAGGAATGCAGGTGGTAGTTGGAGCCAAGGAGCTGAAAGCTGCAGGTGCAGCATGGGCTGGAGGCAGCTCAGATTTGCACAAGGCTGCTCTGAGGGCCAGGGCTTGGATGGAGGAAATGGTGGGGTGGGGGTAGGGATAGAGTCGGATTAATTGTCAGCCATGAAGGGTCTTGATTTTCATATCTACTCAAACTGCATGAGGAGGCACTTGGATTCAGTGTCAATTGGAGATCGTGCGTATCAATCAATTAACAGGAAACAAAACAAAACTTGACCTAAAAAATGTTTTCTCACTGTCTTTTTAAATATCATATATTCACTTGTAATACACTACTGAGATCTACTTAAATACAAATTATTTTAAAATTGTAATCAAATTATTCCCAGAGGCTTGGATCATTTAGGTGGTCTGAATATTACTGAGCCCTGGGACACTGAATTCCTGCACTGAAGAGCTGAAAGCTGAACAAGTCTCTGGAGCAGGAAAATTCAACAGCAGCCTCCAAGGTGCTGAGGATGTCAGCAGCCCCCACTGAGGCCATCCCTGCCCAGAGACCGTGGGGAAATGGGCAGACAAGGAGAGCGTCCCTGGGGCTGGGGCAGCACAACTCAGAGGCAGCAGCAGCTCCAGCTGGGAAATGGGGTGTGGAATGTTGCTGGGAAAGCCCTGCCTGGGCTGTGCCAAGCAGGACAGACAAGCTCTGACCCCCATCCTCCAAACAGGAGACATTTAAAAGGAATTACAATTTTTTGTGTACTCTGAGTTGGCCTCACTGGAGAAATACCAACAAGAGATTGTCGGAGCTCAAAAGACCTAAACAGACTTTACTGGTGACTTTAGAAAATCAGAGAAATTTTTGGAAAATATTTATTATGACATTGTAGTGGTTTTGGTTTGTTAGTTCAAGATTTTTTTCTAATCTTGAGATTTTTTAATTAACGTATTGATGAGTGTGGTGGGTTTTATTATTAATTAATTATTTATGTATTTATTTTGTTGTGAGATAGGATTGCGAGAACAGTAAAGTAGGCTTAAAATTTTTAAAGGGTAGAAAGAAAATGTTTTTAAAAGTAACTAAAAGAAAAAAGGTAGTAAGAATTGAAATAAACTCTTTAGAACACTTTTTTTTACAACTTTATTTTTACTGACAATGTAAAGAAACTAAACCTAAAATTTGTAGTTATTTACTGTTTCTAGAATAGTCTTTTTTTTTTTAGTTTAGTTTGGGAGAGAAGTTTTTCTTGTTAAGGTTATGGAGATTCTTTTACAAGAGGAAAAAATAGCTTTTTTCTGGTTCTTAATTTTATCATGGTTAACAGTGGTCTGGGGGACTTTGTTATTGTGAAGTTGTTTTTATTGCCAGAAGGTTTATACAGCTTGTTCATGGGCCATGTCGACTTATTGTTTTAAAAATAGTTCTTTAAAGGTAAAAGTTTTCATAATTTACATTTAAAAATAATTTAAAATTATTTTTATCTCTCAGAATACAGATCTTCTCTTGGGAATATTGAATTACTTTTTTTTCCCCCTGTTTAAACTTTTTATGTAATTACAGTTATTTTAACAGTTGTTTTCTTTTAGCATGGAGGTTTTTCTTTAATATTAATTTGAATTTTTTTTATTAGTTTTATGTCTTTTAATGAAAAAGAGGTTTTTTGGGATTCAATTTCTTCTTTACTGACTGTGATGGTTTTATGTTGGTTTTTTATATGCTTGCATTTTGTTTTTCTTTTACTCAAGGGAGGATTGAAGTATTGAAAGGATTAACACCTGACCTGTCAGTAGCTTGTGGTTGAAGTTGTGGTTGGGTTAGGATTCGTTTTATGGTTCATTTCTGTGGGGGTTTTTGTTTAATTTTAGTTGTAGGGTTAAATTTGTGTGAGTTGTAGGTTGTAGGAGTTTTTTGTTTTAATTGTCTTGGGGGAGGGGACTTGATGGTAAGATTTTAATAGATGTGGCTGGGTTTGTTCTGGTTAGGGATTTGTAGCCTCTCTTGTTTTCCTGTTTGGTAGTTGTTGGGGTTTGGTTTGGTTAGAATGGGGCCGATTGCAGGGTGGGGGGGGGCAGCCTGGGGAGGTGGGAAGGGGCTCAGCCCATGGAAGAGTTGCTTGGTTTGGTTTGGTTTGCTTGGTTTGGTTTGGTTTGGTTTGGTTTGGTTTGGTTTGGTTTAGCTGAGTTTGGTTGAGATGGGGGCCGGGGCCAGAGCCTGCTGCTTCTTTGTTGACTGGAAAGGAAGGAGGAGGTTCCTGGGTTTTTTCATCTTTAACATACGTGTTTCATAGAGGCGTGTTCAGTATCTTAGTGGTTTAATAGATTTTCAGTTTCACAAAAATTTTGTATTACTTTTTAAAATTCTTCTCATGTCAAACCACGACAGACATTCAACCAACAAAAAACTCTTCTCAAATCATTGACTTGGCCCTTTCAACTTCACAAACTTTACGCCTGTTCAATTTAATGTTAATCAAAATTTGCAAGAGAAACAGAAGAAGAAGACAACTGAAAGAGAGAAAGATAAAAAAGATACAGAGAGGCACACACAGAGCTACCAACTCCTGGACTCCAGCACATTTCAGATGGAAATTCCAAGAGGAGGTAGGGTCAAGATGTGTGCTTGCCTTGTGGTCAGCCTTCTATACCCCTTGGTCTTCCTGGGCCCTTCCCCCAGGTGGGACTGTGGGCTCATTTGGTCCCTCAGGAGCTGGGCTGGGGCTGCAGAGGAGGCTGTGGAGCATTGCCTGTGCTGTGCCAGGGACTGGCAGCCACTGCTGGGCTGGGATAGAGGCTCTGGGGGGATTGGGGTTCCAGGGCAGGGCAGGGTTGGGGTTCCAGTGCAGGGCAAGGCTGGACCTGCCCCTTCCTCCCCCACACAAAATGTGTGAAGCCAACAATCTCCTCCAGTCTATTACAATTGGGAATTTTGGAGGTGGAACCCCAATTCTGGCCATGTGGACCTGGCTGAGGACAGTTCTTTTCCATAGTAAGGAAAGCACAGAGCCCCAGTGTTTGGAAGGCAGGTGAGAGCCTCACTAGACCAAGCCAGTCAGACTTGTCAGGAATGTCAGATTTTGTCTGGGAGCAGTCTTTGCACATAGGGAATTTTGGAGATGGAACCCCAGTCTCAGCCATGGGTTCCTGGAGAAGCAGGACAGTTCTCTCCTAAACGAAAGAGACCACAGAGCCTTCCCCAGTGCTTTGGGGACAGATGAGACGTGACCCTTTGTTACCAGCCAGACTTGTCCTGGCAATATTCCCATGTGAACAATCCCTGGATATATGGAAATTTTGAGGTGAAATCCCAGTTCTGACCATGGATGCCCAGAGAAGAAGGAGAGTTCTTTTCCATAGGAAGGAAAGCACAGAGCCCCAGTGCTTCAGCAGCAGATGAGGAGAGACCCTCAACATGCCAAGGTCAGCTGGACCAGTGTTGGGTACCCTAGGAGGCCAAACCAGCCAGATCTCTTCTGTGTTCCCTTGGTTTTGTGGAGCCCCATAGTGTTACAATGGTGCCTTCAATCCATGAGGCCCCACAGTGCCACAATGGTGACTTGTTTACATGGGGTCCAGCAGTATCACAATGGACCCTTTGTTTTGATGGGGTCCCACAATGTCACAATGGACCCTAGGTTCCAGAAGGCCTCACAGTTTCACAATGATCCCAATGATTCCATGAGACCTTGCAGTGTCACAATGGTCTCCGTGGTTCCACAGGCCCCACAATGTCATGTGACTCCTCTCTTCCATGAGCCCTGCAATGTCACAATGGACTTTTGGACCCTGGGGGTTTGCAGTGTCACAATGGTTCCTTTGGCTCCAGAGTGCCACAATGGACCATTGATGACTGCGGCCCCTCTGTGTCACAATGGACCTTTGGTTCCATGCACCCCAGCAGCATCACAATGAGCCCTTGGTTCAATGGGTTTCCACAATGTCACCATGGCCACTTGGTTCCATGCAACCCTGCAGTGTCACAATGGTCTCCTTTGGTTCCCAGTGTCACAATGAACCCCTGATGACACAAGGCTCCACAATATCACAATGGACCTTTGGTTCCATGCAGCCCTAAGTGTCACAGAGGCCTCCTGGTTTCATGAGGCCCCACAGTTTCACCATGGTCCTCTTGGATCTGTGGGGACTCCCAGTGTTACAATGGTCTCACTGGTTCCATGAGGCCTCACAGTGTCACAATGATTTGTTTATTCCATGAAGCGTGTCACAATGAATAGCGTCACAATGGTCTCCATCATTCCATGAGTCCCTTCAGTGTCACAATGGTCTCCTTGGTTCCATGAGGCTGTAAAGTGTCCTGATGTTGTCTCCATGGTTCCATGAGGCCTTGCAATGTCACAATGGACCTTTGGCACCATTGTGAGACATTGGGGTCTCACAGTGTCACAATGGTCCCTTGGTTCCATGACAGTGCAAAGTGTCATAATGGTCTCCATGCTCCCATGAAGCCCTGCAGCGTCACAATGGTTTGATGGAGCCTCTCAGTGTCACAATGATCCCTGCATTCCATGGACCCACACAGTGTCAGTACAGACCCCTTAGTTCCATGAAGTCCAAGAAAGTCACAGTGCTCTCCATGATTCCATGAGGCCCCACAGTGTCACAATGATCCCTTGGTCTCACAGGACCTCACAGTGTCACAAATGTCCCTTGGTCTCATGAGTCCCCACAGTGTTACAATGGTCCCTTCATCTCACAGGGCCCCACAGTGTCACAATGGTCCCCTGGTCTCATGAGGCCCCACAGTGCCACAATGGACCCTTGGTCTCACTGGGCCCCATAGTGTCACAATGCTCCCTTGGTTCCATGGGTCCTGTGTTGCTGCATTCCCCCCTCCCCTTTTCAGGCCGCCCTGCCAGCTGAGAAATGCTCCTTTGGCCTCAGCCTTGGCCAACAGCCCCTGGGCTAAATTGTGAAGTTGAAGGTGTCAGTGAGGGTTAAGGTATAAGTTCTGTTAAGTTTGAGCTCTGTTAAGCTTTTGGGCCATATTCCTTTTATCCTTGCCCTCACTGTCCTTGTGTCACACACATACAGGGACAGTTCTCAGTTCATGTCTGTTTTTATTGCCTGGATTTGGTTTGGTTTTGTTGTTGCTTTGTTTCCTTGGTGTGCCTGAAGTGTCCAGTCAGGAGCAGAGTGACTCTTGCCAAGGAACTTTGTGCTCCTGTCCATTAATATTAAATCTGTTTTTTTGCTGATCCCTTGCTGGGGATTTTTTCAGCGCTCTCAGGGCCTCGTTGTGAAAAGGGTGAAGGAGCCCTGGCCCAGGCTCGGGTCCTGGAGGACGCGGGGACGCTGCCGGGGGGTCCCTGTCCCCCTGTGTCACCCCCATGGCCCTGCCCTCCTGTCCCCGTGTCAGGCTCTGGGGTTGATCTTGTGAAACATCCTCTGGGGGAGGCTGCGGGGCCAGGGGTCAGGGGACCCAGGGGGACAGGGGACTCCGCTGTGCACGAGTAGGGTTGGACTGCTCTGAGGGGAACTGTGAGGGGGGCCGGGCCAAGTGACCTCCCCAGTGAGCTCACACAGTCCCTGTGATGTCACAGAGCCTACTCTGAGATGTCATACTGTGATGTCATGCAGGTACTCTGTCATGTTGCAGAAGACTCTGTGATGTCACAAAGTCACACTGTGACATCACAGCCTGTTCTGTAACGTCACAGGCAGCTTTGTGATGTTGCTCAGTCACCAAGTCATGTCACAACACGCTCTGTGATGTCACAGAGCCATCCTCTCTGATGGCAGTATTTGCTCTATGGTGTCACACCCTACTCTATGACACCGGAGTCAGCTCTGTGACATAACAATCCCTTCAATGAGGTCTCAAAACCCTCTGTGATGTCATTCTGCCATTCTGTAATGTCACAGCACACACTTTGACATTACAGCCTGCTCTGAGATGTCATACAGCCATGCCAAGATGTCACAGCCTGCTCTGTGATGTCCCAGAATCCTCTCTATGATGCCGTAGCTGCTCAGTGACCTCCCACAACAAACTCTGTGATGTCATAGCCCAATCTGTCACCTCACACAGAGCACTCTTTGCTGTCACACAGCCCCTGGCTGACATCACAGTTGCTCTGTGCCTCTATGACACAGCCACAGAGGTGCTGCTGTGACACGGCCCCCTCAGGGCCATCCCACAGCCCCTGCCAGTGCTGAGCCCCTGTGAGCTCTGTCTGTGCCCTGCTGGTGTCCCTGAGGGGCCCTGACAGTGCCCCAGCCCTGCTGGGCTGTGCACAGGAGCTGCTCCTGGCCAGAGCTGTCTCTCTGCAGCGCTGCCCTTGCCAGGAGCTGCCTCTGGGCCAGGAGCCCGGCCCAGCTCAGCAGCACAGACACAGCACAGGGACTTTAATGAGCCTCTGGGGCTTTGGTGCTCTTTGCATCAGACTCAGTCTCTCAGAGAGGGCTCAAAAATTTTGTCAAGAACTCAATGTAATTTGCAAACACTGTAGTTTCTTGTAGTTTCAGTAGATCCCTGTGAGGCACAAGATTGACAAAGGGTCCGCAGGTTCCAGGTAGAGAAGAAAACTGGTGGCAGTTATGAAAAGTGGGGACAAGCAAGGGAAAGGTGTTTCTGATGCTAAGCAAACCTGCACCTCTGTCCCTGCAGGCTGTCGTCATCCCCCAGCTGCCCCACCTGGCTGGCCCCATCCTCTGCTGACAGCTCTGCCTCCTGCCTGCCTCTGCCTGCCCACACAGAGCCTTGGGCTGCTTCACACTCCTTCTGGGGGATGTGTAGCACCACAGCCCTATCCTGGCAGAGAAATTCCTTTCTCTTTTCTTCCAGTCTGGGCCTCCCTGGCTGCCTATGGAAAAATTCTTTCTTTCTCTGGCTGTTCTCAACTATGTCAAAAGGATCCACCATCTCTGAAACCATCCTTCAGTCCCTCCCAGGCCTCTCTTCTGCTGTCCTCAGTCTCCACCCCACTGAGCACAGAGCTCCTGTGTCCCTATACAGTGCTCATGTGCTTGAGGCCATAGGTGCCTGGACAAGAGGGACAGTTCTTTTCCATAGGAAGGAAACCACAGAATCCCAGGGTTTTGAATGCAGATGAGAAGCAGTCACCAGAGGCAAAGGCCAGCCAGACCTGTCTGTCCTTGCAACTTTTGTCTGAAAGCAACCTTTGGATATAAGGGGAGTTTAGAGGTGGAATTCCATTTCAGCCATGTGTGCCTGGACTGGAATGCCAGTTCTACATAGGAAGGAAAGGGTAGAGTCCCAGTGTTTCAAAGGCTGATTAGAGGCAACCCCAAGGAGGCCAAGGCCAGCCAGACCTGTTGTCAGGGAGGAATCCTTGGATAGACAGAATTTGGGAGACCAAACCCCACTTTTGTCTATGGACATCTGGATGAGCATGGCAGTTCTTTTCCATAGGATGGAAGGTAAGGCGCCCCAGTGTTCCAAAGGCAGATGAGAGCTGGCCCTCAGGAAGTCAAAAGAATCTGGACAGTCCTGGCAGCTTTTGTCTTGGAGCTATCCTTGTATATAAGGATTTTTGGAGGCGGATTCTCAATTTTGGCTATGGATGCCTGGACTTGAAAGATGGCTTTTTCCATGGGAAGAAAAGCACAGGCCTGCAGTATTTTGAAGGCAGATGAGAGGTGGCCCTCAAGAGGCCAAGGCCAGCCAGAGCTGTCTATCCTGGCAGGTTTCATATGGCAATAATCCTTGGATATAATCAAATTTGGAGAAGGAATCCCAATTTCAGCCATGAATCCCTGGAGGAGGACGGTTCTTTCCCACAGGAAGTAAAGCACAGAACTCCAGGGTTTCAGGGGCTGATGAGAAGCAACCCTCCATATGCCAAGGTCTTCTGGACCAGTCAGGCCCCAGGAAGCCCCAGGAGCCCCCAGGAGGCCCAGCCAGCCAGACCTGTTCCATGTTCTTGGATCCTTGGGGCCCTGCAGCATCACAATTGCCCCTTGGTTCCATGAGGCCCTGTAGGATCACAACAGATCTTTGTTTCTATGAGGCCCAGTGATATAACAATGGTCTCCTTGGCTCCACAGTGGCACAATGGCCCTTTGCTTCCATGAGGCCTTACAATGTCAAAATGGTTTCCTTGTTTCCATGGGACTCTGCAATGCACAATGGCCCATTGGTTCCATGAGGTCACAGAGTCTCAAAATGACCCCTTGGTTCTACTGGGTTCCCCAGGATCAAAATGATCTCCTTGGTTCTGGATATGTTACAATGGTCCCTTGCTTCTATGGGGATCCACAGTGACACAATGGCCCCTTGCTTCCATGAGACCTTGCAGTGTCACAGTGGTTGCCTTGGTTAAATGAGGCCCTGTGGTGTCACAATGGCCCCTTGATTCCATTGGGTCCTGAAGTGTCTTATCAGTCTCCTTGGTTCTATGAGGCGCCACACTGTCATAATGGACTTTTGGTTCCATGAGCTTTTGTACTACCAACAACAGCCAACAACGTTCTCCTTGGTTCCATGGTGTCACACTGGACCCTTGGTTTTATGGGGACTCACAATTTCAGAAGGGTCTCCTTGGTGCCCTGAGGCCCTACAGAGCCCCTTGATTCAGTGAGGCCTCAAAGTGTCAGAATGGCCTCCAGGATTCCATGAGGCCCAGCAATGTCACAATGGACCTTTGGTTCCATGTGTTCCAGCACTGTTCCATGAATCCTTAGTTCTATGGGGTCCTGTAATGTCACAATGGCCTCCTTGGTTCCATGATGCCCCAGAGTGTCCCAATGGTATCCTTGGTTCCATTGGACCCTTCATCCCATGGAGACCCACAAGGATCACTCTAGTCTCCTTGATTCCATGAGGCCCTGCCATGCTATAATTGCCCCTTGGTTCCAGTGGGTCCCAAAGTGTCAGAACAGTCTCCATTGCTCCATGAGGCCCCCAAAGTCACTGTGCTCCCCTTGGTTCCACAGGGTCCCACAGTGGAACAATAGACTCTTGGTTCCATGACGTTCCTCAGTCACAATGGTCTCCTTGGATCCACAGGGTCACAGTGGCCCCTTGGCTCCATGTGGCCACGCTGTGTCACAATGGCTCATGGTTCCATGAGGCCATAGAGTTTAACAATGGACCTTGGTTCCTTGAGGCCTTGCTGTGTCACAATGGACTTCTGGTTCCATGAGTTTTCATGCTGCCAACAGCAGTCTCCTTGGTTCTGCAGTGCCACCATGGAACCTTTGTCCCATGAGGTTCCGCCGTTGAACATGGTCACCTTGGTTCCATGAGGTTCTGCAGTGTCACAATGGACCCATGGTTCTACGAGGCCTTGCTGTGTTACAATGGCCCCTTGGTTCTAAGAGGTTTCTTAGAGTCACAAGGGTCTCCTTGGATCTGCAGTATCACAATGGGCCATTAGCTCAATGTGGCCCCAATGTGCCAGAATGGATTTTGGTTCCATGGGGTTCTGCTGTGTCACAATGGACCATGTGCTCCATGAGTTTGCTCAGTGTTACCGCTGACTCCTTGGTTCTGTGAGGCCCCGCCATCACCAAATACCTAAAATATCAGAATAAGACTCCTTAACACGAATTTCCTGTTTAAGAGGGTATCATTTATTCAGGCCTGAGGTCTAGCAAGGGATAACTCCTAACCCTGTGTGGACATGTAATTCTACCAGTGTCACTAAATGTGTATTAAAATTTACCCATTAGCATAAAACCCACCCTAAATTCCCGGTTTAAGATTTTCTTTTTTCTATCACTGCGTTCTTGAGCCAAATGTCTTCTTCTTGCCTTCCAACCACCCTAGCTGGGAAAGCAGCCCCTGAATGCCATGTTCCTGTACTAAATGTTCATAGGCACAGTAAAAATTGGATTAACCCTTTTGAATTAAGCTTTTGGTATTGAATCGATTTAACCCTTTTGGTATCAAGGCCAAGGCTTTGTGTGGGCAGGCAGAGGCAGGCAGGAGGCAGAGCTGTCATCAAATGAAGGGCCCAGCCAGGTGGGGCAGCCGGGGGATGCTGACAGCCTGCAGGGACAGAGGCACCGTGGGACAGCCTGGGCTGCACAGGGCACAGGGATGGGCAGCAGCTGCAAGACAGCCCTGACAGAGCCAACATGGGCAGGACTTTGGCCATGGCTGCTGGGCCAGGGCCTGAGGCCAGTAGGGGACAAGTGACCCTTGCAGGCCTGGGGCCTCATTGTCTCCTTGTGCCTGCTCAGCAGCCTGGCAGGGGCCGCCCCATGCTCCTGCCCTTGGCATTGCACATCCCCACATGCCAGTGCCCATCCCGGGAAGAGCCCTGAAAAATGAGGGAAGGACAGTATCCGCCTTGGCAGGGGCTGGGGCTCAGGCCTTGGCCCTTTGCATTCCTCAAACACATCCAGGTGTGCTCAGCACCAGAGAAACCTTTGCCTTGTTTGTCCCCAGCTGCCATCACTGCCTCCATTATTCTGCTCTGACTGGAACCTGGGGACACTATCACGTTAGGTCTGACCACTAGGAGCATGAGTCCCATCAGTGGGACCCATAAAAAGTTAAAAAAACTTTGGATTTTGAATCTGATTTTGAGTTCTTGAGAAGTTCTTTGAGCACACTCTGAGAGACTGAGTCTGATGCAAAGAGCACCAAAGCCCCAGAGGCTCATTAAAGTCCCTGTGCTGTGTCTGTGCTGCTGAGCTGGGCCGGGCTCCTGGCCCAGAGGCAGCTCCTGGCAAGGGCAGCGCTGCAGAGAGACAGCTCTGGCCAGGAGCAGCTCCTGTGCACAGCCCAGCAGGGCTGGGGCACTGTCAGGGCCCCTCAGGGACACCAGCAGGGCACAGACAGAGCTCACAGGGGCTCAGCACTGGCAGGGGCTGTGGGATGGCCCTGAGGGGGCCGTGTCACAGCAGCACCTCTGTGGCTGTGTCATAGAGGCACAGAGCAACTGTGATGTCAGCCAGGGGCTGTGTGACAGCACAGAGCGGGCTGTGAGATCATGCCATGCCTGTATGACATCATAGAGGAGGCCGTGAGGTCAAAGTTTGTGCTGTGACATTACAGAGCAGGCAGTGTGACATCACAGAGAGGGTGTGTGACATCATAGAGGGGGTTCTGACATCACAGAGCAGGGTATGAGGCCATAGAGCAAATTCTGCCATCATAGAGTGTGGAACTGGGGCATCAGAGAGTGGGTTGTGACATCACTAGGTGACTGAGTAAAATCCTAGAGCAGGTGGTGACATCACAGTACAGATTGTGAAATCATAGGGTGACTTTGTGACATCACAGAGATTTCTGTGACATCACAGATTGATGTGTGACATCACAGGGGCTGTGTGAGGTCACTGGGGAGGTCACTCTGCCCCGGCCCCCCAGAGCAGTCCAACCCTGCTTGTGCACAGCGGGGTCCCCTGTCCCCCCGGGTCCCCCCGCCCCCGGTGCCGCAGCCTCCCCCAGATGATGTTCCTCGAGATCGACCCCAGAGCCTGACACAGGGATGGGGGCCGGGGCCCTGGGGGTGGGACAGGGGGACAGGGATCCCCTGGAAGCGTCCCCGTGTCCCCCAGGGCCAGAGCCTGGGCCAGGGCTCCTTCACCCTCTTACGAATGAGGCCTTGAGAGCACTGAAAAAATCCCTGACAAGGGATCAGCAAAAACCAGATTGAATATTAAGGGACAGGAGCACAAAGTTCCTTGGCAAAAGTCTCTCTGCTCCTGACTGGACACTTCAGGCACACCAAGGAAACAAAGCAACAACAAAACCAAATCAAATCCAGGCAACCAAACCAGAAATGAACCGAGAATTGTCCGTGTGTGTGCGTGTGGGTGTGTGTGAGTGTGTGTGTGGGTGTGGGTGTGTGTGTGTGGGTGTGGGTGTGGGTGTGTGTGTGTGGGTGTGTGTGTGTGTGTGTGTGACACAAGGACAGTGAGGGCAAGGATAAAAGGAATATGGCCTAAAGCTTAACAGGGCTCAAACTTAAGAGCACTGAACTTACACCTTAACCTTAACAGATACGTTCAACTTCACAATGTAGCATAAGAACAGCACTAAATTATTACAGCGACCTGATAAGGTCTTCAGATGAGAGAAGTGGACGAGAATCTTAGTTCATGATCAGAAGGCTGGATTTATTGATATATGATATATAATACCTTATAACTATACTAAAAAGAATAAGGAGAGAAGTTGCAGAGGCTGCTAAGCTAAGAATAGAATAGAAAAGAATGAATAACAAAGTTCTGTGTCCAGCAGAAAGCAAGGACAAACCCTCCTGTAAGTGGTCAGCAAATCCAAACACTCACACAAGCCCAATCACAGCTGCACCTGTTGCATTCTACACCAGCTGATAACAATTGTTTACATTCTTCTTCTGGGGCCCCAGCTTCCCAGAAGATGAGCAAATCCCAAAGAAAGGATTTCTATGGAAAAATGTCTGCGACACTAAATAGTACTTACCTTAACTTATAACGTATGACTTTGCAATTTAACAGAGGAATAACATTTAACAATAGTTACCTTAAATTAAACATAACAACTTTGCAAAAGAAAAACTCCTAACAGCATTTAGCTCCACTTAGACCTAGTGACTTAAACTTATCTACACATCTGACTGACTCACTTATCCAAGGCACTCAAACCCTTCAGAGAGCAGCATTCCTGCCACATTTCCCCAGCACAGGCACTCCTGTGTGCACACAGACACAAAGAGTCAGTGCAAGGCACCTGTGAGCAATTCCCCTGAGGGCAGGCAATGCTCCCTGAGGATCCTTTGGCATCTCCCCAGCAAAGGGCAAAGGGCTGTGCCTGGAGGAGTGGGGGGATCGGCCCAGGCTCTGTCGTTGTTCCCGGCTGGGAGAGGCCCCACTCAGAGGGAGTCGCTGGCCCAGGAGAGCTCCAAGAGCTCCTTTTGGAGCGCTGTTTGCAGGGCCCCAAGAGAGGGGCTTCAGTCCCAGCAATGGTTCATCCTGGCCACACTTGGCACCAACAGCTTTCTTTGGCACTGTGAGAACAGGGATGTTGTGCCACTGAGGGAACAAAAACAGTTCCCAGCCTGCTGCTGCAGAAACCAGGAGCTGGTTGGGCAGCAGCAGTGCCTGGAGCAGACAGTGTTTGTGATGAGCTGCAGAGGAGCTGAGCCCAGGGGCTGTTGGCCAAGGCCGAGGCCCAGGGAGCATTTCTCAGCTGGAAAGGCGAGCTGAGAAGGGGAGGGGGGAATGCAGCAGCACAGGGCCCATGGAACCAAGGGACCATTGTGACACTGTGGGGTCCTGTGAGACCAAGGGACCAGTGTGACACTGTGGGGCCCTGTGAGATCAAGGGACCATTGTGACACTGTGGGGCCTTGTGAGACCAAGGGACCATTTTGACACCGTGGGGCCTCATAGAACCATGGAGACCACTGTGACATTGCTGGGCCTCATGGAACCAAGGGGACTGTACTGACACTGTGTGGCTCCCTGGAGTGTAGGGATCATTATGTCACTGAGAGGCCCCATCAAACTAAGGGTCCATTGTGACACTGCAGGGCCTCATGGAACTGTCAAGAAAATTGTGACTCTGGAGGTCCCCACAGAACCAAAGGACCATTGGGATCCTGTGGGGCCTTGTGAAACCAAGAGCCCTTTGTGACACTGCAGGGCTGCATGGAACCAAAGGTCCATTGTGACATTGCAGGGCTTGATGTCATCAGAGGTCCATTGTGACACTGGGAACCAAATGAGACCATTGTGACACTGCAGGGATGCATGGAACCAAGGATCCAGGGTGACACAGAGGGACCTTGTGTCATCAATGGTCCATTGTGACACTGTGGAGCCAAAGGAGACCATTGTGACACTGCAAACCCCCAGGGTCCAAAGGTCCATTGTGACATTGCAGGGCTCATGGAAGAGAGGAGTCATGTGACATTGTGGGGCTTAGGGAACCAGGGAGACCATTGTCACACTGTAAGTCCTCATGGAATCAGTGGGACCATTATGACACTGTGAGGCCTTCTGGAACCTAGGGGTCACTGTGACCCTGCTGGACCCCATTGAACCAAGAGTCCATTGTGACACTGCTGGGCCCCACAGACCCAAGGCACCATTCTGGCACTGTGGGGCCCCACAAAACCAAGGGAACACAGAACAGGTCTGGCTGGTTTGGCCTCCCAGGGGCCATCTGACTGGTCCAGCTGACCCTGGCATGTTGAAGATCTCTTCTCATCTGCTGCTGAAGCACGGGGCTCCGTGCTTTCCTTCCTATGGAAAAGAATTCTCCTTCTCCTCCAGGAACCCATGGTCAGAATTGGGATTTCTCCTCCAAATTTCCTTATATCCAGGGATTGTTCCCATAGGAATATTGCCGGTACAAATTTGGCTGCAGTGGTTTCACAAGGGTCGCTTCCCATCTGTCCCCAAAAGATTGGGGAAATCTCTGCACTTTCCTTCCTATGGGAAGGAGCTGTCCTGCTTCTCCAGGAACCCATGGCTGAGACTGGGGTTCCATCTCCAAAATTTCCTAAAAAAAAAGACTGCTCCCAGAAAAAATCTGTCATTCCTGACATGTCTGGCTGGCCTTGGCCCAGTGAGGCTCTGACCTCCCTTGCAAATATTGGGGTCTGTGCTTTCCTTTCTATAGAAAAGAACTGTCCTTCCCCTCGAGGTGCCCATGGAGAGAATTGGAACTTCACTGGCTGGCCTTGGCCCAGTGAGGCTCTGACCTCCCTTGCAAATATCGGGGTCTGTGCTTTCCTTTCTATAGAAAAGAACTGTCCTTCCCCTCGAGGTGCCCATGGAGAGAATTGGAACTTCACCTCCATCATTGCCTGTTGTGACAAACCGGAGGAGATTGTTGGCTCAAAACTTTTCATGTGTGAGGGAGGAAGGGGTAGGTCCAGCCTGGCCCTGCACTGGAACCCCAAACCTTCCCTTCCCTGCAACCCCAGCACTGCCCTGCCCTGTGACCCCAATCCCCCCAGAGCCTCTATCCCAGCCCAGCAGTGGCTGCCAGTCCCTGGCACAGCACAGGCAATGCTCCACAGCCACCTCTGCAGCCCCCAGCCCAGCTCCTGGGTGACCAAATGAGCCCAATTCCCACCTGGGGGAAGGGCCCAGGAAGACCAAGGGTTATTGAAGGCTGACCACAAGGCAAACACACATCTTCACCCTGCCTCCTCTTGGAATTTCCATCTGAACAGTGCTGGAGTCCAGGAGTTGGTAGCTCTGTGCGTGCTTCTCTAAATCTTTCTAATTCCCTCTCCCTGCACATTTTCATTAACTTAAA